>NC_044982.1:143369086-143669086 GCF_008728515.1 Papio anubis
AAAAAAGATCTGAAGCAAATACACAAAAGGTTAACATTTGTTCATATGAATTGTAAGGATATGAATATCTGTTATTATTTTCCAAAAATAAAAATTGAGTCACACATCAGCAATTTTCCATGGTCTCCAAAAGCTCTCAGAAACACTGACCAGTGACTCTAGTAAAAGCCACAAACTCCTTAAGTAAATGAACTTGTCTTAAGAAATGATATCTTATATATGTAATTAGTCTCATAGATTTTGAAAATAATCTTGAATTATTTTCTCTATCTTTATTTTAAACTCTTTCATTACAACTGGGGCTTGCAATTTTGACTAGAAAGTTCTAGCTGACTGCCGGGCACGGTGGCTCATGCCCATAATCTCAGCACTTTGGGAGGCCAAGGTGGGCAGATCACTTGAGGTCAGGAGTTCAAGAACAGTCTGGCCATCGTGGTGAAACCCCGTCTCTACTAAAAATACAAAAAATTAGCCTGGTGGGGTGGCGCGCACCTGTAATCCTAACAACTCAGGAGGCTGAAGCTGGAGAGTCATTTGAACCCAGGAGGCGGCGGTTGCAGTGAGCTGAGATCATGCCACTGCACTCCAGCCTGGGTGACAAGAGTTAAAATCCTGTCTCAAACGAACAAAAAAAAAAAAAAGTTCTAGCGGACCTTATTATAGACCTCGAACTCTCGATCTTTCCAGTCTTCATCATCTGCTGTCTTTACTTCTCAACTGCCACGGGGGTGCGACATTCTCCTTAGACTTAATATTTCTAGTTGTGTACTGTATGTCATACACACACTCTTCTCCCTGATAAAAAGGCTATTTTTTAAATTCCTTTTCAGTGACATGACCCAATTTCCCTGACTTGGGACATTCCCAAGGTCCCTGTATAGTTTGAGCAATTAGAATTTTGTTGCATTCTTCATCCTCGCTCTGAAGCAGGGACTTTCTCTCAAGTCTAAGATTCCTAACCCTTTGCCCTTTCTTCCATTGAGTCCTTCCTCGTTTTCTACCGAATGTACAGTCATGGTCTTGAAATTCTATTGCAACTACATAACGAGGCATGGTAAGTAATAGAACAGGGAAGAGCCTGTTTAAAAATAAGTGGCTGAAGAGAGACGAAAGGTCTAAATTCCCAGTTAACAAAGCAAAAATAGAAACCTGACAGAAATAGCTATGAAATAAGCCAGGATTTATTTAGATGCACCTCTGGGAGAAGCTAGACTTTAATGTGGTGTTCCCAGAGCCGCTTCCCTGTTTTCCATGCTCTTCTCCCCATCCGCCTCTCTCCAAAACTGTGTTGCAAAAGAAAAAACTTCACACTCCACACTGGGCTAAAGAGCAGTCTTAGGCCAACAGGAATCAACGTGAATAGACGGAAAGAAGCAAGGAGATAGGCGAGTAAGGTAAGGAGGGAGGGGCAGGCAGGCAATCTTCTCAGGAACATCTATGTTAAATCAGATCTGGAGAAGGGGTAGAAGGGAGGGTACACGGTGTAACTTCTTTATCCCTTTGACTTTAGGGCTGCTTGCATATATTTAATTTCCTAAATCACTATGCACTTGATGGTGGACTCCATTGGTAGCGAAGAGGAAATATCAATACAAATTCCAGGCAGGAATACTTCCAACACAGAAAAACTCCTCAGGCCACCAACACTATTTTCTGCCCACCTTGAACAGTGGACACCTCACTTCCTTCTTACTGCAGACCCCCACATACCTCATCCACACTCCTCTCCCGCCGACCCTCATCAACTCGTGCTACTCTCCCCGTTCACAGCATCCGGTGCTCACGAATACCGCCCTCCCATCCCGACTCCACTACGCCTCTTGCCCGCCCCACTGCCTTGCAGCCGCCCCATCTCGTCCCTCATCGCTGATCAACTAAGGCCCCTAATCCGACTGGGCCTCCTCCCAAAGCGGAGCCCACCCAGAACCAAACTCGCTGCTCCAAGAATCGCACCAAGCCCACTCATACCGCGCCCACCCCCTCCGATACCGACCCCCAGTGACCCCAGCCACTCCGACGGCCAGCCGTCCCTTCGGCCCTCACACCACCCCTCTCTCGAGGCTGTCTTCTCTCCGCCGCAACCCATGCCGGCAAGCGACACCTGACAGCGGCCCAATCAAAGCGCGACTTCTTTGCCGTACCACCAATCAGCGAAGGGCGCGCACCGGCAACAGAGTCAGGCTGCGTTGGCCAGCGCTTCTGCGCGGAGGAGCGTGACCCCTGGTGGCTCCGGGAGGGAATGCAACTTAATGCTCCCTTTGATTTCTTACTGCGTCGCCAAAGTCCAGATGCATGGTCTAGACAGAGACGTTCCATGAGAGGACGGTGGGGGTGGGAAGCCTGATGCTGAGAAAGAGGAAGAGGCAGAGTTTGTGCCATTGCTGCTCCTTCAGAGCAAAACCAGGTCTTCCAAAGGCGGGTCGCGGTGGCTCACGCCTGTAATCCCAGCACTTTGGGAGGCCGAGGCGGGCGGATCCAGAGGTCAGGACATCGGGACCATCCTGGCTAACACGGTGAAACCCTGTCTCTACTAAAAATACAAAAAATTAGCCGGGCGTAGTGGCGGGCGCCTGTAGTCCCAGCTACTCGGGAGGCTGAGGCAGGAGAATGAGGTGAACCCGGCAGGCGGAGCTTGCAGTGAGCCGAGATCGCGCCACTGCACTCCAGCCTGGGTGACAGAGCGACACTCCGTCTCAAAACAAACAAACAAACAAACAAAACCGGGTCTTCCGTTTGTCTTATGAGACAAAACAGGGTCTCATATATGTACAGATCCAATAAATAAAGGTTGAAAATATTAACAGATGTAAAGAGGAGTGACAGGGAGACTGGAGACAAAAAGAGACAAGGAGAGAAGCAGACAAGAAAGTTAAGAGAAGGAACAGAGAGGTATTTACAGAGGAGGCAAGAAAATGGATGGACCTGGAATTCTAGACAAATTGATTCCTATCTCCACAGCCTGCTTTTTCTCTACGCTCCAGACAAAGCTGGATTTGAATCCTGGCCTTACCTTTAATATCTGTGCAGCCTAGAGCGACTCACTTAACTTCTCTGAGCCTTTATTTTTCTCATCCATAAAACTGGGATTAAAAACCTATGGCCAGGCTCGGCGGCTCACGCCTGTAATCCCAACACTTTGGGAGGCCGAGTCATGCGAATCATGAGGTCAGAAGGGTGAGACCATCCTGGCCAACATGGTGAAACCCCGTCTCTACTAAAAATGCAGAAATTAGCTGGATGTAGTGGTGCGCACCTGTAATCCCAGCTTCTCGGGAGGCTGAGGTAGGAGAATTATTTAAACCCAGAGGTGGAGATTGCAGTGAGCCGAAATAGCGCCAGTGCACCTCAGCCTGGCAGGAAAGCCAGACTCCGTCTCAAACAACAACAACAACAACAACAAAACTAATTAAGGCCTGTTGTGGTGACTCATGCCTATAATGCCAGCACGTTGGAAGGCCGAGGCGGCAGATTGCTGGAGTGCAAGGAGTTCAAGACCAGCCTGGGCAACATGATGAAACTCTGTCTCTACAAGAAATACAAAAGCTAGCCAGGTGTTGTGGCCTATGCCTGTGGTCACAGCTACTTATGAGGCTGAGGCAGGAGGATCACTTGAGCCTGGGAGATGGAGTTTGCAGTGAGCAAAGATCACCTCACTACATTCCAACCTGGGTGACAGAGCGAGACCCTGTCTCAATAAACAACAACAACAAAACACCTCACTTAAAGGGTACTGATAATATGGAAGCATTTTGTATTGTATATGTTATTGTTCTTATTATCTTTACATCTTCACTTGGGTTTCCCTGGTCAAGACAGTTGTTCCCTCTTTCTTCTCTGCAACATTAGAGGTCTTGCCACTTTTCCAGTCGTGCCACATTGTACTGACCCCACAAGGCCTCCTGAATGGACATAGAAATGATTCTAAGGGCTGCAATAGATTATTCTAAGAGGAATAGATGCCTCACTAGTTCATGCTCAGGCTCATACCCCCTCCACCACTCTAGCCCTTCAAACTAGCTATTACAGCATCTTCCAGGTAGTTAACTTCCGTTACTGTCCCCCTGAAAATGTAGACTCTGTCCCTAGTAATCATTGGAACAATCCAATTCAACTCAATGAAATAATACATATAAAAGTTCCTTGTAATTGTAAAGTGCTTTAAAAATATTAAATACTATTTACAATAATTCTTATTAAATAAATAAAATACCATATATCAATACCATATATTGATTACTTCCATATGCTGTAAAATAACTTTTTAAATGAGCATTAATATATGATGTGCCTGTCAAAGGCACATGAGGGATAAGAAAAGTGCACAAGTGGCTGGGCGTGGTGGCTTACGCCTGTAATCCCTGCACTTTGGGAGGCTGAGGCAGGCCTATCATGAGGTCAGGAGATTGAAACCATCCTGCTAACACAGTGAAACCCCGTCTCTACTAAAAATACAAAAAAAAAAAAAAAATTAGCCGGACGTGGTGGCGGGTGACTGTAGTCCCAGCTACTTGGGAGGCTGAGGCAGGAGAATGGCGTGAACCTGGGAGGCAGAGATTGCAGTGAGCAGACATCACGCCACTGCACTCCATCCTGGGTGACAGAGCAGGATACTGTCTCAAAAAAAAAAAAAAGAAAGAAAGAAAAGTGCACAAGTACATGTGTTTTCTCAGTGGAATTATTGTTCACATTTGGGAAGCTACTCTCTAAACTTGGGTAATTTCTCTACTCCTCTGGCTGTCTTATTTCTCCTTCTGTAATTATCTCTTCCCACTCCCTATTCCTTAATCTTAGTAACCACCCTCTCAATCAAATAGCTACCCTATGGCTCTGGAAGATTATCTCCCTATTAATCTGGATAAACACATGCTATTCTAAGAAGTTATATTTATTTACTCATGGCTACTTTTTAACCTAGGTAAAGAGACCCCACAACACAGGTAACATTTTCCACACTGCAGCTACATAACTCTGTTCTCTAACAATTGATGTCTTACCAGGAGAAGAAGGAATGGACCCAAAGGAGAGGTGGACACTTCTAAGAATACCCACAAATGAAGAAGGTGGAAAAAAAGAACACAAGGAAGGCCTAAGGGGAATGAAGGGAATGAGAGTAGTATGGGGGAGTTCTTGATGTAAAGGGAATTCTCTTTCCCAAATACTCTCTCTTAAGATTTCTGAGTATCTTACTGTCTTGCGGGTACAACAGGATAGCAGAGGTAAGGGACTAATGCCACAGTGCTACTCCACCTTAACTGACCCTCTACGCTGAAGCCCCTCATCTCTATTTCAACTCTAGCATTCATTCTCCTTGCTACCAGGACAAGGTCAAGTCATACCTGGAGCTAGGAAACAAAGCCCTCTCAAGTCTGAATATGAGTTTTATGAGGAGAGAGGGCAGAAGAGGGGATCACGAGGAAGGCAGAGATGCCCTGACGACCTCATGCCCTGGTACACCACTTGCCTCTGGATTAAACAGCATTAGGGAGCCAAGAAAGGAAACACATGTGGTGTCTGGAGACCTGTGCCTGCCTGTCCCAGTCCCACACCCAGTCATCTCACCACACCCTTCACCACCTGACTTTACGTTGTCCTCCAGCCCAGGAACTAGGAACTACGGAGAGAGAAGCCAAGGGAGAGGAGGAAGAGGAAACTAACCATTCCCTGCCCAACCCCAGCCCCACACCCAGCACCACCAACAGGTGAGCAAGCTTGCCGAGGAAACGCAGAGGGCATCCTGTGAGCAGCAAACACGTCTGAGCCTGGAAAAGAGACAGAGAAGTAAAAGATCAAAGGCGAGGTAGGGGGCAGGGAGGAAAGTGGGAGAGACAAAAGGAAAACAAAAAGTGGGGGATCATGAGAAGTAGAGGCAGGAAATAACAGGGCTTCAGACTTGGGTGCAGAGTGGAGGTGGAGGACACAGCACAGATGGCATAAGAATTAATATTTCCCTGGTTCCTGCCAGGGACTCCTTTCTCAGCCTTGTAAGGAGTGCACAGAGGTGGCAAGGAAGCACCTTGCTCCTCTTCCTGGTTCTAAGGAAAAGGTGACCTTGAGCCAATGGGTGTCTTTCCCAGTGCCTGCCTCTAACCCTGTGCTTTCTCCATATCCTCCTCTGGTATCTGTGTTTATTCCGCGGTTTCCCCGCGGCTGCCCCCGGGAGAAGGGAGAGGTGGCTGGGGCAGGCCGAAAGCAGAGCATAGGTTGGGCAATGTCACCCTTCCACATCTACAGGGTAGATGGATCGGGTTTCGGTTAAAACCGAGGGGTTTGGGGGAAGGGTGTTGGGGTTTAGCTAGTCCACGCGGGTGCTGTCCTCCACTTGGTGCTGAAATCTGGGCCGCCACATCCCGGGGGCGGGTGGGGGCTACATCCCCGGCTTTAGACGCGCGAGTCTCAGGTCCCGCTAATTACCTGGCGGGTGCTGCCCACCCCTGCCCCCGCGCACCTAGCGCGGTGGCAGGGGGGAAGGCGGGGCCTCGGGGAGCCCCACCCCTGGAGACTGTGGCTGGGGCCTCCCCCTCCTCCGCCAGCCTACCACTAGCTCATTGCGCCTCTCCTGCAGTCTGGTTGGCACCGGCTCCCATTCCGGCTCCAGCCTCCAATCCGACCCCCATTTCGGCTGCAGCCTCGGACCTAGCTCCGGCCCTCAGTCTATCCGGTTGCATCCTCCCTCCCTGTTCCGGATCCTATCTTGCGCCAGCGCCTACTCCAGGATCCCGTAGCCAGACCTCAAGCCATGGCTAGTCCCTTCTCCCGTCTGCTGTCCGCCCGCCCGGGAATCAGGCTCCTGGCTTTGGCCGGAGCGGGGTCTCTAGCCGCTGGGTTTCTGCTGCGACCGGAACCTGTACGAGCGGCCAGTGAACGACGGAGGCTGTATCCCCCGAGGTAACAGTGCCTGAGGCGCGGGAGGAGGCAGGGGCAGGTGGTGATTGAAGGTGCGGGTAGAAATGAGAATCCGGGCAACAGAAAAGGGCTATAATCACGAAGGCCCTGGAGCTGGAGGGCTGTACAGTCTGCAGACCTCAGCGGGGTGGGGGTGGGGGCCAAAACCATAAAGCAAGAACATTTCTGGGGACCAGCCAAACCACCTCTGGCCCTGCGAGTTCCAGCTGCACTCGCTGCCCAAATCCCTAATTGTAAAGCCGGGAACTATCCTTTTCGCTTCCCTCCATCTCCTTCTCTCATTTCCTTAATTCCTGTCCTTAAGGCTTTTCCCCTCCTCCATCCCTCGTGTTGTGTCATGGGAGGAAAGAACTGAGCAGATCTGGAGAAACTGAGTTGGCCAGCCAGAGGCAACTAGAACTACTAGAAAAGCATAGACTCTGAAAGTCCCTAAAGAGATTACCAAGGTTTAGACTCTTTCTAATTCCCCCTCCTCCCACGGAGCAAAGCCAGACATGGCCAACTGGACAGCTCCCAGGTAACTGCATTAGGTCTAGGGTCTGTGCCCTCCCTCCATGGTCACTGGGTACCCCCTCCCCAGCGCTGAGTACCCAGACCTCCGAAAGCACAACAACTGCATGGCCAGTCACCTGACCCCAGCAGTCTATGCACGGCTCTGCGACAAGACCACACCCACTGGTTGGACGTTAGATCAGTGTATCCAGACTGGCGTGGACAACCCTGGCCACCCCTTCATCAAGACTGTGGGCATGGTGGCTGGAGATGAGGAGACCTATGAGGTAGGGGGTCCCCAGAGTCTCCCTGATGATCCAACTCATCTTCCCAGTCATCCCAGCTCCTTCCCCCTAAAGACCTCTCACTTTCCCCCAAGACTCTGAGCCCCCCCATTCTTAAGTGTTCTGACCCAGTGAAATCAATGCACAGTTGAAGTCTGGGGAGGGATCCCCTCTCCTTAACCATCTCTCCCTCTTAACTCCCCTTAGGTATTTGCTGACCTGTTTGACCCTGTGATCCAAGAGCGACACAATGGATATGACCCCCGGACAATGAAGCACACCACGGATCTGGATGCCAGTAAAGTGAGTTCAAATATCCCACTTCTGATTTGCATTGCCTGTGTACAACACTCTGTATCTCTAACCCCTTCACCTGATATCCTGAATCATGCTCATTACACTACTGAGCTTTTAATCTTAATGTAAGGAAAGAATCATATCTTAAGGGGCAGCATATATGGAGATGAAAGGATAGATAAGAATGACTATGGCCCGAGGTGGGCGGTTTGGGGAAGGGTCTGCAATGCCCCCTTCAATTGGAGTGCTTTCCCAACAGGCCTCTCCTTCCAATGCACGCAAGTAGAATGCACAAAGAGTCCTCTAATGCCTAAGGAAGATCTCTCCTTTCCCAGGGGCCCTCAGTTCCCACCGTGTTTCTGTGACTTATATTCATTTCCCTTATCTCCCAGATCCGTTCTGGCTACTTTGATGAGAGGTATGTATTGTCCTCTAGAGTCAGAACTGGCCGAAGCATCCGAGGACTCAGTCTGCCTCCAGCTTGCACTCGAGCAGAGCGACGGGAGGTGGAACGTGTTGTGGTGGATGCACTGAGTGGCCTGAAGGGTGATCTGGCTGGACGTTACTATAGGCTCAGTGAGATGACAGAGGCTGAACAGCAGCAGCTGATTGATGTGAGGGTCTTAAGAGGGCGCTGGTTGGTGGGAGTAGATGGAAAAAAGAGCCAGAGGGAAGGCTGGGCCAGATGAGACATGGGCTCTGAGAGGCCCAGGGGCCACCATGAAGATTCTTAACCCAAGTCCCGTTACTCTTCCCAGGACCACTTTCTGTTTGATAAGCCTGTGTCCCCATTGCTGACTGCAGCAGGAATGGCTCGAGACTGGCCAGATGCTCGTGGAATTTGGTATGAGGCTGCTCCTTACCTCTTTTGTCTTCATGCCCTCATAAATGCTTTTTTTCCCCCTCTATCTCTCCCAATTCTTGCCTTGCCTCTTGAACACTGTCCCTCTCCTGCCCTCAGGCACAACAATGAGAAGAGCTTCCTGATCTGGGTGAATGAGGAGGATCATACACGGGTCATCTCCATGGAGAAGGGTGGCAACATGAAGAGAGTGTTTGAAAGATTCTGCCGAGGCCTCAAAGAGGTTGGAAAAGATTGTGTAGGGGAACTAGGTGGGAGGACATAAGGAAAACCAAAGAGTAGCATAAATAATTATGTAATTTATCAACCCACCCAGGACATGTCTGATAGTAAAAAGGACTATCTAGGACTCACTCTAGGAATAAAGGTATAAACCAGCTGGGACCATACTGGGAAAACCAGGACATGTGGTCACCCTAAGATTAGGAAAAGAAAGAGTGTCAGGAACCTTAGGAAGTGAATAAGGCAGTTGCCAGATAATGCAAGAAAGGAATAACTGAGATGTCAGGTCAGTGCCTGGGATGTATGCAGTGGAATGGTGAGGTGTGCAGATAAGGAAAACATTTGAGCTTAGACTGATGTTGGAGGGAGAGGTTGCTTTGTTCACGACTTTAATATAACCATCCAGGTCTGAGCCAATGTAGGCCTTGACTCTGGGTTCTATCATTCTTGTTAGAGTATCAGGTCAAGGCTTTAAGTTGAGAGTTGGGAGGGAGACTGGGGAAGGAGGAGGATCAAATGGTTCGAGTTCTAGAATATGTGGCTCTATATGAGAGGTTGAACTGAATCATCAGTCCTACATAGATTGGGTCTCCATATTCAAGTCTACATTAGAAATCCCCATAAACTCAATTCAATCTTACTGTATGTTCTCAAACATACAGTTCTATTTTAGGTTTGCAAAGAAAAAGGGCTCCTCTTTTAGATTCTGAGAAGTTTCTACTATTTTAGGCAAGTAATAGATAACATATTCTGACTATGAGTGGGTTGGGAAGTACCTTTAAATTATATGCCTCAGTTTCCTCGTCTGTAAAATTGGGATAATGAGATTTTCTACATTTTAGGTTGTTGTGGGGATTAAATGAAATACAGGTAAAGTACTTGGTCCAAAGTAAGTGCTTAATAAGTGTTAAAGTGTTAGCTGCATTATTATTCTAGATGGAAGGGTTTCCCCCATGTTCAGCATGTAAGATATGCCCTATGCCATGGTTCTGTCTGAACTATAAACAGGATCCTTTTACTCACGTTGGGTAGTGGTCTTTGTGACCGTCACTCTGGTAGATCCCTTGTCTCTTCAACTCCAATAGTCATCTTCATGACTACATGGTTAATTGAAGCAAAACACCTTCCCCTGCCCCTATTCCTATGAATCTGGCTTTTCTGCTCTGTTTTCATCTTTCTCTGCATTGACACAGGTGCTCCGTTCACAGCTAACAGAACGTTATCTTACCTCTTCCTGGCAAAGCTTACACCTTCATCTTCTGTCTGAAAGGACCCTTCCAAGCTCTAGGCTCATTAGCAAAGCAAAGATAATTGATGCATGCAGAACTCATTGAATAATCAGTCCTCTCTCAGTTCAGTTTACCACCTCTGTTCATTTCCCTAGATCATCCCTAATACACCACTCCTTTGAGTTTTCTTCTTCCACATATTTTTTCACAATCTCATTATTATGCACATCATAATTTTGCATCATGCATGCATGAAAACAATAACAAGCCATTTTCATTAAAAAAGACCAGTGTCATCCATTCACAGCCAAGTTTCTGTTCTAGACATATTTCTAGTGTTCTTGTGTGTCTAGCTAAGGGAGGGTCCAGGGTTAATGAAATATCCCTGATTTTTCATTAACAAAACCTTTGTGGACTCAGGTGGAGAGACTTATCCAAGAACGTGGCTGGGAGTTCATGTGGAATGAGCGTTTGGGATACATCTTGACCTGTCCATCTAACCTGGGCACTGGACTTCGGGCAGGAGTGCACATCAAACTGCCCCTGCTAAGCAAAGTAAAGGAGTTGTGGGGTTACAGAGGGGTGTGAGTAAGGAAGGGTGGGTTGTGGATGGGGAGGGAGTGGACCCTTTGGAAAGGAGCCAAACATGTTGTAGCTAAAGGGTCAGGGGACAGGCCAGGCACAGCGGCTCATGCCTGTAATCCCAGCACTCGGGAGGCCAAGGCGGGCCGATTACCTGAGCCCAGGAGTTCAAGACCAACCTGGACAACCTGGCGAAACCCCATCTCTACTACAAATGCAAAAGTTAACTGGCTGTAATGGAGGCTGAGGTGAGAGGATCACTTAAGCCTAGAAAGTTGAGGCTTCAGTGACCTGTGAGCCATCCAGCCTGGGTGACAGAGAAAGATCCTGTCTGGGAAAAAAAAAAAAAAAAAAAGTCAGGAAACAGAGCTCTGAGCAGGTTCAGGGCTCTTTCAGGTAGGACTAGTCTCTGCCTCTATCGACCGTGCTCCCAATCCCTATCTCCTCTCTAGGATAGCCGCTTCCCAAAGATCCTGGAGAACCTAAGACTCCAAAAGCGTGGTACTGGAGGAGTGGACACTGCTGCCACAGGCGGTGTCTTTGATATTTCTAATTTGGACCGACTAGGCAAATCAGAGGTGAGATCCTAAGGGATTAGGGTGAGGAGAGCTATAGCTCTGTGGGGGCTGAAATATGGCAGTGAGTGAGCCTCCGGGATGTAACATAATCTGAAATGAAATTCAGGTCGAGTGGGGAGGCAACTGGAAATGAGCAGGCAAGTCAGTCAGTGCCAAAGAAAAGCTCAGATTATAGGAAGCAGAGATCAAAGATTAGTGTCCTTCAGGTGGAGCTTGTGCAGCTGGTCATCGATGGAGTAAACTATTTGATTGATTGTGAACGGCGTCTGGAGAGAGGCCAGGATATCCGCATCCCCACACCTGTCATCCACACCAAGCATTAACTCCCCACCACCAACTGATGACTCAAGATTCCCAGGAGTTCTGCTCATTCTAATGATGGCCCTTTCTACTTGCTCTGGACCTGCCCCCGCATCCCCTGCCTCCATCCTAGTAAAGACTCCTTGCTATGCTGCAGCTGTCTATGTTATTTCTAATGGTGGGGTGAGGAGGGGAACAGGCTTCAGGAAATGAAAAGAGGCAGTGGGATTATTTATGATGGAAAGAGACTCCAGATATGGCATCCTGGGAACACTGATTCTCAGGTGGGTGGAAAGCATTAACATTTTACCCATATTCCTCATCAGCTTCTGAAAATAATCAGGATGCACTTCTGTTTGCACTTTATTCATTATGACTTAAGATTTCTCTCCCCACAATCTCCTTCTACTGTAGAGACAGGCTCAGAGCAGGTGGCCAAGGAAGCTGATAGTCAATACCAGGGACCAGGAAGGTCGTGACCAGTCCTGGAGGCCCCAGGCTGTACTTCGACCTATAATAGACAGGGAATGGGAGTCATATCACAACTCTGCTCTCCAGGAACATTGATACTTGGAAATTAGCGCTCTGCCTGTAGACTCCTTCACTCCAGGGATCTCCCTGGGTGCACTCTAAGAGCCAGACAGCACCAGATGAGGGGTTTGATTCGGGGTCAGGAGATGGAGGCTCAAGCTGTGCAGCTGGGAACTCACCTTGCTGTTCCAGGCTCTCCTTGCCCTCATGCTGGGCCCATGCAACTGCTCGTCGCTGCTCAGGACTCAGAAAGGCCATTTGCTCAGGAGTGACAGCCACAGCCTGAGCACTGGTGAGACTAGATAGTTGGGTGGGACTAAACACCACCTGGGGGCAGGGGTAGGAATCAGTGCATGCCAGTTGGGCCCTGGCTCTCCTGTGGTCACCCCAGTCCATTAATACTTACAGCAAATTTAGGAGGAGGGATGACAGAAATGGCAAGAGGAGTAAGGCCCTGGATCTGTCCCTGCAGCAGTGCTGAAAGAGCCAGGTCTGGGATCCCAGCTGTTGAAGCAAGTGGCATCCAAACATTGTCTTAGACTCACCTTCCTTCTCTTCAAACAGATAGACCTTCTCTAACTACTCCCAAAGTGCCCTACCATAGACCTTCCCCAGTATGTCTCTAGCCCCTTATTTAAACACCCTCTCAGGTCCCCACTTAAGAATTGCAGGGCAGTCTTCCATCCAGTCCACCCATGGTATAGAAACCAAACCAACTTGCACCAGCAGTAGCCCAGCTCCCCACCTGCTATGGTGCCAATTTCAGTGAAGATCTCAGGCCCCCAGTTACTGATTGGGCCAAAGCCACCAGGCAGTACAAGGAGGTGGGCCAGAACCTCCAGTTGTTCTTCAGAGCACTGGAGATGCAGGGTGCCCAGGAAGAGAGCTGCTTGGCTGTAGAACAGTGGGAAGGAAGGAAGAAGAATTCAGCTTCAGCGAAAGGGGCTGTGGTCATGAAACAAAGGAAGAGATGGCTTCAGATGAGTTCCCTTCCTCCATGGGACCAGACCTTCATGATCCTTCTTTGCCCAGTAAGTCCACCTTTACCTCAGCACCACCACCCTCAGCCCCTTCACAAGTGACCTAAACTCCCAACTGCTGATGTGCTGGAGCTCCTCTGGCCGCAGTCCACAGAGCGTATAACCCAGCGCTGTCAGATGAATGAAGTCCAGGTGGCTCACATGCCGACCACTCTGCCGTAGGAAACTGGAGACCACAACGCGGAGCTGGGGTGGGGGTTGGGGGCAGAGGGGAAGGAGAAAAGTTATGGAGAATGAATGGACAGGGAAGTGATAGGTGTTGCTGGGTTACACTCTGTTACTATTAAGACCTAAAGAGTCACGGGGAAGGCTGAGGACTCAGAAAAGAAAAGGATAGAAAAAGAAGAGGCCTCCAGGAAAAGAGGTAGGAGACAGTATTATGTGTTCAGGGCCTCAGAGTGAATAAATCAGAGTCCTGAAGGTCACTAGTAGAGGGTATCAACAAAAGATAGAAAGAATGACCAGGTAGGGTCACAGGAAAAAATTCCTTGGGCTTTAGATGATCTACAGGGCTGGGTCTGTGGGATGGGTGTTTGGGAAGTGGTAGGGAGGAGGAAAGGTGTTACCTGAGTGGAGCTCCAGCCATCTATCTGCCCCAGGGTGCTCAGCACTCCCCAGTCCACTAGGATCAGCTCCTGTAGTTCCCGATCTCCTAGCCCTATTAAGAGCCGACCGAGCTGCAGGATCTGCTCAGGACGAAATCCCCGGGGGGGACCCCACAACTAGGAGAAAGAGAGGAACAATGTGAGTGGAAAAGCAGTGGATTGGGAGTCAGAATGCTGGGTTTTAAGTCTTGCCTCTGCCCTTAGCTGTATAACTCTAGGCAAGTCACCTGCCTTTTCTTTAGTTTCCTCCACTGTCAAATGAGACAGTTGCCTTACAGTTCCTCTAACGTGTTTTGAAAGACATTACAGTCAGTGGAAAAGAAGAGCAGACTAACTCTAGTCCATGAGTGCTACACTTTTATGTGCATCAGACATAGAGACGCTTATTAAAACACAGATGCCTGAGGCCCAGCACAGTGGCTCACAGCTGTAATCCCAGCACTTTGGGAGGCTGAGGTGGGAGGATTGCTTGAGCCCAGGAGTTCAAGACCATCCTGGGCAACATAGCAAAACCCCATCTCTACCAAAAATACAAAAATTAACCAGGTGTGGTGGTGTGCACCTGTAGTCCCAGCTACTTGAGAGGCTGAGGCAGGAGGATCCTTTGAGCCCAGGATGTAGAGGTTACAGTGAGCCAAGATCACACTACTGCACTCCAGTCTGCGTGCTGGGTGACAGAGTGAGACTCTGTCTCAAAAAAAAAAAAAAAAAAAAAAAGCAGATGCAGATGTCTGGACTCTTTCCCCCAGAGGCTTATTTATTTACTTATGAGACTGGGTCTTGCTCTAACACTCAGGCTGGAGTGCAGTGGTGCGATCTCGGCTCATTGCATCCTCTACCTCCTGGGCTCAGGGGATTCTCCTACCCCAGCCTCCCGAGTAGCTGGGATTACAGGCATACACCACCATACCCAGCTAATTTTTTTTTCTATTTTTAGTGGAGACAGGGTTTCACCATGTTGCCCAGACTGGTCTCAAACTCCTGGGCTCAAGCAATCCACCTGCCTCAGCCTCCCAAAGTGCTGGGATTACAGGCATGAGCCACTGCGTCCAGCCTCCCCAAAGGTTTTTATTAAGTCAATCTAGCATGGTAATCTGGCACTGACATTGTTCCTGTGCTCAGTTCAACAGCACATACACAAAATAAATTGGAATGATACAGAGATCAGCATGGCGCCTGCGCAAGGATAACACACAAATTCATGAGGCATGCCATTATTTTTTAAGAAAGAAAAAAAAAGAATAAAGAAAAAAATCTGTTCTCTTAATGATTGTGATACACATTAAAATTTGGTAACCACTGCTATATTCCCTCTATTCATTATACTAGCTCTCTTTCCTCAATATTTATCCCCCCTCACTTCCTACTTGTGACCCAAATCTTCTAACTCTTTTATCTCCTGCTTCCCCCACCTCTCATCCAACTTTCCATTCTCTTCTTCTCCTACATCACACTCAAAGAGCTTCCTCATGGCCGACCTTACTTGGCTCTCCATCACTAACCTGTTTTGCTTTCCCCATGCTGCCCACAATTCCTTGTGCCCAAGTCCTGCATCTCCTGCAAATAGTGTCAGGCAGTCCTCAAAGTCTGAGAGCTTCATCTCTGCAATCTGGGTTGCAGACCAGGCTGCTGGGAATGTCCCTCGTACATCTGCACAATTTGGCACAGGTTCTGAAGGGGGAAGGCAGGGCCAGGAGGTATCTGTAGATGGAATGACTCTTCCAACCTTTGGAGGATGGAGCACTGTGGCAAGTAGGGATCGAGGGAATATTACAGAGTAAGATGAACAGGGCTTAGAAGTTAATAGAACAAGACGTGATTGGAGATGCCAAGTCCCTTGTTTTATAGATGGAAGACTGAGGACGTTGGTCAGGGATTTAATGGCAGAGCTGAATTTGAACCCAGTTCTTGAGCCTCACAATGTCTCCTTCAAAGCTACTAGGGATCTCCCCAGCAGAGAGCTCCACACTTAGCCGAGCTAGAGCTTTGTCAGCTGTTTAAAGAGACAAGAGAGCAGGAAAATGGAAGTTCTAGGCTAAAAGAAAACTTAATAGTTTACAAACTCCCAAAGCTATAGAATTATAGAACTAGAAGAGATCTGAAGATCATCCCTCTAACCTCTTTGCTTTATAAATTAGAAAACCCAGTCCCAGAGAAGAGCACATGTAGAACCCAGACTGTTTGACACTCACTGTACATCCTGCTGGACATATGAGTATTTGGGTAGTTTCACCTGGAAGATCCTCAGCAGCTGGTCGCACAACCCCTGCTACCAGGGCTGCTTTCTTGGCAGCCAGCTATGGCCCCCTACACAGCTGTCCAACTCTGCTCTGCTCCCAGCTCTGCTGCTTTTCTAGAAGCCGCTCCAGGGTCTCTGGACCCAAGGCCTCCTGCATGAGAAGGTAGAAGGAGAGTAGGGAGATCTGGACAGATCAGGGCCTGCTGCTGTAGCTGTAATTCCAAAGTCCGGTCTCTGTTTCGCAGTCTCCCCCTAGATCTAGGCTTCATATCCTTTGCCCTCTTTGGCCATGGGTCCCCATAACCAGCTCACCAGTCCCCTCTATGCATTTACTCCCTTCCCTTCTTCCTTCATCTCACCCTGGGGATCAAGGAAATTGCCTCAGTAGACAGAGTGAACACTAGGCGTCCAGCTTGCTCTACTTCATCCTGGCTCCACAACTCTGGTTTCCTGGGGACAGGAAGAAAATCGGGGGCTGGGGAGCTGAGGGAACTGTGAGGAAAAGGAAGGGGAAAAGAGGACATGCTAGGATTTGGGACACAGGGCTCCAAGGGACCTTAAGAATATAGAACAGGCTGCCACTGATGATGGTGGTTGAGGGATTGGGTACAGAATGAGTTAGAATCTGAAGTTCTCGAAGGTCCATACCCAAGAACAGACTCCTGCAATAGCAGCCATCCCAGCTCTGTGGCAAATGTCTCTCCTAGGCAGAAACCTTGCAGCTGACTGAGATGGGACAGCAGGATCTGTAGGGGGATCTGTCGTGTGCTCTCTATCCCCAGGAATCCAACCAAAGGGCCTAAGGTCTCCAGCACTTCCCCTGAGAGTGGAAGACTCCTTTGGAGTTGTAGCAGCTTTAATGGGAGCAGGGGAAGCAGGCAGTCTGGCCAGGTGGTGGGAATAGTCTGCTGGCAGTGATGGGTATAGCAGTGTAGTGATAGGTGAGAGTCTGGACTTGGCACTCAGAGAAAAGAAACCATGGGGGTGGAAAGGGACCAAAGCTGGGACAGAAGTGGAATGGCATTTGCCACTGTAGCAATAAACGCCTAAGAGCCTCACACTGCAGGCTGCTGTGGTCAGGTGTTGCTGCTAGTTAGGCACCAGGCGAACAAAGTCCCTTAGCTTCTCTGAGCCTTGGTCTTTTCAGCTGAAAGCAGGGTGGGTGGCCTGGAAGATTTCTCAGGCCCTCGCAGCTTTGACATTAGTCTAGGACAATGTGGGCGGATCATGCTGTCCTGCATCTGGAACTGGGGAGGGCTGCTAATGGGTACAGAGCTAACCAGAACTCTCAGGGCCACTGCAGGGTAGTAGGGGAGGCAGCACCAGCCATATGAAACTGCCCCAAAATGGGGAGAGGAGCTCAGCTGGGAGATCTCACACTTACCTGACCAGGGACACACACAGCTGGACCAGCACCTGTTGTACCCATATTTTTCACGCCATCTTTAACCTGCATGAGAATTGGGTGTGTGTGTGTAAGTGGGGAGGTATGAAAGGCCTTCCCTGGCCTCAGGGAAGACGCCTTCCTCCCAACCAGAGAGAGCCCGTATCCCTGATTGTCTCATCCTCCTTGCTACTCTCATACCCGAAAGGTCTGCAGCAGTGCTGCAGTCTGGCAGGCTGAGAGGCGTGACAGTTCAGGGGCCAGGCAGGAACAAGCCCCAACCAGGACTCGCCTAGGGATGGCCTGGAGTGTCTGGGGGCTGAGGCCGGGCAGCAGAAGATGCAAGGAGCAGAGTTCCTCCAGGGATAGCTAAGGAGCAAGAGAAACAAGAGGTCTGAAGAGGAAGGGAAGGGTGGTGGGGAAGACAACAATCACAATGCAGCAAGGCAATAAGTATGAGGGGAGTGGAGAGAGAGCAGGGGCAGATGCAGAAGCCAGGGGAAAGGGGGATAGAGACCTCTGGCGAGAGGCTGAGGTTGCAGCTACTCACATCGTGCCTAGGAAGGAGCCGTCCAAGCAGCAGGACAGCCTGTGTTGGGATGGGACCAAAAACAACAGCTCTCAGGACCCAGCAGCCAGGTCCTAAGTGGGTTCCTAAGGCAAACCCTCCAAAACTTCCCACTCCCTCTTAAACATCCCCAGTAACCATCCTCAGTGACTCAGGTCCCTTCTTGATCTGAGGAAAGGGAATGAAGGTGTCCTCGTGTGGACAGAGTTTACCTCTACTGTTCACCCAGGGAAAGGAGGGGCTGGTTTTATCCCTGAATGGGATTCTCTTGACAGGGTTCAAGCAGGGATGGAGGGTGCATGCCAGGGAGTGAGAGAGGCAAACCTGAGCAGGTGTAACACTAGCTCCCTGCAGGACAGGAAGCATGGCTCTAAGCTGGGGCTCGGACAGCTCCTGCAGGAAGCGGAGGCCCAGCTGAGGGAAGAGAGGGGCCCAGACCTGCAGCTCCCGGGGGCTCAGCACCGCTCCTCCAGATGAGCGCAACACCCCCAGAAGTTCATATGCCACCTGTAACCAAAGAAGGGTTAGGACTGGAGAGAAAAGACAGATGAACCTTGAACTTCCTCTCTAATCCCACATCTGAATTTCCCAGGGCTTGGGCTAGGGTTTGGAACTAGGGATTGGACTGGAGTAGATTAGGTTCAAAATGGCAAAGGGTGTGTTTGGGGTGCCACAGACCAGATAGGGAAGGGCCAGGAAGAGGTGGTAACAGGTAAGAATGGCCATGGAGTAAGGAATGGAGGTTGCAAAAGCGGGATGGGGGCCTGGCACCACTGTGCTCAAGTTGACACAATGGGAAAGCCATCCACGCAGACCCACGGGAAGCCCACAGTCTTCTAGGCTTGTGCTGAGGGGCTCACCCGTCCTTCCGGGCTGAGGGTCCCGTTGGCTGCACATTCCAGCAGCCCCCGTTCTACCGGCCCCATCGGATCACTCAGGGGCACTAGGCTCTGCAGCTCCTCAGGGCTCAGGAAACAGGCGAGGGGCCCAAGCCTGAGGAGGGCATGAAGCTGACCTTCGTGTGGTCCCTGAGACTAGCACTAAGGCAGGCCTAGCAGCAGACCGTGTGGGTACATACACTGGGCACTCTGACCACTACACCACTACACAGGGGCACCATCTATAGACCTCTCCTGGAACTCTGTGCTGCCTGGGGCCACTGCCTACTCCCTTGCCCCTTCCTTCCTAGAACACCTACCCAACATGACACCTGTACCTTCCTCTCTCTACCTCTTCCACTCTGGCCTTGGTTACTGATCCCACAACTCACCTGCGTACCTGCTCCTCACCATCCTGGACACTCTGGTTTACCAGGCTGCGCAGCACATGGCGAGCATGCCCGGGCCCCAGACCTGCTGCTGGCCAGCTATCCTCCAGGGCCTGGATCTGAGATGGGGGAAGTTAGCTCGCACTGGGGTCACTGTGGGGTTCTTGCAGGGAGGGACCACTGAGAGACACGCCATTGACTCCCGTCCCCACTAGCAGAAGATGGGCCAGTCAAATAAAGAAGATGATTCTCATACCTGGTGAGGGCTGAGCTGCAGAAAGTTCTCCAGAGGGAGGTGGGGGAGGAGGGGCAGCACTGCCCACAGCAGCTCCTGGGGCCAGGCAGGCACTTCCCCAAACAGTTCAGGGGCCAGCAGACGCTTTGCCAGAGCCTCCTTCTGTTCAGGCCTCATTCCTGGGCTGTAATCCCGGATGGCAGCCAGGCTACGAGGAGTAATGGGTCTTAACCCTTTGTCTTCTTCCAAACTGTTTTCCCCTGACCCTCTGCAGCCCTGCTGTCTAGATAGGAAGGAGACTCTCTCTGTTTTTGTTTTGTTTTGTTGTTTTGTTTTTAAGATGGAGTCTCGCTCTGTTGCCCAGGCTGGAGTGCAGTGGCACGATCTTGGCTCACTGCAACCTCTGCCTCCCGGGTTCAAGTTATCCTCCTGCCTCAGCCTCCCAAGTAGCTGGGACTACAGGCGCCCATCACCAAGCCAGGCTAATTTTTGTATTTTAGTAGAGACAGGGTTTCACCACATTGGCCAGAGAACTCCTGAACTAGTGATCTGCCTGCCTCAGCCTCCCAAAGTGCTGGGATTACAGGTGTGAGCCACCACGCCCGGCCTCTGGTTTTATAGAGAGGACCTCTCTGATCCTTTTGTAGTTCATTAGCATCATGACTGGGTTTTCACACTCAGGTATGAGATGCGCCTCTCTCAAACCTTGTTACGATGTTGGCACAATACCCATCTGGCATGAAAGAAAAAAACAGGAGCTCCGGAAGGAGCTGCTCCAGCTGGATGGGGTTGGCCTGACTCTGACAGGAGCAGGAGGAGTGGTGCAGGAACCTTACACACTGTCGTTGACTAACAGGGATGGTGGGAAGCGCATCAGGTCAGAGACAGCCAAGAAAGGGATGAGTGGTGACAGGTCAATGAAGAGCTGGGAGGTGAGGCGCGGGTACCGCTGGAGCAGCAGGGCTGTCAGGCGACCCAGGGCCTGCTCCTCGGATGGTGGTACCTGTGGGGGCACAGGAATGGATTCTGCCTCTGGAGATGCTCAGTATCCCTGCCACTTCCTCTCTGGAGTTCCTCCTCCCACTAAGGCAAGCCCTCTGAACACTAGGCTCCAGGTGCCCTTGCTCCCCTCTTTCTCTATGCTCACCTGCAGCTTCCCCTGCAGCATGAGTGTCAGGAAGCCCTGTGCAGCCTCCCTCTCTGCTGAAAGCACCAGCTGCTGGAGGTTTTCTGGGGGCATATGCAGGTATGCCTGTGAATAGGAGGTCATGGTGGGTATGGCCTCACAGGGCAGGGACCTCTGGCCATGGCTGTCACCCAGCCCACCCATGGGCCCTCCACCTGTTACCTGCACTAGAATCTGCAGGGCCCAAACACTCTTTTCCCTCTGGAGCAGATCCCACAGCACAGGCTGGTGGGAAGAAAGACAATATGCCAACAGAGCTGTCTTCTCTGTCTCTCCTGCAGCTCCCCCAGGCTTTCCAACTCCACTTGCTGGGATGCTCGTCCTTCATCTCAACTGTGATTCTTCAGATATTAAGCTCTTTTAGGTCCAGGATCATATCTCTAATTTCTCTTGTACCCTCTCCCATGCCAGGTCCATAGTTGGATCAATTAATACTTGCAGACCTGAACCAAATACTATGAGACTATCTAATTCCATTTTACTGGGCCCAGGGCTTGAAAAATGGAGCCCCAAAATGGAGTAAGGAATCTTTATATATCCTACAGAACCTAGCAAAGTGCCTTGCATATAATAGGCATTCAGTGAATGAATTACGGTGTTTAACATATTCCCACCCCTCCATTCTACAGAGTAAAAACTGAAGCCCAGAAAAACTAAATGAAATTGCTTGCCTAAGATCACAGTAATTTGTGGCACAGTTGAACCTAGAACCAAAGTTTTCTGATTGGTAGTGTCCCTGAATCTTTCTCATTCCTGCCTTATCTTCCTGTATTCTGCCAGCCTCCAATTCTCAATCTCTAGGAAAAAAATCAAGAGTCCTCTAACTTGATCCTTTTTCTTTCTGGTGCAGAAAGCGGGAGAGTAAAAGAGCCCAAAAGAATAACAAGGTAATATTTATTGCACGTTTGTGTATCATGCACTGTGCTAAGCCCACAGCATGTATTATCTCATATACCAGTATCATCCCTAGTTTATAAATGAGATGAGAAAAATATTGCTCAGAGAAGTTAAATAACTCATTCAAGGCTGGTCACAGAACCAAGATATAAATCCAAGCCTGTGTGACTCTAGAGCTGTGTGCTTCAACTACTGCCCCACACTACCGCCTCTGAGTACACGAGGAATTCCCCTGGAGGGCCTTCTCACTGTTCTAGGAGCTTTCCCTCTGGCAGAGCACTCACACTAAAGCAGGCCAGCAGCTCCATCTTGCTTATACCAGAGCTGGGGTTGACAGTGGGTTCCAAGCCTGGTGGGGTTGGCTGCTCCTCTTCTTGTTCCAGGTATTCCCCAATCGTCCGTAGCACACTGCGCCGGCCCTCTGGGCGAAAGGCATCCCAGAAGGAGCAGTTGTCCAGGAGACTGGAGAGCAGTAGGGCCCGACCCAGCATCCCCTGGGCCTCAGCGCCCCCAGCCCCTGGACCCAAGAGGAAGGTCAGCAGGCGGAGGAGATAGTGTAGGCGTGTGGCGTGAGCAAGGGCTGGCACAGAGGACTGACAGCGTGGCAACTGGGATAGCATGCCAAGGAGGAAGGGGCCAGGGGTCAGACAGAGTGGGGATGGTCCCAGTGGTGGCAGAGAGGGCAGAAGGGGGCCCAGCAGCCCTTCTAGGAAGCAAGTGTCATTGCCCCCACGACTTATCCGGCACTGGCCTGCTAGCCAAGGCCAGAAGGGCACCAGGGCCTCATACATGGTGTCATTGGCACAGACCATCACCAGGAAGCTGCCCCCATCTGGGCAGCGTTCCCCACAGGGTCCAATGTGGCAGGGTGGGGAAGCAGTGACATCTGGGGTGGGGCCCTGGCACACATGCTGGACCCAAGCCTGGTTGCTGGGGGGCACAGCCTGTAGACTTGCCTCCCCACACAGTCGCTCAGCCCACAGAGTCTCGTTCTCCAAGAAGCAGCCCCAAAAGATGTCTGGGGTGAGGGGAACAGGGGGCAGGCCTTCAGGGCAGCTGGTAGGGGGTGGGAGCAGGCCAGCACAGAGCCGCTTCACCAGGCGGCGGTTGGAGCCAGACAGGGCTGAAAAGGAGAGGTTACTACAGATCGCATTCAAAAACTCATCAGGAAACTGGTCATGACAGGCCTGTAGCCAGCCTTGGGCACCTGCTGCCCATGAGACTGCATACCACACAGCGGTCTGGCAGATGGCAGTGGTGCTGGGAGGGGGCTGTGGAGTGACAGGCTTGGTGTGTTGGCAGAGCAAGTGGATGGAGAAGTTGGAAATGCTGTAGGGTGGTGCTGGGCCTGAGTGGTTCTCACAGAGGGCCTCCACAGTGATGGCTCGCCGTTGGCGTGGGCTGATGTGGGCTGAGGGCTGAGGAGCTCTGGGCAGAGGCACACCTGCGCTCAGGCAGTGAAGGAGGGCAGGGGGTGGGGGTGGTGATCCAGACAGAAAGCCCAGCGCCTGGACATCCCAGGAAAGGTTGTGCCGGACGCCCCTGGGTGCAGAGGGAGGAGCAGGCAGGATCTGGTCAGTTCACATTTCCTCTGGCTGAAGATTCTGACCCTGACCCAGAGCCCTCAAGGGGCATGGCAAGCATAGGCTTTTCTACAAGCGAGGTCCCTGAGAGTTTAGGCATTACTGGTTGAAATGCTGCGACAGGGCAAAAAGGAGAGAGCTGCCCCGCCAAGCTCCAAAATCACCTAGGAGAAGCCCCAGTTGGAATGCTTTCTGTCCACCTGGCTCCCTTCTGTCTCCTTTCTTCATATGCTTTCAGATAGCTTACACACAACCCTCAGCGGGCTTCCCGTTAAGAAATCTGCTCAGCAACTCAATATGTCTAACTATGCTCTGGCACTGTCGTACTGAAATAGGAGGAGGGTAGAGGAATCCAGCTGTGTCCTTATTTTCCAAATCCCATCTTTACTAGCTAACATTATTAAGCACTATGTGCCAGCACTGTTTTAAGTTGTTTGCACACACAGTATCAACTCATTTAATCGGGTGCAACAACTCTGTGGTAACTAATATTATCATTCTCATTTTATAAATGGGGAAACTGAGGTATAGAAAGATTATGTAACCTGCCCAAGGTCATATGGCTAGGAAGACGTGGAGCTGGGACACCAACCCAGACAGTCACACTCCAAAACCACTAAACCACACTCCTCCCATCAGTTTTCCTCTCTAGAGGCTGATGTCGTCAGCTCTCCACCTCTAGATTTTCCAGGCCCAATCCCTCAGAACTGGTCCCCTCTTACTTACCATAAGAGCAGCTGTTGAAGGTTACCTAGGACGGAAAGAGTAAGGAAGAGAACTACCCCAGTTTCACTTTCCTTGCCCTGCCACATCCCAGCCCCAGCCCTGGCCACACTCACCTCCCTGGCACTGCCCATTGGCATCAGGCTCTGGCTGCCCCAGAATGGAAAAGACCTCATCCTGCAGGGAGTGAGTGACACGGAGCAGCCCCTCCTGAAAGGCAGCATAGAGGGGGGCCCCCACTGTGCGTAGCAGACCGCCCCAAAGCGCCTCCTCGGACCCGAGCTCCCCTGTTGGGGTAAGCAAACCCAACAGACCCTGCAAAAAGTGAGGAGCTGCCTCCCTCCCATTGAGGCCTGTGGCATTGGTGGGATCCACACTGGGCTGCACCTGCACCAGAGCTTGCCAGCGTGTGCCCTCTAACAACAGCAGCAGAGAAGGCAACCAGTCAGCAGCCAGGACACAGTCAGAGGGCCCATTACGGGTGCATGGGGGCCGAGTTGGGGTAGGGGGGCCCCCAGGAACTAAGGCTCCCAGCAGCACCTCCACAAGTCCACCCAGCACCCCTGCCTGGTGCACCAGGAAATCTCGGGGAGTCTGCTCCTGTCCCAGCAGTGCCAGCAGATCCCCCAGCAGCCCTAGCATTGGCTCCCAGTCCGGGCTGCCTCTCAGTGTCACTAGAAAATCATGGAGCCGGAGCGCAGGTGGCTGGAGAGGTGGGGGCTCTCCTACTGGTACTTCCCCCATTCTCCCAGGCTCAAAGGAAGAAGAAATGTTGGCCAGGAATGTAGAGAACTGTGAGCGGCTCAGGGAGCCCTGGGAAGCCTGGTGCAGAGTGGAGAGCAATGACTTCAGGAAGGAGAGACCAGGGTCCGGGGACTGAGGCCCAGTAGGTGCAAGAGTCACTGTAAGGAGAGAAACCAGAGGTCACTAAAGGGGAGGAACATAAAGCCCAAACTCAACCCTGCCTCTGAGCACAGTTCTCTACCTGGATCTAAAGATGAGGTGAGGGGATGGTCAGCTGAACCCCTTTCATTGGCCCATAGTAAGTCTTGGCCTGCTTTTCTTAGCCCTCATTTTTTCCTTTTGCATAAGTCTCTGCCTCTCTCCTTTGTCCTTCTATCTAACAGGTTAACCTCCACATTCTTAAAAGTCTTTTTCCAGCCACCCTCCTCCTCATCCCCAGTTCTGTTCCCTGTTCTTCTCACCTGCAAAGGACAGCAGCAGCAGCAGTAGCAGCAGGGGCCAGAGGCTCAGAGCCATGTTTCCAGGTGAACACTGGTACCGGAGGGGAGTTCTGGTTAATCTCAACTGTGTGGGATAGCCAGGTGAGGGCAGGGCACTGCAGGCAGCCTGAGGCTCCACTGACACTGTAGTGTGGTCTTTCAGGAAACAATATCTGTAACCTGACAGCAGGTTTGTTACCTGAGCCACTGAATATCTGATCCTTTGGCTCTGGAGAAGGGTATGCTTCTGTGAGAGGAACCAATGATAGGGGATCCCAGGGGCCCCTCAGAGGAACCCAAGGAGATTGCTTGAGTTATGAGCCCGTGATGCAGAAAGGAATAGGCAGACATGGAGATGGAGAACTGGAGAAGAGGTGTGTAAGGGTGTAATCTGGGGTTCTACAGAAACATAGAAAACAAAGAGGATATGAAGGAGCTAAGAAGCAAGTAGGATTTGAAGAAATTGAGGAAGAAAGGATGCCCAGGAGCAAGAAACTGGGCAGCAAGGTATAAATAGATGAGAAATGAAGACAGAGGTCTGGTCCAAGGATGGAGAATTCAGGAAGAGGAAAGCTGCTTTCCACTCACTACCCAGAACCACAGAGTGTCAAGAGCTGAGCAGTACCCCAGAGATCACATAGACCAAACTTTTCAACTTATGGATAAGGAAACAGACCCAGAGAAATGTGACTTGCTCATTAGGCCATTCAAATGTTTTGGTTTTCCCTTCCCCCTGGGACCCCCTATTATTTGGTTCTTTCTCTGTGGCCTAAGTGAAAGCCCTCTCAAAAACTCTGAGCCAAGAAGAGAGAAACCAGATTCAATCACTACGCACAGGGACTGATCTCCCTACACACAGAACTGCTCATGGAACAGAGAGAGAAAGAGATGTCATTCAAAATAATCTGGTCTGGTCAGGGTTAGAAGTCTTTTTTGTTGTTTTTGTTTTTTGTTTTTTTTTGGGTTTTTGGTTTTGGTTTTTTTGAGATGGACTCTCTCTCTGTCGCCCAGGCTAGAGTGCAGTGGGGCTATCTCACCACTGCAACCTCTGCCTCCCTGGTTCAAGCGATTTTCCTGCCTCAGCCTCCCGAGTAGCTGGGATTATAGGTGTGAACCACTACTGCCTAATTTTTGTATTTTTAGTAGAGATGGGGTTTCACCATGTTGACCAGGCAGGTCTTGACCTCCTGACCTCAAGTGATCTGCCCACCTCAGCTTCCCAAAATGTTGGCGCTACAGGTGTGAGCCACAACACCATTTTCTTCCTTTTTTTTTTTTTTTTTTTTTGAGATGAGTCTCACTCTGTTACCCAGGCTGGATTGCAGTGGCATTATCTTGGCTCACTGCAATTTCTGCCTCCTTGGTTCAAGCGATTATCCTGCCTCAGCCTCCCAAGTAGCTGGGGACTATAGGCACGCACCACCACGCACAGCTAATTTTTGTATTTTTTGGTGGAGACAGGGTTTCACTATGTTGCCCAAGCTGGTCTTGAACTCCTGACCTCAAGTGATTTGTCCACCTCGGCCTCCCAAAGTGCTGAGATTACAGGCTTGAGCCACCGCCCTAGGCCAGGGTTAGAAGTCTTTTCCATTCCCCATTTATATCTCCCCAAAGGCCTTCACTTACACCAACTCTAAAAGCAATTCAACACTGAAGCTACACCCAAACTTTCATTCTGTCCTCCTTTCCCTAGAACCCTTCCCCATTCTCTCCCTCAAATTCACACATGGAACTTCATTATTAATGTGCTTCTGACCTAGAAGATTCACTTAGGATCACGGAGTTTTATTTTTATATATTTATTTATTTAGAGACAGGGTCTTGGTCTGTGGCCCAGGCTGGAATATTGTGGTATTATCCTAGCTCACTGCACCCTCGAACTCGTGGACTCAAGCAGTCCTCCTGCCTCGGCCTCCCAGGATCACAGAAGAGACCTGAGGAATCCTCTGGTAAGAACTTCTCATTTTATAGACAGGGGAATTGAAGCCTAAAGAAATGGAATGACTTAACCTGGGTCACAAGACAGCTGGGAGCAATGATGGGATTTTCCAAGGCAAATCAAAAGTTGAGATGCGTGAAATGATCTGTTGTGTAATTTTACCAACATTCCCTTTGCCCATCAAGGATACCACATCTAGTCTAAAAAGCAGACAGATGAATCTGAGGGAGAATATGACCCGAGTTCCCAACAGCTTTCCGGTTCCAGCACATCCTGTAATCCTTCTGAATTTCTGCCCTTCATTCTGTAACAACCCTCTTATAATAAATTCTCTTTTTTCCTCATAGGGTAGCAAAAAATGAGATGGTCTAGGTTCAAACCCTGGTTCCAGCATTTACTAGCTGTGTGTCCTGGGGCAGCTTCTAAATCTCTGTTTTTAATTTTTTGTTGTTGTGGTTGTTGTTGCTGTTGTTGTTTTTACTGTAAAAAGGAAAAAATCCTAGTGTAGAGTTTTTGTGAGGATTAAATTAGATAATGCATTTAAAGTGCTTAGTGCAATGTCTAGCATTCATTCAACAAAGATTAAGCACTTATTACGTGCCAGACACTGGTACAGAATAAACATTCACTCAATGTTACTATTACTTTATTAGAATAGCTCAAGATGATTTTTTCTACTTGAAACTAAAGGAGTTCTAATGAAGACATAAACGATTATCTGGAAGTTGTATCTTGAGTGAAAGACCTTCAGAACAAATATGGAACTAGTTGAGTCAACCAGAGAGAGAAACAGTGACGATTCCCTCAACTCAGCATGGAAAATTTCCTGGCAGTCCATGTTCTGCTGTTGTAAGCCGTTGATTAAGCAATTCTCTTGCTGCTAAGGATTCAGACTATGTGCAAACTGAGGGCGAAGTGCTTAGGGTTTATGGCAAATATACCAGGCTATTTGAGTGTATTGCTATTAAGCTTATAATTTGATAAAGTTCAACAAGAGTGAGACAAGTTCCAACCTACAGATGACCAAATGGAAACAGAGAACAACCAGCAAATTTAAATTACAAGGGTCCAGCACAAGAAATTAATCATATGTCCTGCTAAAATGAAATGGGTAAGACTGGTGATAACTAGAACACTCTGTGATCTGCCAGTTAGAATGGATATATCTGGGAAGAGCCACAGGAGTTGAGAACTCTGAAACATCCTCACTCCCCAAAACTCCCACAGGGCACTCTCTGCCTGACAAGAACAAATGCCTCCTTTTTTAAAAAAAAAAAAAAAGAAAAAGAAACTGAGTCTGCCTCATCACCCAGGGTGCAGTGCAGCAGGATCTCAGCTCACTGCAACCTCCACTCCAGGGTTCAAACAATTCTCTTACAAGCCTCAGTTCCCTGAGTAGCTGGGATTATAGGTGTGCGCCTCACCAAGCCCAGCTGCTTTTTGTATTTTTAGTAGAGACAGGGAGTTTCTCAGCTTTACATTGCCCAGGCTGGTCTCTAAACTCCTGCCCAGGCACTGGCCTGCCTCAGCCTCCCAAGTGCTAGGATTACAGGCGTGAGCCACCGTACCCAGCCAGATGCCTCCCTTTGTAAAGTACAATTATTTTTCTCTTTTTTTGTTTTGGCTTTTGTAACTGAAATATTAATTGCTTACTAGATATCTATAGGTGTTCCTCACATTTTCCAGATCTCTTTAAGTGGGTTAGGTGGCCCAGGTGATTAGTCTCGGTTCAATGGACTGTGGTTGACCAAAGAATTTAAGAGCTAGCAAATGAGCCTCCAACAATCTCTTCACTGTTGAGGCAACCTAGAAACTACATGTTGAGATGGCAGTGTCACAAGGTCAAAATAGCCCGAGGCTCCAAACTACCACAGCATTTACAGTCAGTCTTCCACACTTGTGAGTTCTGTATTAGTGGATTTGCCTAGTCACTAAATGTGTTTGTAACCCAAAATCAATACTTACAGTGCTACTGAGGTCATTCACAGACTTGTATTGAGAAGTGACAAGTTTGAGTCACCTGATACACATGTTCCCAGTTGAAGTGGAACAAGGCAGTGCTGTGCCTTCTTTTCTTGTTGCAGCTCTCGTGGTGTAAATATTAGTAAGTGTCTTTTTTTTTTTTTTTTTTGAGACGGAGTCTTGCTGTGTCACCAGGCGGGAGTGCAGTGGTGATCTCAGCTCACTACAACCTCTGACCTCCTCGTTCAAGTGATTCTCCTCCCTCAGCCTCCTGAGTAGCTGGGATTACAGACACATGCCACCACTCCCAGCTATTTTTTGTATTTTTAGTAGAGACGGGGTTTCACCATGTTAGCCAGGATGGTCTCAATCTCCTGACCTCATGATCCGCCCACCTCAGCCTCCCAAAGTGCTGGGATTTCAGGCGTGACCACCGCGCCCGGCCAGTAAGTGTCTTTTTTAAGGTCTATCTAGTGATGCACTTTTTGCATTTTGGGGCTATTTGTTGGTGATTTCACTGTTTAAAATGGCTCTTACACTTAATGCCAAAGTGTTGTGCGGTGTTCTTAAGAGCAAGAAGGCTGTAATGTGCCTTATAAACTATGCTAGAAACGCTTCATTCATTGCCAGGCGAGGTGGCTCACGCCTGTAATCCCAGCACTTTGGGAGGCTGAGGCAGGTGGATCACCTGAGGTCAAGAGTTCGAGACCAGCCTGGCCAACCTGGTGAAACTCCGTCTCCACTAAAAACACAAAAATTAGCTGGGCGCGGTAGCGGGCACATGTAATCCCAGCTACTCAGGAGGCTGAGGCAGGAAAATCACTTGAACCCGAGAGGCAGATATTGCAGTGAGCCGAGATCACTCCATTGCACTCCAGCCTGGGTGACAGAGCGAAACTCTGTCTCAAAAAAAAAAAAAAAAAAGAAAAGAAAAGCTTCATTCAGGCATGAGTCACAGTGTTGTTGGCCATGAGTTCAATGTTAATCAATCAACAACATATATTAAATAAGATGTCTATAAACAGAAACACAAAGAAAACCAAGGTTATATATTTGATCAGTTGATGAAAATGTTGTGACCAGAGGTCCACAGGAACCTAACCCTGTATTTCTCCTGGGAGCAATGGTTCAGTAGTCACTAATTCAGTTGTTTGCTGCAACTTTATAAAACATAAGTATCACGAATAATAAAAATTTACTGTAGCTGCCTTGAACAGTTACCCAACCAGTATTGAAACCTCCACAAGTGAGTAATATGCCTTTCTTATACTTAAATCACTGAGATGTAGGGGTTAATTTATTCTTGCAGCACAGCCTTTGACTCTCCTGATTAAGACAGTTAAATTATATTTGCATTTTGATATCAGATCTCTGAATTCTAGATCTTCGTTCCATATTTGTCTGGTGACCCCAAGAAGTTTCTATAATTCACTCATCTGTAAAATAGAGATACTATTACTCACCCACCCAATTTTGCTCATTCACTTGTATTATAAAGTATCTTGATGTGCCAGGTACTGGAACAGATCCACTAAATCTTATCACCACTATGAATAGACTAGCTCAAGATGAATTCTTCTTCTGCAACTTAATCTTTTCAGCCGGGTGCAGTGGCTCACGCCTGTAATCCCAGCACTTAGGGAGACCAAGGCGGGTAGATCACAAGGTCAGTAGATCGAGACCATCCTGGCTAACACAGTGAAACCCCATCTCTACTAAAAATACAAAAAATTAGCTGGGCATGGTGGTGGGCGCCTGTAGTCCCAGCTACTTGGGAGGCTGAGGCAGGAGAATGGCATGAACCCAGGAGGAGGAGCTTGCAGTGAGCTAAGATTGCGCCACTGCACTCCAGCCTGGGAGACAGAGCGAGACTCCAACTCAAAAAAAAAAAAAAAGAACCTTCTTTTTTTAGAGATGGAGTTTCGCTGTTGATGCCCAGGGTGGAGTGCAATGGCAAAATCTTGGCTCACTGCAACCTCTGCCTCCCGGGTTCAATAAATTCTCCTGCCTCAGCTTCAGTAGCTGGGATTACAGGTGCAGGCCACCATGCCCAGATATTTTTTGTATTTTTTAGTAGAGACGGGGTTTTGCCATGTTGGTCAGACTGCTCTCAAACTCCTGACTTCAGGTGATCTGCCCGCCTCGGCCTCCCAAAGTGCTGGGATTACAGGTGTGAACCACCACGCCTGGCCAACTTAAAGAATCTTAACACAAAAACTGGTACAAGAAATAGCATCTTAAGTGAAAGACCTTCAGACAAAATACAGAAAAAGTTAAGCAGCAAGGAGATCTTTGAGGACTTCCCCAGCCCATAGAAATTGTTTGGCAGTTCTTGAGATTAGAATAGGAAGAACAGGTTTGAAGACGTGGGAATAAGTTCAGTTTTGGACATATTACAACACAGTGAAACCCCCATCTCTACAAAAAATTTAAAAAATTAGCCAAGTGCGGTGGTATGCACCTGCAGTCCGCACTACTTAAGGGCCTGAGGCAGGAGGATCACTTAAGCCTAGAAAATGAAAGCTGCAGTGAGCTATGATTGCACCACTGCACTCCAGCCTGGGTGAAAGAGCAAGACCCTGTCTCAAAAACCAAACCAAACCAAACAAACAACAACCAGAAAACAGGGGAGGAGACAAAATTACTATCTTCATGGAAGTTTTATTATTTGATCATATGAGGAACTAGTTAGGATGGACAGGGATTTCTGTTTTGTTCATTCACTGACATATCCCAAGTGTCTAGAACAATGTTTGGAACATACAAACTCAACAAATTTGTTGAATAAACTTCCACTCCTGTAGGATTAAAGCCAGATTGTTTTCACTGAAGAAAGAGTTAAAGAATAAAATGCAGAATGCACAGACCACGGATCAGCTATAGAAAGTCAGGAGGGGGCCGGGCACAGTAGCTCACACCTGTAATCCCAGCACTTTTTTTTTTTGAGACAGAGTCTGGCTCTGTTGCCCAGGCTGGAGTGCAGTGGCCGGATTCAGCTCACTGGAAGCCCTCGGCCTGAGCCCATCAGCTTCCTGCCTCAGCCTCCCGAGTAGCTGGGATTGAGCAGGCGCCACGCCGCCTCGGCTAATTTTTTGTATTTTAGTAGAGACGGGTTTCACCATGTTAGCCAGGATGGTCTCTCGATCTCCCCTGACCTCGATCCCACTGCCTCGGCCTCCCAAAGTGCTGGGATTACAGGCTTGAGCCACCAAGGCCCGCCTAATCCCAGCACTTTGGGAGGCCAAGGAGGGGCGGATTACTTGAGGCCAGGAGGTCAAGACCAGCCTGGCCAACATGGCAAAAACCTGTCTCTACTAAAAATACAAAAATTAGCCAGGCGTGGTGGCGTGCGACTGTAGTCTCAGTTACTTGGGAGGCTGAGGCACGAGAATCGCTTAAACCTAGGAGGCGGAGGTTGCAATGAGCAGATTGTGCCACTACACTCCAGCTTGGGCGACAGAGTGATACTCCATCTGCCCACAGCCCAACTCAGTGTTTTAAATATATTGTTGAACTATTCAAGACTATTGAATTCCAGAACATTTCCATCACCTGCCAAAGAAACCCTATACCTATCATCTGTCAGTCTCAATTCCTCCCTCCCCAACCCCTGCAAGAAACCACTTCACCTTACTTTCTTGTCTTCATAGATTTGTTTATTCTGGACATTCACCTATTTGCCTTCTCCCATCTTGGCCTTTTACAGACACACTCTTAGGTGAGGACTTTATACTCACCTCCTTTATTGCCCTCTTTCATCTCCTCCCCATTTGCAGTGCAGCCCTTACTTCAAGTTAGGTGTTATTGACCTTACCTCCAGTTCAGGAGAAAGCCTTAATTAGTGATTCCATCACATTCACTTTACCTCAAAAATTCATTCAAATTACCTCAACAATTCGTTACGAATTACCTCAACAATTCGTAAGCATATGATCTAACTTCTTGGTCCAATCAGTGGTGGTCAGGATGTGTCTGTAGAGGAGTGGAGATTGACCTACATACAGTTAATACCCAAATTTTAAGTGTAAAGTTTGTTGAATTTTTACATCTATATATACCTGTGTGACCACCATGCAGATCAAGATATGGAACATATCTACAGCACTCCAGAGGCTTCATGCTTCCTCCCCATCAGTATCTTCACTCCAAGAATAACCATGATTGTGACCCAAAGCTCAAACATTTTGTTCATTGACTGAGAAAGGAGTCACTGGCTCTCTTCCCCTGGATATGGGTAAATAGGTATGCAAGCCTAGGCGCTTCAGAAAATTAACTGGCTACCCAAGTGAAGCCAGTCTGAGAATAACAAGAACACGTGGAGGAGAGCACAGATAGCAAAATTCCAGAGAAACAAAACCACAGATCTAACAACAGTGAATTTTTACATTAAATCAATCCTGAAGCTATACTACCTATGAACTTCCCAGTCTCCAGTAAGCTATTTTGTTGTTTAAATGGCTTCAACTGATTTTTTTCTCAACTCAGAATTTTTAACCTGAGTTAGAACCTTAGCTCTACCTCTTACTTGGTATATGCTCTTGGGCAAGTTACTTAACTTACTTAATTTCTTTAGGCCTTAGTTTTCTGATCTCTAAAAATAGGAGGCTATCTTCCATATAAGATTATTTTATGAAATATACATACTCTATATACAGTATATATATACTAAATATACAAATATCCTCATACATGTTAAACACTCAATAAGTGATATAATTTTTAATCATAAACATGTCTAAAGACTTAAGTCTTCTAACAATGGAATGGGATCCCTTCTACATAATGAATACCAAATAACTAGAAACATTAAGCATTACCTGGATAATCCTCCTTTCAGTGATGTTCTAAAAGGTGTTCCTGCTTTGATGGGAGATAGATTAACTCTGAAATCCCTTCTAACACTAAAAACCTGTACAACACTTACTGATTTGAACACTGCCCTGAGCAATGGCAAAATGAAATAGAGACTTATGGTCCAGTAACAGGTAAAAATAATATCCAATTAAAGTTAATGGTTCACAAGAGAAGCAACATGAGTAGAACAGACAGTGGAAACAATACTTCTCAATTAGTTATACTAACAGCTCTGAAGATCTCCTTACTCCAGAGAGGCCTTTACCTATGCATCAGAGAGGAGAGTGGGTAAAAATTAGGACCATAATCAGGCAGCAGAGGCATGCAGGAAGGGTGGAAGCTATAATGACAAAGTCAAGAAATGAGTCGGATTCAGGAGCCGTGGAAAGCCGAAAGCTAAGGAGCACAGTCTGCACTGGCATCTGAGCTAACTTGTTTTGTTCTTTTTTAGAGACAGGGTCTTGCTATGTTGCCAAGGCTGGAATGCAGTGGTATGATCCTACTTTGCTGCAGCCTCAACCTCCTGGCCTCAAAACAATCCTGCCTCAGCTCATAGCTGGGACTAGAGGCACACATCACCACACTCAGCTTGAACTAACTCTTTTTCTTGACCTTATGCCTTTCAATATGCCTTATCTTACTGAGCAGCTATCAGCAGTATATATTAGACACTTATACTTTTATTTATTTATGTATTTTGAGACAGAGTCTCACTCTGTTGCTTAGGCTGGAGTGCAGTGGCATGATCTTGGCTCACTGCAACCTCTGCCTCCCAGCTTCAAGTGATTCTCCTGCCTCACACTCCCGAATAGCTGGGATTACAGGCATCCGCCACCACACCCAGCTAATTTTTTTTTTTTTTTTTTGTATTTTTAGTAGAGACGGGGTTTCACCACGCCTGGCCTACACACTTATACTTTTTAATTTTAATGAACAGACATTGTTCTATCTGAACAGACATTTATATTTTCAATTCTCTATTTTCAACAATTCCCTTCATTATCTTTTGCTGGGCCCAAGGATATTGAAGCCATCCATTGCTTTACTTGTCTTCCAAGTTCATCAGTGCCTGCACTGCAAAGGAAACAGATTGTCAGGCTGGAGAACTAAGAATATTCTACATACTTAAATGTTTGGTGAAGACATTGCTTTTCTGGGTTCTAGGTTCCCACAAGTCTTTACTAATCTTTAAATTAAGCCTTATGATTCTGTGTACTGTTTGCCATAGACAAGTTTATCAGGATTAAAGAAACCACCTTGCTGCATTTTCCTCCTTTTCACCCTGTCCTCCCTAGAGAATAAGTGGGAAGGCAGGGCTAAGAATGACTAGCAGGAACAGGATTAAATTTAGGCAACGTTTTGAAGTAAGCAAAGCCTGTCTTTCACATCTTGCCCTAAATTCCGTGTTCCAATGTTATAAATTCCTCATTGCCCACCTGTGCCCACCACACACAAACACACAGTCCTCCTCTCTAATTTCTTATTTTCACACTGAGTTGATTTCAACTAGGTATGAGGGGAAAAACCCATATAACACACATTAAATTATAAAAATCCGCCCCTAACTCTTCTGTGTTAGCTTTGTTTTGAGATGGAGTGTCGTTCTGTTGCCAGGCTGGAGTTCAGTGGTGTGATCTCCGCTCACTGCAACCTCTGCCTCCCAGGTCAAGCAATTCTCCTGCCTCAGCCTCCAGAGTGGCTGGGACTACAGGCATGTGCCACCATGCCCAGCTGCTTTATTGTATTTTAGTAGAGACAGGGTCTTACCATGTTGGCCAGGATGATCCTGATCTCCTGAACTCGTGATCTGCCCACCTCAACCTCCCAAAGTGCTAGGATTACAGGTGTGAGCCACCATGCCCGGCCTTTTTTTTTTTTTTTTTTTTTTGCTTTTAGAGGGAAACTGTATTAATCAAAATTAGTCATGAAGTAATGAAATTTAGGAAAAATAACTTTGAAAAGATAGTGCTCAGTTTACATCAAACTCTACTATTTAAATCACATATTTATCTTTATAGAGGCTGACACTAGAAGGGGCAGATACAAACAGAAGTTTAGAATTCATAAACTTCTTTAGGGAGTTAGGACAGTGAGCACTTGTGGGCCTCCTGCTCATTGTCTGATCCCCCATAGCTTTCCAGATTGAGCCTACGGCCCTGCTGCTCAAGTCTGAAATGCAATCTTCAGAGAGAACAAACGTGCAGAAACCGGTGGGCTGCCTCCAAATCAAGCAAGAGCCTACCTTGTCCTAATTCCCAACAACTGGGATTAGACTTTCTCTTCTTGGGAAATAAGCTCTCATACCTCATAGGATTTGGGCGTCCCGTGCTACAGAAGCAGAGTTTCTAGGTTCTCTCTCAGTTAGGGAAAAGTGGGACACATGCCCAGAATGTGACATACCAAACCAAGAATTTGCCTATTTTAGGTATAGGCAGAAATTTAGAAGCTGAGATGCCAGAATAGTGGACACCCTCCTCCTCCTCCACAGTTATAAACGCTATATATATATTCCCATGGTCCCCATGACTGCCTTAACTCCATACCTGCAAACTCTTGTAACTTCTTACGCTCCTCTAGGTTATACTGAAGCTTTTCTAGCAACTCAAAATATCGGAAAGAGTGAGTCTCTGGGCCAAACACGGTCATCCTGATCCATTTCCAATAGCCCAGGCAGATTTTCATGCACAAGAGTCTCCCAGTCCAAATGACCTGTTGAGAGGAATGCTTCAGAAAAGCATGCTAGGTTTGTAAAAGTTGGGTAAAAGCTGGTAAATCCTATGGTGTGGGTGGAAAGGTGGGGTGGGAAGAGGTAACAGGAAGCAAGGAGGGAAAGGGTGCATCAGCAAGAAATCACTTTTTACAGTGAGCAAAGAGGGCCATAGCCACACTTACCCAAAGTGAAGAAGGAGGACAGGGGAAATTAAGAAGCAAAAAGAAAGTCATTAAGACCAGAAAATTGGAAAGGAGATACAGTAGGAGAGCTCCTGTTAAGAGTAAGATGTCTCATAAAGTAGTCTGAATTCAAACGGAAAAAACTCATTATTATAGCTCTTTGGCTCACCAATAGATTCAGAAAATCTGGATTCAGAAGAGGAAGAATAGGAAGAGGATGTGGAGGAAACAGAGGAGGAAGACTGGTACTCTCTTTTTGACAAGGTCTCTTCTGTTTTTGATGCAGATGTTTTAAACCCCTCTATAAAACGGACTCACTGCATCATAAAGTCCAACTTTCCCTTTGTTGACCAGCTCCTCTTGAACTGAAAGGAGAAAATCATGACTTCACAAACATTTACAAGACATGACTAGTCCACTCATTATTCTGGTTCTGGTCCTGGCCACCCCCTAAAGCTGGGGCATAAGACAATGAGGGCCAAACTACTCCCAAACTCTAAACTCAGGCACTTCCAAACTCAATCATTCATGTGTCATCCTTAACTCTTCTCTTCCCTACCATATCCAGTCCATCAAGAAATCATGCTGACTCTACCTTCGAAATAAATCTTTTCTCACTAACTCACTGCTACCACTCTGGCCTAAGCTGTCATCATTTCTTGCCTAGGCAGCAGCATAGCCTCCCAACTGATCTCTCTGCTCCTTCCCTTGTTCTTCTACCAACACAGTAACCAGAGTAATCCTTCTTAAATGTAAGTCACCTCATGTCACTCCTCTGTTCTGCTTTCCATTTCAAAGTCCCTACAATGGCACCCCTAACCCTACAGGATCATGTCACCATTATCTCTCTGACTTCATTTCCCAGCACTCTTCCCCCTGCTCACTCTACTCCATTCACAATGGCCTCCTTGCTGTTTCTCAAACACACCAAGCATGCTTCCAGCTTAGGACCTTTGCACTAGCTGTTTCATCTGCCTATTAACACTCTTCTTATAGATACCCACATGGTGATCCCCTTACCTCCTTCAAGTCTTTGCTCATATTACCTTTTCACTGAGGTCACCCTGACTATCCTGTTTAAAACTATAACCCATCTGTGGCTGGGCACAGGGGCTCACGCCTGTAATCCTAACACTTTGGGAGGCCGAGGCGGATGGAGTGCCTGAGTTCAGGAGTTTGAGACAGCCTGGGCAATATGGTGAAACCTCGTCTCTACGGGAAAAAAAGAAAAAAAAAAAAATTAGCCGGGTGTGGTGGCAGGCACCTGTAGTCTCAACTACTTGGGAGGCTGAGGCAGGAGAATCACCTGAACCCAGAGGCAGAGGTTGCAGTGAGCTGATATCGTGCCACTGCACTCCAGCCTGGTAACAGAGCAAGACTCTGTCTCAAAAAAAAAAACCAAAAAAAAAAAACTACAACACATCTGCAATCCCACCTTCTACTCCCAATCTCCTTTAACCTGTTCTACTTTTAATTTTCCCATAATGCTGATCATATTTTAACAGATTAATTTACTTAATATGTTCACTGCTTATTATCTCTTTATCACTACTAATAGGTAAGCTCCATGAAGCAGGCATTATTGTCTATTTTGTTCACCAATACATCCCAAGCACCTACTAAGTATTCAGTAATTATTTGTTCTTTATAGTTTTTTGTTTGTTTTTTTGAGACAGGGTCTTGCTCTGTCACCCAGGCTGCAGAGCAGTGGCACAATCACGGCTCACCACAGCCTCAGCCTCCCAGGCTCAAGTGATCCTCCTACCTCAGCCTCCTAAGTAGCTGGGACCACAGGAGCACACCACCACATCCAGCTAATTTTTGTTTGTAGAGGCAGAATTTTGCCATATTGCCTAGGTTAGTCTTGAACTCCTGAGCTCAAGTGATCTGACCACCTCAGTTTTCCAAAATGCTGGTATTAAAGGTATGAGCCACTGCGCCCACCCTGCTAAATTTTTGAGATGGGATCTTGCTCTGTTGCCCACGCTGGACTACAGTGGTGCAATCATGTCTCAATGCAGCTTTGAACTTCTGGCTTGAACTTCAAGCAATCCTCTTGCCTTGGCCTCTCACAGTGTTGGGATTACAAGTATAAGCCACCACATCTAGCCAGTAATTATTTGTTAATGAGTGAATGAGTTCATTTCTGCTTCTGCTTTCTTTGTCCACTGCTAAACACTTGGGGTCTAGATTCATATTTGTTTCATTGAAGGTATCTGTATTAGTGTCCTGAGGCTGCCATAACAAATTACTATAAAGTTGGTATCTTAAAATGACAGAAATATAGTCCCTCACAATTCTAGAGGCCAGAGTCTGAAATGAAGGTGTTGGCAGGGCCATACACACTCTGGAGACTTTAGGGGAGAAGTTCCTTGCCTCTTCTACCTTCTAGCAGCTGCCTGGCATTCCTCAGCCTCCTTTGGCTTGTGGTGGCTTTAGCCCCAACCTCTATCTCCATCTTCACATAGCCTTCTCCTATTCTCTGTGTTTTCTCCTCTTTCATCTCTTATAAGTACCCTTGCCATTGGATTTAGGACCTACCCGGATAATCTAGGATGATCTCATCTCAAGATCCTTAACTTAGGATCTTTTTTTTTCCAAGTAAGGTCACATTCACAGGTTCCAGGGAGTAAGGACATGGACATATTATTTTGGGTGCCACTAGTCAACCTACTACAATATGCAGTTATTAAATGAATGAATTCTCTCTCAAAGCCAATCTTCATCTTTAGTTTTCCACCCTCTCTTCCTTCATGTGTTTCTATCCCAGTTCACGTACATACTCCTAACCTGTCATCTACTTTGCTATGGCTTGACTTCAGTCCCTCCTGTGACACGTTTTTTCTCCTGCAAAGCAGAAAAAAAAAAAAAAAAGAGCAAAGACAGTTACATTCAAGTAAAAGTGTGGTAAGAAAAAAAGAGTTCATATCAGAAAGTGAAGAAAACTAACTGGGGAGAACAAATTGTAGTCAAGAGGTGAAAATAAATGGAGGGCTCCCCACAGTGAATGAAAAATCAGGCAATATTCTAGAGCCAGAGAATTCTTATCCTTGAGGGCAAATCTTCTGTCACAAAGGGAAAAGTGGGGTTGAGTAGAAACAAGAAATGAGCTCAGGAAACCCTTGAGAAGGAAAGTTGGGGTTGAAAAGGGAGAAGCAGACCTCTGGATGATCTGCCGCTTGAACATGTCAGCTTTCAGCTGAACCTCCTGACGTGCCATCTCCTCATTCATCTCTTTCCTGATATTCTGAAAGTTAGTAACTGCCCCAAAGGGCCATTAGGAGTTGGGAGATGTTAATGACTAGACCTGGGAAGAGGGCTTGGATGGGGAGAATCCAAGTGAAATATCCCATCCAGAACCCAAGCCTTCCTGCTACACTAGGTTCTTTATACCCATAAGCCACCAATCCCTGCTTTCAGACTAATTTCTTCCCAACTACCCTTCCCAAACAAGTTTCACCTCCTCTATGCTTACCCATCATGGCTACTATGATACTCCGAAAGATAATGGAGCCAAGCAACAACCAAAGGATGAAATAGATGCTGCTGAAGAGGCGACTGACTTCACGCACCTTCCAGACATCCTGAAGCAGTGCATACCAATGATCCAAGGTGAAGAGAATGAACACTGTTACCAGGGAATTCGGGAGGTCCCTAAAGAAAAAGGCATGTGAATAGACAGAAACAGAGGCCTAAACCTTTCAAAAATGGTACCATTCTTACTTTTAAAGAAACATAAAGCATTTCTTTGTAGTTTGTTCTGATTTTGGCTCCTTTTCTACCATACTCAGTTTTTAGCTAATCATTCTTCAGTTTGAAGTTGTTTTTTTGTTTGTTTGTTTTTTTTACACGCAGTCTCACTCTGTTGCCCAGGCTGGAGTGCAGTGGCGCAATCTAGGGTCACTGCAACCTCCACCTCCTGGGTTCAAGAGATTCTCCTGTCTCAGCCTCCCGAGTAGCTGGGATTACAGGCATGTACCACTATGCCCGGCTAATTTGTGTATTTTTAGTAGAGATGGTGTTTTGCCATGTTGGCCAGGCTGGTGGCGAACTCCTGACCTAAGGTGATCCGCCAGTCTCAGCCTCCCGAAGTACAGGATTACAGGTGTAAGCCATTGCACCCGCCTAAATTCTCCTTTATCATAAATAATCTATGACTACCTCTCACTATCCCATTAGTCCTGGGGTATAATAAATACTCAATAAATAGGCATTAACTGAATTTTTAAAAGATGAATGAATCACCAACTAGTCCTTTTTTTTTTTTTTTTTTTTTTTTGAGACAGAGTCTCAGTCTATCATCCAGGCTAGAGTGGCGCGATCTCAGCTCACTTCAACCTCTGCCCTCCAGGCTCAAGTGATTCTCTCACCTCAGCCTCCCGAGTAGTCAAGATTACAGGCATGCGCCACCATGCCCAGCTAATTTTTGTAATTTTAGTAGACAGGGTTTCACCACGTTGGCCAGGCTGGTCTTGAACTCCTGACCTCAAGTGATCTGCCTGCCTCAGCCTCCCAAAGTGCTGGGATTACAGGTGTGAGCCACCATGCCTGGTCGTTTTTTCTAATTTTATTCTCCACTGCTCTATGGACTCCACTTAATAGAAGATCACTCGCAAATTTAGCAAAATTAGCAAATTTAGCGAAATAGAAGATCATTGACAAAATTATTCCTATTAGTTTGCTGATATGAAATGATATGCAGGTAAATGGGTATGCTACATAAACATATGTGATCCTAAATAATGAATATATACAGATTATAAAATTAGTAATATTTTAAAATTACTAAAAAAGTAAAAAGTTTCTGGGAAGGTATCTAAATTTTCCTACCTTTATTTTTAGTCCTCCATATACAATTTATTGAAAACATCAGAGCTTGTATAGGATAAATTCTAGGATTTTCCTAACTCAATACTCTTACAAAACTATCTGTTAAGAGTTTAACAGAGTCCTGAGAAGCGTTGACAAGATTGAATTCTAATTCATAAACGGGATTATCTACTCAAAATTCAAGTTGATTTCCTTCTAGAAAACAGATTAGTCGGGTTTTGCTAATATTTAAAAAATATGTAACATTTCATAAATTTGTGTGTCATCCTTGCACAAGGGCCATGCTAATATTCTCTATATCGTTCCAATTTTAGTACATGCGCTGCCAAAGTGAGCATTGATTAGTGTTTTCTAGACAGAGACCAGCAATAGGCACGTGCACGTGTAATACGTAGAGATTGGGATAAAACCAGCAATCATATTTGGGAATCACAGTAACATTCATTGATCACTTATAATGTGTTACATACTGTGCTAAGGGCTTAAATGCATTACCACATTTATCCCCACACTCTTATGAAATAGCACTGCTATTATTCTCCCCCACCGCCTTTTCTTTTTTTTTTGAAACAGAATTTCACTCTTTGTAGCCCAGGATGGAGTGCATTGGCTCAATCTCGGCTCAATGCAACCTCCGCCTCCCATATTCAAGCAATTCTCCTGTCTCAGCCTCCCGAATAGCTGAGATTACAGGTGCCCACCACCACGCCTGGCTAATTTTTGTATTTTTAGTAGAGACAGGGTTTCACCATGCTGGTCAGGCTGATCTTGAGCTCCTGACCTCAGGTGATCCACCCGCCTTGGCTTCTCAAAGTGCTGGGATTACAGGCGTGAGACACCATGCCTGGCCCCCATTTTTCAAAAGAGGTAACTGAGTCACAGAAACCAAGCTTAACCACTGGAGTGTACTGCTATTTAAAGATGCCTGGCCGGGCGCAGTGGCTCAAGCCTGTAATCCCAGCACTTTGGGAGGCCGAGACGGGCGGATCACGAGGTCAGGAGATCAAGACCATCCTGGCTAACACGGTGAAACCCCGTCTCTACTAAAAAATACAAAAAAAAAAACTAGCCGGGCAAGGTGGTGGGCGCCTGTAGTCCCAGCTACTCAGGAGGCTGAGGCAGGAGAATAGCATGAACCCGGGAGGCAGAGCTTGCAGTGAGCCAGGATCCGGCCACTGCACTCCAGCCTGGGGCAACAGAGCGAGACTCCGTCTCAAAAACAAAACAAAACAAAACAAAAACAAAAAAGATGCCTGATGACAGTGTGGTTTGAATTTGCAAAACCCAGAATAAACATGGAACTAGCTGCCCTACTCTCAAGATCAGAGCTAAAACCACTCACTATTCTTTTGCTTTCTCTTTCCCTCTCCCTATTGTGTTCTATTTCAGTTTCTTGGAATAGACTGTACTTTTTATATTACTATACTTTGGACAAGCTTACTGGTCTCTTAGCCAAATTTTTTCCCCTCACCCAGCTGTTCGCCAGCTCTGCTTACAAGAAGAACACATGGTACTCCAGGTCCTGACGAGGTGAAGGGGTATACTCTGGGAAGAGGTAGACACCAGTCACAACAAAAATGTAGACGAAGATAAGCAGCAACATCAAGAGGAAGGTCATGCTCTAGAGGCCATAACCTCAAGTCAGACGTGGGCCAAACTAGGCTAATCACCAACAGCCCAGTCAAGGCCACCTGGCAATCCCCCACCAAACCCTCCCTTGCACTCCTGAACCCAGTCATCTCTGAACCATGGCACCTGTCCCCAGCCCCTTCTCATCCAGTAACATATCACAGGATGTTTCATTGCCTTCTTTGACCCACCAAGATTTGTTTCATATTCTTTTTTTTTTTTAGACGGAGTCTCACTCTGTCGCCTAGGCTAGAGTGGAGTGGTGCAGTCTCCACTCACTGCAACCTCTGCCTCCCAGGGTCAAGCAATTCTCCTGCCTCAGCCTCCTGAGTAGCTGGGATTACAGGCACACAGCACCACACCTGGCTAATTTTTTTTTTTTTTTTTGTATTTTTAGTAGAGACCAGGTTTCACCACTTTGGTCAGGCTGGTCTTGAACTCCTGACCTCATGATCTGTCCCCCTCGGCCTCCCAAAATGCTGGGATTACAGGCGTGAGCCACTGTGCCTGGCCGATTTGTTTCATATTCTGTGTTAAGTCCTCATATTTATCTACCTTGCCCCCTGCTTTAGCTTGCAACAGTCAAATCACCTTGAGGGCCCTGACCAGGACCAAAATAATAACTCGAATTTGACGGAATTGTGCAAGGAGTTTGAGAGACCTCAGCACCCGGCAGATCCTCAGAAGCTGAAGCCACACCAATTGGCCTGTTACCCCTACCAATACCACAACCTCGGGAAGCAGGGACTGTGGAAAACACACAGATTATGAGTAAAATACACCCCAAGGCACGCAGGCACAGTTGCACCTTCTTCATCTCATCCTCTTCATTGTTCCCTGGGCATTATCCCTTGAACAGCATTCTCTGAGAATTGTCTCCTATTCAGCCTTTTTATACTAAGTTGCTTAAACACTGTACTTCAACTTGTTCAGATATAAAAAGGGGGATAAATTCATGGTTATTTAATTGGGTTGTCGTGGAGCATAAATGAGGTAATGTAAGGAAAACACTTAAAATAGTGCCTGGCACTTAATAAGTGCTCAGTAACAGGCAGATGTTCTTGTTGGCGTTGACGTTGTGATCTACCTTGCTCCCAATACCAACAACTCCTGCAATGACTGATGTTTAGTTTTAGGTAAAAAAAATCAAAAGAAGGAAGTAAATTTTTGTTTCTTCCTATTACTATGTTAACTTTTCTTGTCCTTTTGATTCACCTAGGCACATTCTTCATCCCACTAAAGGAACCCTCAGGATCTCTATCCTTACCAACATGGTAACAACAAAGTCAAAGACATTCCAGCCACTCTTCCAGAAAAGGGAAAAGTTGGATAGCCACTTAAGAAGGATCTCCAGGAAGAAAATAAACAAGATAAACAAAGTTGCCACCTCCAAGGTCAGCTTCAATGGCCATAGTTTGGTATTTGTGGATTCCAGCAATTCTGTGAGGATAGAGCAAAGGAGGAATAAAAGTTAAGGAAGCTGGAAACCGAATGATGGAGAATGATCACACTTAATAAACCACAGTTTTGCCCACTACTGTTCCATTTTTCTTTGAGTTTCTCTTCTTAACATTGTTGCTTCAACCTGTGAAATACAGGGAAGGACAGAATTGACCATAAAATATAGCCACAACTAATCTGTTGATATAATTATGTCTCCCCAGCTACAAGTCACTTCCTATCCACTGTGGGGGTCACACAGCCACTAAGAGAATACTCTCTTTAATTACCCCTACCTCCAACCCCCCACCCCCATCTACTGCACTGTTATCTCAGTTCCAAAGTTCACAAGAAAACAATGGGTCTTGAGAACAGAATGAAAATACAGGGCCATGAGATCTGAAGTACTTTATAACGAATGTAGAAACAAGCCAGAATCATTGGGGAATATCGAATTATAACAATAAATCACCTGGTTCTGTTAGCTTCCTTTGAAAACTTTTCCTTTCTTCCCTGTCTAAAATTGGTTTTGTTCTGCAGAGCAAATTGAATGCATACTTCCTCTCTAGAACCCTATTATTTACTAATTGCTATTCCTTAATTCATTGCCTTTCTCTTTCAACCTCTTTCATCTCTTTTATACAATTGATGTATGCCATACTCTGGAAAAAAACACTGAGATTAAAATAGGTTTAAGAGTTAAATAGAAATCAACATTGTGGTGCTCTGGCTTTAAAGTCATCCTGATGCTGAACTGGATCCAGACAAAAAGAACAGAGTCATACTTCAATCATCCCTAGAATTTTACAGAGGTTGGCCCCTTCTAAAAACCAATGGAGTTATGTTATACTTATTCCTATGCTTGTTTTGAGACAGTCTCACTCTGTGACCCAGGCTGGAGGAACGCAGTGGCATAATCATGGTTCGCTGAAGCCTTGATCTTCCGGGCTCAAGAGTCTCTGGGTAACTGGGACCACAGGCACATGTCACCATACTAGCTAATTTTTCTCTTTAAATTACTTGTAGAGATGGGGTCTCCCTATGCTGGGGCCTCAAACTCCCCTGGAGCTCAAGTGATCCTCCCGCCTGGTGTAGAAGTGCTAGGGGTTATAGGCATGAGCCACTCGCCCAGCACTCCTGTGTGGCCCAGGCTCTGTGCTGCTTTCGAAAGTTTTTCTTTCACACACATTTCTCCAAAATGGACAATTGTTCACTTTTTATCATCCATGAAGTTAGGATGCTTTTTTTTTTTTTTTTTTTTTTGTTTTTTAGACAGAGTCTCTGTTGCCAGGCTGGAGTGCAGTGGGATCTTGGTTCACTGCAACCTCCGCCTCCCGGGTTCAAGCAATTCTCCTGCCTCAGCCTCCCGAGTAGCTGGGACTAAAGGCGTGTGTCACCATGCCCAGCTAAAATTTGTATTTTTGGTAGAGATGGGTTTCACCATGTTGGCCAGGATGGTCTCCATCTCTGGACCTCGTGATCTGCCCGCCTCGGTCTCCCAAAGCGAGGATGCATTTTACAATCAGCGATGTGTCCCAGTTTAATTGGGCATGACTTTTATTTCTTAGTGGTAAATAGTGAATTTCTCCATTGATGACAGCTTAGATTCAATAAAATACAAAACTTTTTCACTTAACAATAAATTCTAGCTCTCAGGAGTATGGAATTATGTAATTAGAAAGAGGTGAGGACCGGCCGGGCGCGGTGGCTCACGCCTGTAATCCCAGCACTTTGGGAGGCCGAGGTGGGCGGATCACAAGGTCAGGAGATCGAGACCATGGTGAAACCCCGTCTCTACTAAAAATACAAAAAATGAGCCGGGCGCAGTGGCGGGCGCCTGTAGTTCCAGCTACTCGGGAGGCTGAGGCAGGAGAATGGCGTGAACCCAGGAGGCGGAGCTTGCAGTGAGCCAGGATCGCGCCACTGCACTCCAGCTTGGGCGACAGAGGGAGACTCCGTCTCAAAAAAAAAAAAAAAAAAGAAAGAGGTGAGGACCACATTTGTGGCTGGAAAATAGAATGCTATCATTTTTATTCAGTTTTTCCCCTTGCAAAACAGGAACCCAAAGAAAGAAATGAAGTAAAATAAGGCTCTTGTGAAGCAGAAGATAGTTTTAAGTACCTTAAAATAGTTTAAGTAGGAAAGTCCAAATTACAGAGGCAGTAGCACTTTTACTCTCTGGAAAAAGGAATACTTTCATAGAAGCTAAACGAACCCAAGGAAGGTCAGAGGAACGAATAGCAGAAATTGCCTCAGCAGCACAGAATATGCAAAAGTGACTGCCTCCACTCTACATCAAGTAATGTGTCCTCTCTGAAGATGAAAAACAACTTTCTAAAATTCTTGGAATTTTTCAGGCTGCTATAGCAAGGCAAAGGAGTCTTAATGGAAATAGAGACCAGGAGCCCAGTGAAGTCTACCCAGGAATCTTAGCCAGTGTAGTGAAGCAGCAGTGAACATCTATGCTTGAATATTCTTCTCAGGGTGATAGACAGTAGTCATTGGATCAAGCAAGTCAGGCAAATATATAATTCTGCTTTACAGGGTAAAGTTCACCATGAACAGTCATCTATTTCTACTCCCTATTCTAGAAAAACAACAGTAGGTCACCTCACAGAATACCAGGTAAATTCACATTGGTATCAAGGAGTCCAATATTATAGGTGAGGAGAATAGTACACTATAACAACAAACTGATATGTAGATTTTGACATTTACACAGTTTTAATATTTTTAGTAATGTTTTGGCTAGCTATAACCATCATGAAGCAAGAAACACTGATGTTGAAACATAATTTTTTTTTTTTTTTTTTTTGAGATGGATTGTCACTCAGTTGCCATCTCAGCTCACTACAAACTCCACCTCCCGGGTTCAAGAGATTCTCCTGCCTCAGTCTCCTAAGAAACTGGGACCATAGGTACGTATCACGATACCCACTGATTCTTGTATTTTTAGTAGAGACAGGGTTTCACCATGTTGGCCAGATTGGTCTTGAACTCCTGACCTCAAGTGATCCGCAGGACTAGGCCTCCTAAATTGCTGGGATTACAAGGTGTGAGCCACATGCCCAGCCAGAAATACAATTTCATGAAGAGCATTAAGAATGATAACTCTGCAAGTTTAATCTCAAGATGATCTTCAACAGATTCTACAAATTCCATTCATTTGACCAAAAACTTTAGATAGCACATCAAGCCATCTCTAGGACTTTAAAAGTCAATGTAAAAAATGGTCATCTTCAGGAATATGCCCATCTTTGGGAAAAAATTGTAATGATATTATACTTAGGTTTTATTTTATTTTATTTTTGAAATAGGGTCTTGCTCTGTCACCCAGGCTACAGTACACTGGTGAGATCATAGCTCACTGCAGCCTCAATCTCCTGGGCTCAAGTGATCCTCCCACCTCAGCCTCCCAATATACTCAGTTTTTAATTTTAAGCAAGGATTGTCTATACTTGGGATGTGTTATTTTCTGACAAAGGCTTGCAAATGAGTCAAAACTTTTCTTCTTTCTCATTATTTAGAAACAAAATATGAGATTTTAAAAATAAGCCAATTGATGTTTAAAGTACAAAACAGAATTACCAATATCCAGTTCTGGAAGTAGATTTGTTAAAGCCCTAATGGTTTAGGTCACTTTGTGATCTGGAAAAAAAAGTTTAAGCCTAAAAAACATATTAATGTTTATCACATCAATTAGTCTGTTCAAAGAAATCTGTTAATCACAAATCATTTCCCTTTGCAAAATCCCTCCTCCCTCTCTACCACAAGAATAAGCTTAGTAAGATAAAATTTCCATGAGCTTGACAGGTAATTTCCAGTCTGGCAATCTACTTATCCTCTGGCACAGTGATCATGTTGCATATTCAGTTAACTGCTTTACCAAATAGAATGGTTAGTGCTATTCTATTTTGATTTGTCTATTAGATCTAGGGCAGGGGTCCCAAGCCCCAGGCTACTGACTGGTATCAGTCTATGGTCTGTCAGGAACTCGGCCATGTAGCAGGAAGTGAGTGGTGGGTGAGTGAGCATTACCGCCTGGGCTCCATCTCCTGTCAGATCAGCTATGGCATTAGATTCTCATAGGAGTGCGAGCCCTATTGTGAACTGCAGGTGCATGACCCTTAGTAGAATCTAATGCCTGATGATCTGAGGGGAAACAGCTTCATCCTGAAATCATCCCTCCTACCCCATCCATGGAAAAACTGTCTTCCAAGAAACCAGTCCCTGATGCCAAAAAGGCTGGGGACCACTGATCTAGGGAATCCTGTATATTTACTATTATTTACTTCATTCCAAGGCTTAGGACTATAATCCTAATACAATGCAAATACATGACAGCAATCATACAATAAAAGGGAATTATAAGTAACTTAGTTCAAAATCTTCAATATTACGAGGAGGAAATAAAACACCTCAAAGTATATAGTATACTGTACTGGGTCAGTGACATCAATTGTTGTTGTATATTTAAATATCTTGGACCTCACCACACTAAAGGACTATCTTATTTTTTTTGAGACAGGGTCTCACTTTGTCACCTAGGCTGGAATCCAGTTGCACGATGGCTCACTGCAACCTCCACCTCCCAGGCTCAAGCAATCCTCCCACCTCAGCCTGCTGAGTAGCTGGGACTATAGGCATGTGTCACCATGCCTAGCTAATTTTTGTATTTTCTGTAGAGATGAAGTTTCTCCACATTAGCCAGGCTGGTCTCAAACTCCTGAGCTCAAGTGATCCTCCTGCCTCAGCCTCCCAAAGTGTTGGGATTACAGGCATGAATCACCATGCCTGGGCCCCAGAGATGAGCTTGTAGGGGATTTGGACCTAGAGGCAGAGTTCTGAACTGGCTACAGGCACTGGACATTTCTGTTGAGGAAATATGTGTGACATAAACAGCCAAGAGCTTCATAACTATGCCCTTCTTTTTTTTTTGAGACGGAGTCTCGCTGTGTCTCCCAGACTGAAGTGCAGTGGCGCAATCTCGGCTCACTGCAAGCTCCACCTCCCTGGTTCACACCATTCTCCTGCCTCAGCCTCCCGAGTAGCTGGGACTACAGGCGCCCGCCACCATGCCCAGCTAATTTTTTGTATTTTTAGTAGAGACAGGGTTTCACCATGTTAGCCAGGAGGGTCTCAATCTCCGGACCTCGTGATCCACCCGCCTCGGCCTCCCAAAGTGCTGGGATTACAGGCGTGAGCCACCACGCCCGGCCTGCCCTTCTCTTAAAAATTCTTCCTAGGCTGGACACGGTGGTTCACGCCTGTAATCCCAGCACTTTTGGGAGACTGAGGCATGAGGGTCTTTTGAACCCAGGAGTTCAAGACAGCCTGGGCAACATAGTGAGATCCTGTCTCTACAAAAAAAAAAAAAAAAATCAACATAATTAGCCTGGTGTAGTGGCATGCACCTGTAGTCCAAGCTACTCAGGAGGCTGAGGGGGGAGGATCAATTGAGCTCTGGAGGTCGAGGTTGCAAGGAGCCATGATCACACCACTGCACTCCAACCTAAGCAACAAAGTGAGACTCTGTCTCTAAAAAATACAGTGGGAGGCTTCCCCACAACAGTGAGAATTAAACAAGTGAGTAGTTTTACTGTCCTTTTATCATTTCTGAGCAGTTTGAGATTATCAACAAATGAGCTCGCTGATTTTGCAGACATCCTTATATTTTGAATATGCTTCATATAATTTATTATTGGTTTCAGAATCATTTCCTTTTTAAGTAATTTTTTTGGCTCAGCTAATATCTTAGTTGTACCTACCTTTCCATACTTTCTAAGCTTTCTTATTTGTACTTAATCTTTCTAAATACACTTGTAAAAATGTAAATATTAGATCATTCAGTGATAGGCACCAATATCCTTAACAGAAAAGGTTAATTCAAACAAATGTCAGCCTAAACTGACAACAGAAATACAACTGGTCTTCCCAAGTTCAGTTCCGTGTGGATTTGTTACATTGCTACATATTACACCTAGTATTAATGTGTCTAGATATTCTGTCTAGTATACTCTTGAGAGCCCTCCAAATACTAATATTTCTTTTTTTTTTTTTTTTTTGAGATGGGGTGTAGTGGCATGATTTCAGCTCACTGCAACCTCCGCCTCCCAGGATCAAGCGTTCTCCTGCCTTAGAGTGGCTGGGATTACAGGTGCCCACCACCATGCCCAGCTAATTTTTTGTATTTTTAGTAGAGACAGGATTTCAGCATGTTGACCAGGCTAGTCTTGAACTCCTGACCTCAATGATCCAATCACCTCAGCCTGCCAAAGTGCTGGGATTACAGGCATGAGCTATCACGCCCAGCCAATATTTCTAGATTTTAGCAGTTGAATAAATCCTACTCCAGGAGGCTTAATATAACTGTCCCTATCACAATTCAAATGACATTCAAAAATGTAAAATGATCAATTTAGAAAAAAAAAATTACTCCTATCCACTTCCTTTTTTTTTTTCTTTTTTGATAGAGTTGCACTCTGTCACCCAGGCTGAAATGCAGTGGCACAATCTCGGCTCACTGAAACCTCTGCCTCCTGGGTTCAAGCGATTCTCCTGCCTCAGCCTCCCGAGTAGCTGGGACTACAGGTGCGTGCCACCACGCCTGGCTAATTTTTTGTATTTTTTAGTAGAGACGGGGTTTCACCATGTTGCCCAGGCTGGTCTCGAACTCCTGAGCTCAGGCAATCCGCCTGCCTTGGCCTCCCAAAGTGCTCCTAGGATTACACGCATGAGCCACCATGCCTGGCCTCACTTCTTTCACACAATGTCAGTTCTCACCTATTTCAACCATCAATACGATCGTATTCAAAAAGATCAGGAAGATGATGAAGTTTTTGAAGAGAGGACCTGTTGTCTCTTAAGGAAATGTACAGAGTGGAGTTCTTTCTGATTTATGCAGCTGAAATAATAAGGGTAATAACATAAGCGGTGAGAATGAGAAAATGGAGTTTGGGGAGCAAAAATAAGTCATTAAGCAGATCATCAACAGCCAGGACAAAAATGAGTGACGTGAAAGGATACACTCAAGGACCCATCCGGCCCACAAAGAAAGAGGTGGCCTCTGACTGCAGCGCACATGAAGCTTGCTCAACAGCCTCTGGGCATGTGAAATCTGTCCTACACGTTGAGGCTTTATAGAGAAGCGCACTAGCTGATGTTGATCTCCCAACATAAGTTTCTTCTGGCGGGAAGGATCTACAACAAAAATTAAAAAGGGATAGTGGATAAAGACAAAGAAAATAGAGCAGGTAGGGTTGGGGGCAGGGATATTGGTCAGATAACGGGTCCCCCTAATGCCTTACTGCTGGTCCTTCTCTTCTCACAGCAACTAAGAATTCTGTTTGGAGTGAGAGAAAATGTACTGCTTATGATCAACACTGTCCATGCCCACAAAAGCAACAGGTTCACAAAGTCTTAAGTGTCTTTGACAGAAACTTTTCCGAATCACCCATGGCTAGTGGCTATCCTAGGCCTAAAAGTGAAAGACATGGATTCTATCTCCTCAGTTTTATTTACAAGCCCTTGATTTATCAAGTTTGGTAAACCAGCAACTAAACCGACCTCCCTAGAATTTTCCACTCTTAAATGTAGAGGATGTGCATAGGAGTCTTAAATTTAAATTAGTGAAGAAATAGGCTGCTGACCAAGTAACTCCCTGATAGTGTGCCGCGGCACAGCTTGGCTCAAGCCTTGCAAATGCTCGATGAGAGAGAAAGTATCGATGAGACGTGAACGAATGGCATCAGCTCGGGGCAGCTGCATCTGCCCTTCTTGGTGGTAAGTGGTCATGTCTGCTAATAAAATGTAAGCATCAAGTGTCATTTCATTCTTGGAGTTGCACCAAAGATTACAGGTTTTCTGTCCCCTCCACCCCACCCTCTTTGCTCTTAAGATTCCTTAATGTACCCACATTTAGGAACCAGGAGCGGTTGGGAAGAACAAACATTGCACTAAGACTCGGGGTTTGTTGAAACAAAAGGGGCTAAGAGTGGTAAAGACATTGTGCAGTCGACCAAGTGGCCAGGCATCTTCACTTTGCGACGGCATTTCTAATTAAAAACAAAACAAAACAAACAAAAACACCTCAATAAAAAAGCAGCAGCCACAAGGGTAGGGGACCGGGGCAGGACAAAGAAGAATCTGGGCCCCACCTGGGCCTGAGAGAATCGGGCAACGAGGTGGAGTTCAGGGAGGGCTTGGCCTGCCCACGAAAGAAACTAGGTGAAGATAAATTGGACAAAATGCAAAAGCCTGACATTTTGAAAATGGGTCCGGTCCCAGGTGTGTCCCCCCCCAACACTCCTTCGGGGGCTAGCTCCTTCTCTCCTCCATTATCGCTTCTGGCCCTCACCTCAGCCCAGGTTCTCTTCGCCCACTCAGTCCCGACTTTACGCTTCCGCCTCCAGCTCAGGCGCCCCCTGGGCCCGGCTACCCCTGCGCAGGACGAGCTCAGGACCGGCTCCCAGCCTCACTGCGCCCCATTCCCCGCCCCGCCCGACCCCCAGGTTTCGGCTCACCCCGGGACCCGGCCCTAGCCCCTGACCCCTGCCTAGGACCGGGCCCAGCCACGCTCTCCCAGCCACTCGCCGCCTCGGCCCCGCCCCGCACTCCGGCCACTCGGCGGTTACCAGCTGGTCCCGCCCGCCCGACGCAGGCGCCGCGCAGCCAATCGGCGGCTGCCACACAGCGGCCCGAGCCGGGCTTGGGAGTTGGGACCTGCGGCTGCAGGTCTGCCTGGGCCAGACGCGCGAGCAAAGGCAGCCGGTGTGTGGTCGCGCGCGCGACCTCCGCAGTCCCAGCTCAGCCGCGACCCTTCCGGCCGCCTCCACCCCACCTCGCCGCCATGCGCCTTCGCCGCCTTGCGCTATTCCCGGGCGTGGCGCTGCTTCTCGCCGCGGCCAGCCTCGCCGCTGCCTCCGACGTGCTAGAACTCACGGACGACAACTTCGAGAGTCGCGTCTCCGACACGGGCTCTGCGGGCCTCATGCTCGTGGAGTTCTTCGCCCCCTGATGAGGCCACTCTGCCGGGACGTGGGAAGAAGGGCCGGGCTGGGCCGGGGGCGAGGGCGCGGGGAACTGTTGGGCCTACGCAGCGCCCGCGCCCTTCATTCCTGTGGGCCCCTGCTGCGGCGGGCACATTTCTCGTTACCGGGGGTTGGAGGCGCCTCGCCGAGAGCGGGGGAGTCGGTGCTGATCGGGAGAAGGAAAACCCGAGGCTGCGCGCTCACGCAGGAGCCTCATCCTCACCCTGGTGCTCTTGCGGCACTTCCTATTTGCAGAGGGTTTAGCCACCTTCCCCAGTTCAGTGTGTAGCTATATCGTTTCTGCGTGAGTCAGTATTAACGTTCCTCCAGTCTACAGACTAGACATCCAAAGCCTTGTAGTGGGAAGCGGACGTTTCACCAAATGCACAAGTCCTGGATCCTAGGGTATTTACTTTCCTCTTACCCCTGCACAGCCATTGGTTTCTAGCCAAGGTCACTGAGTGGCTGCAGAATGGTCGTAAGTGCTTTTCTTAAGGCAGTTAATTTGTCCGTCACATGGTGTACAATTTCTCCCTTCAATGATCACTTACATCGCAGTCCCATTGGTGCACCTCTGTCAAAAGAAAGTGAGTGAACAAGAATAATTCCATCAGAATCTGTGTCCATATTGTCCGTTTTAATTAGAATTTCTTTTAAAATGTCAGGACTCCAATGAGAAAGTAACCAATATTGGTCCCAAATACTCACTTTAGGGTGAGCTTAAATGAACAAGTGTAAATTCCTTAGATAGAACTAATTCGAAATAAAATCTGTTAGGGGAGACGGAAGAGCAAATAAGATTTCTGGCCCAGTCAACTTAGTGGTTTTGGGGTGTGTGTGTGTTTTGAAACCTCCAGATCATTACCAAGTAAACAGTGATTTGGTATACTTCGTTCAGTTACGTATTGCTATCCTGAACTCCTGAGCTCAAGTGATCCACCCACCTCAGCCTTCCAGTGTGCTGGGATTATAGGCATGAGCCCCTATGCCCAGCCTCCATTTATATTCCTAATCACAGTTTCCTTTTCATTTTCTTTCTTTTTGGTGACAGGTGTGGCTCTGTCTCCCAGGCTGGAGTGCAGTGGTGCACTAATGTTTCGCTGCAGCCTCTACCTCCTGGGCTCAAGTGATCCTCCCATCTCAGCCTCCCAAATAGCTGGGACCACAGGCGTATGCCACCATGCCTGGATAATTTTTTTTCTTTTAACTTTTTTATAGACAGGCTGACCCTATGTTGCTTATGCTCACCCTATGTTTCTCCTGGGCCTAAGTGATCCTCCCATCTCCCAGGCTCCCCAGAGTGCTGCAGGATCAAGGCATGAAACCCTGCTCCAGCCCTATTATTACGACATGTCAAGTAATGTGATGACAGGAGGTGGGATGGGGGTGTGGGAGAGGCTCTGATAACATTTATGATCTTAGGATGGAACCCGTTTGTGTCATTGCGAACCGCCGTCATGAGGTCGTACTCCTAAGCAGAAGATGAAGATGGAAGTGAAACACCCAAGGTAGGAAGAGTGTCTTAATTTACACAAATAGGTTTTTGTGAGGAAGACTGTAAGGCATAACTCCACAGAAGGCTTTGACATCTCATCCCACACTGAAGCTTCTCATTATTTCTTCAGGTTTTACTCTGGCAGAAAGAAACATGGGTGGCTACAAGGCCGAGGGAAGTTAAGAAAGAGCCTCTCAAGGCCTGAGGCAGCTCAAGGCCAAGGTAGTGAATCTGGCCAGGAGGAGCAGTGCTATGAGAGAGAGAGGGTATGGCATTGGGAGTCTTGATAAAAGACTAGGGATCAAAAGGTAACTGTCTAGGACTTGGCCTTCTGCATGGATACCTTATTTCCTCTAGGAGGTGCTGGATATCACAAGGCTGTTGTTGGCTGAACTGGAGAAAGAACCAGGTGGTGAGATCGAGGAGAGCGACTGGAAAGACTGGAAAACTAGAGCAGCTGAAGTCTGTACTGGAGATGTGAGAAAGGGGATAGCAAAAGGGCCAATAACAGTGAGAGTTGGGGTGCTGGAACAGAAAATAAACTGTGACTTTATCCTGCAGGTATGGTCACTTCTCAGGTATAAACCGGAAGGTACAATTGACTTACTACCCTCATGGAGTAAAAGCGTCTAATGAGGGGGCAAAGGTAGGGTAGTCCCCACCAGCTACCTCTCAGATCTTGCATGTGGCACTGGCATATATCTTCTCTCCCCACCAGATCTCTTTTTCTTGAGCCTGTAGATGACCTCTACCCCAAATTACCTCTCTGGCTTCCTCAGAACACCTAACATTTAGAACATTCCCTACACTGTAGCTCTAGAGCATTCATTGCCTTATTCCTCAGATACAGAGGCTCACAGCTATCTCTGGCCCCACTTCAAGTACTCAGTGGGGTGGAGAACTCACTCCTGCTGGCCGTGTTCAGGCTAGAAACTGGGGCTTTTGGCTGCGTGTGTCACGGGACGGGGTGAGTGTTTTGGGGAGTAAACACAACAGGGCCGGGATAAAAATGATTAGAGAGTAAGTTGGGAGGAAATGAGTGACCCAGGACAGTGGGGAGTGAATATTTTTTTTCTTCCATGAGGTATTTTACATATCAGTCCATTCCTGATTACGCTTTGTCCCCAATTTGACTATGCTGGCTACCCCTGGTTGTAAGAGCTGCCGTCTCCTCTTTCGCCCACGACCTCAAGATCTATGCCTCTGATGAGGGTCGTGTTCAGATGACTGCTGCTGCCTTCGCCAAGGTGCATACTACAGTTCTATAGTCCCAGTTTCCATTAGGTAGAGAAGCAGAATTTGGAGAACCAGTTGGAGCATTTCAGGGTGCTTGTAGGCCAACTCAGAAGTTTCTGCATGTATTGGACCCATTTTGTGCTACTACTGAGAATGAGCTGAGAATAATCAGTGATTGTAGGCCCCATCTCTTCAACCAGGTCCCATTCGATCCCTGGGACCATCTAGGCCTAGGGATACTAACCTGCAAGGGAAACAAATAGACCTTGTGCTTTCTCTTTAGGGCCTTCTGGCTCTAGAAGGGGAGCTGACACCTATTTTGGTGCAAATGGTAGAAAGTGCCAGCGTAAGGATGGGCTGCTGGACGGCGTGGGGTTGGCACGGGCGGCTGCCGGCGGGTGGAAACCGACTTGCTGCATGTTACTGCAAGCGGGATGCGCCCTTTGGCCCTGAGGGTTGCGTTGGGTCGAATAAGATGGCCTGGATCACGGTTCGAAATTATCGTAGGAATCATGTCGCAATTATTACTACATACTAGAGCACTATTTGAATTATTTACATATTATTTAGATCCTTATACTTAAGAATCACATTACAAGTCCACAGTATATCACGTAATTTTGCGAAAAGTTAAAAGATTTTTCTTGACATTAGATTCGGTAACCAGCCGAAGAGCTGGGCGGGCATGCGCCGGTTTTGCATAATCGCCGTTTCCGCCAGGTGTAAATAGTCCCATGCGACTGTAGAAATATTAGCTATGTTTAGTTGCGCCATAGGCCCTGTTGGAGGTATATACATATGGCATATATACTGTATTCACTTCTAAAGTCCCACACATTCTCTTCAAAGCACAGCTCAGATCCCAAGGACCCTGAACTAAAGAATGTTTCAGTTATCCATTGTTGCATAATAAGCTACCCCAAAACGTAGTAACCTAAAACAACCACCATTTTATTATACCATGCGGTTCCTGGGCTCATCCACAGTCTTGCTTGGAGTCTGTCCTGAAATTGCAGTCAGATATTGACTGGAGCTGGAACCATCTGGAATTCAGCTGGGATTGTGGGATGGCTGGCTCTCTCCCTCTGCATGCTCTCCCAGTAATCTCAGTGCCTCTTTTCTCCACATGGTTCTTCATATGGTTTCTGTAGCATGATAGCTGGATGTATTAAATGGTAGCAGTAGGGATATTCAAAAGCAGAAGCTTAGAAACTTTCTTAAAGTGTAGGCTCAGAATTAGCACAACATAACTTTGTTATTTTTTATTGGTTAAGCAGTCACCGGGCCAGCCAGATTTAAGGGAAGGGAGGAAGACAAAGAATTGATGGTGATCTTTAAAACTGCCCGAACTGCGAACCTGAGGACTTTCTTCCCATTTTACAGATGAGGAAACCTAGGCTCAGAAGAATCTAAGCAATTTTCCTCATGTCATCCAGCTAATACAAACCCAAGGAGTCTAACTCCAAAATCCAGGCTGTTACATTGCTTTGTAGTATTAATTCTAGTATATGCCATTACCCAATATGGTCATTCTTTTTCCTGCATATCTAGGCCACAATTTACCAGGCAGTGGTTTCCTCTTCCCACTTCATTCTAATAAGTTCTTCACGCTGTCCATTTAAATTAATAGCGACATACTTTAACCATTTTAGGAGTGTACAGTTCAGTAAGCGTTACGTAATATGGTACATTGTTGTGTAACATTTCTAATTGGTTCTTAAATGAGCTAAGTAAGCACATTGCTATGATTCCATGGCATTTTCTGTGTTCTCTGAGTAGGACTTGATAAGGAACAGGACCTTTCCTTTATTTCCCAATCCATTGCTCACTGTCAAACTCAAAAAAGCTAAGGCAGCTTTCCTTTTCTGCCTTGCCTTCTTTTGCAAGCAAGAATGAAACTTGTGAAGACCTAAATAGAATTTGCGTTTTCAGCCACAATCTTGGGATTCTCCCTCCCCATTTCTCATTGACTGTTACTGTCCTAAAATCCTGAGTCGGAACCCAGTTCTGAGGCAGCGTTTCTACTCTAGGCTCAGGCTGGCATCTTGTTTAGAGGAAGAAGATGATGTTATCTCTGATCTCTACTCATGAAAACATTCTGTGGAGATTTTGAGGGATTTTGGTTTAATCCTTATTCTCCAGTATTATCCATGTGTATTCTAGAGCCTTCAAGAAAATAACTTAGGTCTGTTTTATTTTCTCTGGACTCTAAGACTCTTAAAATCAATCCCTCTTAGATGACTATATGCTAGAGCAGTGCCCTTACCTGAAGGCCTAGAGCTGCTACTATGCCCGGTAACCTAAGAATGCTCACTGGAGTGAACCAGCATGCAGATCTGTATTGTGGCTAGTCTCTGTGTAATAAGCTCACAGATCTCTGGGCGTTAGTTGCTGAGGCTTATCTTGCTTTTCGGCTGCTCTCAGTTCTTCATGGCTGAAACCACCAGGTGTTTCACCAACCGGCTCACTCAGCTTCCTCATCGAATCCTGTGAAGGTCTGTGATCAGGTATTTGCCCTGATGGAAAACCTCACCCACCAGATCGAAGGGAGCAGGATACGGACCCCCGGGTCTGGCAGGTGGAGTGCTTAGGCCACTACTATCTTCCCTTCAAGGTCTCAGGTATGGATGGGTTTCTCAGGCATTCTTGTGTCATCTGCTAAATGTCAGAGACCAGGCCGCCTCCTCCCTCTGGTTCTACTTCAGAGTCATCAGGGTCTTTGGTTGGAGGTAAAATCTTTGATTCTTATCTGATTTCTGCCTTTCTTCCAGACCTGCAGCTCTACCACAGTGAGACACTAGGACATGAATGCTACAGCACGTTGAATAAGCTGGGCGTGACTTTTCGACAGAAAGTGAAGCTATGATATCAATGAATTCCTGACATCTATGACGTATCTTCAAGTATGATGTGCAGCACAATGGGAGTCCTGGGCTTCAAAACTGTGGTGCCTCCCGATCTCTCTAAAGGCATTAGCTGATGGTCATTCCCAAGGTGTGGCAATAAAGGGGACCCTAGCACGGGGATGAGGGTGTTGGGAAGGAAAGAGAGAAAAGGTGGAAAGGAAGGGTGATTTGGGACTAGAGGAAAGCCACTTAGAGAAAGGGAATAGGGTTGGGTTTCTGCCATTTCTCAGGGGTCCGATCTGAAGTGAGTACAGGGAGGCTGAATTCAGGGAGACACCTGGAAGAGGGGGAGTGTAGGCTGGATGTGAAGAGCTGTGGAGGCGTGAGGTGGGAGACAAGGCGTGATCAGTCCTGGGAATGTGAGGCGCTTAGAAAGGCTCGGGTGTGAGGTATTTATTCCTGGCCTGTGGCCCCTAGAATCTCTGGGATCAGCCGGGAGGAGAAACTGGAAATTGCTGTGGGCTTCTGTCTTCCACTGTTGCGGAAGATACTGCTTGACCTGCAGAGAACCCACGAGGATGAGTCTGTCAACAAGCTGCATCCTGTGAGGAGCTAGGAGGGTGTGGATGGGAGAGGGCATGGGGTCTTTGGGATCAGAGACACAGGATGGCCTGGGACAGAATAGACAAGATTTTGGGATGGAAAGGAGAGAAGTCTTTGAGGTGGGAGAAGAGGGTTTGCAGAAGGGTGGGAGTTGACACATTTTGGCCGGGTGGTTTGGCTGTTGTCTCAGCATGGGTGCTCTGGGAGTGCTCTCTAAGTCATAGGTGACAGCGTCTCTATTTCACCAGTGAAATTACGTCCCTCCCCTCTCAGCGTCTCTTCCGTTATGGAGGACTTCTTGATGTAAGGATCCTCCTTCTTCTTTAACCTGTGAATAGATTTTTCCCAACATTCTTTCACTCCTCATGCTTTTTAAATGAAAGCTTTCTCCCTTCTCATTGACCCTATGGTACCCTGAAGCTCCTTTTCCTTAAATGGCTTGCGATCTTTTGCATTTTGGGGGCCGGATGCACAATGGCAGCGAGCTTTGGATTATCTTAGTGCCATCTCAGAGCTTAACTATATATTTGATTGTCATCATGCTTTGCGGGGACAACACACACGAATGAGAACTTCTTAGTGGGGATGAGAGGAAGGCCCCTTCTTTTGACTTCTATTAAAAAAAAAAAAAAAAACTCACTTATCCTTACAATTTGGAGAATCCAGCTAGGAGTGTAGCACTTGAAGCTGGCGACACAAATCAGGAGGTTCTTACTGGAACAGAAAATATGTTTTCTTAGGGATGTTTTTAACAGTTATTGGGATCTCTTACTGGAGACGCAGCTCTGGTGGGAGGTGTGGGTTTGGGACGATGTTGCTAGGTCTTGTTTTAAGCTAGGCATGGTTGTGCCTTGCGGCTGTCATGTAAGCTCCCAGCGTGCACTTTGAGACAAAGGTCACTCCTGTCCCACCAGGCTGGAGTGCGGGGCTGCTATCTAAGCTCACTGCAGCCTTGCAACCTCTGCCTCCTGGGCTCAAGTGATCCTCTCACATCAACCTCCCGAGTAGCTGGGATGACAGACATGTGCCACCATGCCTGGCTAATTTTTTGTATTTTTTGTGGAGATAGGGTCTCAACATGTCGCCCAGGCTGGTCTCGAACTCATGGACTCAAGTAATCTGCCTGCTCCAGTCTCCCAAGTGCTAGGATTACAGGTGTGAGCCACTGCTCCCGGCCCAGAAGATACCTTTAAATGTGCTATATGCACCATAGCCAAACAGAGTTATTGTGGAAGGTGATGGGAAGGGTTGTAAAGCTGGAAATTCAAAAGTCACGTGCAATGGTGAAATCACAAATGGTAGAGATGAGGGAATGAGGATCCTGTAAGAGACAATATATAGTTGAAAGGAAGCTGTAACAGGTCAGCCCCAGAGTGGGACAAGACCCTGAATTCCTAGGAGGATGAATCCTCTTGAGTTCCTCTCTACTTCCACCACAATATCCAGCTTCTCCCAACTTCCCCCTCTTGTGGTGATGCCCCATAGGATCCCTTATCAGAGGAACGGTTCCATGTGGAGCTACACTTCAGCCCTGGAGTGAAAGGTGGTGAGGAAGAAGGCAGTGCCCCAACTGGCTGTGGATTCCGTCCAGCCTCTTCTGAGGTGGGTCAGAGTGCTGGGATTTGGGACTGAAGGAACCAAGTGGTGGGAAACGGTACAGGGAGAAGTAAAAGGGTTGGGTAGTCTGGGATTAGGAGCTTGGAGGCCATTAACACCTCTCTTATCTGTCTTGTTTTGTATAGAATGAGGAAATGAAAACCAACCAAGGCAGTATGGAGAACCTGTGTCCAGGAAAGGCATCAGATGAGCCAGACCGGGCATTGCAGACTTCACCCCAGCCTCCTGAGGGCCCTGGCCTCCCAAGGAGATCACCCCTCATTCGTAACCGAAAAGCTGGTTCCATGGAGGTAATGAGAGGTCCTTGGGAAAAAAATGAAGGGGTGGCAGTACTCATAGGACTATATCCACAGATCCTCTAGGTCCCCTTGGGGGTACTCTTGGGACTTGAAGCAGAGTCCTTCCGCTCTGATTGATGTTTTACTTAATCTCTCTTTCAAGCTGGTCTCTCAATAGAGCTTCTTTAACCTGGTTGCTACTTCTCAGATTAAAGAGTTGCCATTGAGGGGTGCCTGAGAGATAAGGGTTTAAAGAGAAAAGATTAAGGAGGAGGGCTCTGGATGAATTTGAAAAGGTGTTCTTTAAAAGGAAATCTAGTAGAAACATCTTGAACTCTGGGCTAAAATCCCAGTCTGATACTTGGAAGCTGTGTGACTCGCTGGGTAACTTCTCTACACTTCTCTGGCCTTAACTTCTCTAAGCCTCAATTTTTTTTTACCTCTAAAATGTGAGTAGTATCCACCTTATAGATGCTCAACAGACAGTAATATAGTAACAATACAATTGATATTTAAGGTCCGGCCCTCTCCAACTCTTGGTCACCTTGGGTAAAAATTATAGCTCAGATAGGAACAAATACCTGACACTTTTTCTGTACTGTCGTTCCAGAAAGTGGGTCAGCCAAGAGCTTTGTCTGTCTTCCTCTTGTTCTGATGAAGATCTTTATCAGCATGGGCCTGTATTCTGCTATTCTTGAAGTTTGTCTTAGTTCTGGTTCTAGTTCTTTAGCCTAAAGGAAGTAAGTGTTATTAATCTCACATTATGCCCAGCTAACCATCTGAGCTTTTTGTTTTGGTCTTTTTCCTGGAAAAACTGTTTCTGTCTTTGGCCCAATTATATCCTCCCCCCCTTTTTTTTTCCTATCTAGCTCCTTCTGTATCACTTACATTCATTTTGACACCACAATTTATCCCTGTCCCAGAGACTTTGACTGTCTGATTTAGATTCTGCTCTGTCCTGATGACTCTGTTCACCTGGCTCAGTGCCAGGTCTCTATCTTAGAGGAATTGGTTTTTCCATTTTAGGGATCTATCAGAAGAATCCATAATGAGCTGACCTAGGTTCAGCAAAAGGTTTGCAATTCATATTTTGGAGAAAGCTGAGAAGACGAATTGCAGTCTCTTCTTTTGATTCATCCTTTACTTCCTGATTATTTTAAGGTGAAATTGACATTGGTAATATGCAGAGTTTCTTTAGGTAGGATATACATTATTTTCTCTTTGAGTGTAAGTTGGTATCCGTAGTACTCTATTACCCTTTATACTCACATGCAGTGGATCACATGGATAGAATGACACATAATCTTCCATCAATAAACTGCTCCTCCAAATGTCTTTCCTATTCACATGGTCTGCTAGCCTCTCCTGGTGCTGTTGTGCTTGAACCACGCCCCCCGCCCCCCACCACCATTTTCTTCTGGTTTATGCAGTCATAAGACATAGGCAGCTGGGTGTGGTGAATCACACCTGTAATCCAAACACTTTGGGAGGCCTAAGTGGGAGAATCATTTGAGGCCAGGAGTTCAAAACCAGCCTGGGCAACAGGGCAAGATCCTGTCTCTACAAAAAAAAATATTTTAATTAAAAAATTAAAAAAAAAAAAGACACAGGCAAAGGAAAGCTCTTTGTGTATCATCTCTCAGACTTGATAAGATTGACTTCTTTCTTTCAGGCCTATAGGAACCTTCCTATTGTAATCACATTCCTTCTTTTCAATTACTAGTGCTGCTTAGACCCTGGCTTATCCAGGGTGATGGTTGTCCAGGATATTTTCCTCAGCTTTGCAAGGAAATCATCTCTCTGCTCCTTGGTCACAAAGCCTTATAATACTAATATTAATGTTTATCTTCCTTGCTCTATAAATATAGGCATACAACTTGTCCTTCCCTCCATCCCTTCTTCTCCTCTTGTCATCTCATACTTTTTAACTATTTTAGATTATAAAACTTATGACCTTCATAGCAGCTATGCCCTAGCTGGTCATCCTCTCTAACCCTGTAACTGGCTCTGCCCTGTGGGCACTGGGGCTTTTGGGATCCTGGGGTTTAAAGGAGCCGTGACCGGCTTTCCACCCGGTCTGATTGCAGGTCATGAACATGCAGTGCACGGGGAACCTGGACCTCATCCCCTTGCGGGGACGGCGCCGCAGGAGGTCGGGAGACCTCCCCCGGCCTTCCCCAGCCATCGGCCTACAGCCCCGGGCTGTGTCCACCACTCACCTGGCATCCTGCACACAGGTGTCCCTCCCTACCTCACCTTCCTGTTTTACCTTCTGTCTTTGCCTTTTGGGATCTAGGGACTCAGACACTATCTAGGTGGGATGTGTGTGTATTGGGGGTTGTGTGATTGGGCCCTTGTGGGCATTGTAAGAATTCTGTTTCATGTTTCAAGGGGTGAGATAGTTGGAGGGGAGGGCTGCTTGGTTCGAACAAGAAATGTAGTATGGTTGCAGTAGCCACAGCTGTCCCATGGAAAGAAGAGAGGGTGGCCAGACTTTCTGATTTGTGGCTGAGCCATTGTGATTGGCTTTCTGAGTCTTGTGGGGGGATGGATACGATTAGGAAACCGCTCAGCTGAGAACTAGGAATGGGTCGAATAATGATTTCTCAAACTCAGATTGGGAATGGGAGGGCTCTGGGGAAAGCGATCTTGAAAATAGAAGTGGCTTCTAGTATAGAAGATGCCCCAGACAGTTCCCTCCATAAAGTGCATTTTCTGTTCCCTTTTCATCCCTCTTCTCCTATAAATCCTTTGGTTCTTGCAAACTTTCTAATATTGATTAGCTTTGTAGGGACAGGAATCCAGGATAAGTATAAAACTTTAGGGTTGAGGTGGCAAAGTGATTAATTATAGAGTCCTTTTTCTGCAGGTACTTTCTGAGACTTCATCCTCAAGGCCTGGTGGCTACCGGCTCTTTTCATCTTCACGGCCACCCACAGAAATGAAGCAGAGTGGCTTAGGTATGGTTTCGCCAGCATTTCTCACCTATTGTTGGAAAAGCTGTCTGTCTGTTCTTCAGAGTTGTATTGTGGGAAACTTTTGTCATGGGGTTTGGAGCCATCCAGTCAGTGGAATATCATCAGGTGGGGGTAGGGAGGATGAAGTGGGAGAAGCCATAGTTAGATGTGAACTTGGATCTCAGATGATTATTCCATCCCAGAAAGGTGTTTATCTCTTGGTTTTCTATACCAATCACATTTCCCTGGCCAAAGGGCATTTTTCTGGCTTTCCCTCTCATTCCTTATCTGTCCCTCCAGTCTAGCCCAGACCTTAAGGGGCCATGGAGACTCTGAGCCTTCAGAGTTATCAGAGACAGAGCTATAAATAGAGGTACTTGCAACCCTCATAAATGTATTCCTCATTTGAAGAATTGTGCCATGTCTTCCTCTGAAACCTGTGTTTTTCACATCCCCGCTGTTACCCTTCCTATCACCATGCCCTTTCCTCCATCATCACCTAATCCTATAACTTTTCCCCTTCCTTCTGGAAGAATTGACAGAGTCTGAGACTGGGTGTAGTGGCAGAGGCATCTCTCAGGACTTTGAGGAAATGTCTCTTGATTTTGGGATCCTGGAAGGGGTAGAGACATCATTCCAACTTTTTTGTGGGAAAAGGCACAGGCGGCAGGAAGGACCAAGCCTCAGAGGGTATTGTATTCTTTGGGTGGGGAAGGTGCTTAGGAGGAACTATCTCATTTTGGTGCCTTGTGAGCCAGTAACTAGAACTGGAGGTCAGACATGATTGTGTGGGGTCTGGACTTGGTCCCCTTGCTCTTTCTATCTTGTCCTATCATTCTATTTAGCACCTCTAATTTTTCTGTTGCTTTTGTCCTTGGCACCCATTTTCTTGGCCCCAAAATGGTCAGCTTTTGGACTAGCAAGAGGGAGAAAGGTTTTGGTAACTTTCCAGGCTAATTTTATGAGAATAAGTTGCCTTCTAGATTCCTGAAATGAGAAAGATGGTTTGGGGCATGAGAAATAAATGACAAGTATGTAGATCTGGCCAGGCGCAGTGGCTCGTGCCTATAATTCCAGCACTTTGGGAGGCCAAGGAAAGCAGATCACTTGAGGTCAGGAGTTCCGAGACTAGCCTGGCCAACATAGTGAAACCCCATCTCTACTTAAAATACAAAAATTAGCTGAGCATGGTGACGCATGCCTGTAATCCCAGCTACTGGGAGGTTGAGACACAAGAATTGCTTGAATCCAGAAGATGGAGGTTGCAGTGAGCTGTGATTGTGCCCACTATACTCCAGCCTGGGTGACAGAGTGATACGCCATCTCAAAAATACAAAAAGAAAAAGAAAAACAAAACAAAACAAAAACCGAAACAACAATAGTGTAGATCTATGACATGGGCCTCTCTTCCCAGAAGTCCCAGTAAAGAATAGGTTTCAGACAGACTATAAAAGAGGATAGGTATGTCTAGCCTAGTTAAGTGGGCCATGGGAATGCTTTAAAGAACAAGGCAGAAGTATGGACATGGACCTGGTTGGCAGATGGTGGTGGTAAGGTAGAGACCACCCTCTGAGATGATCTGAGGACTGGGCAGAACAGAGTTGGCATGACTGCACCAGAAAAGTATTCAGTGGAGGAAGTGTATGTAGGACAAAGCTTGGGGTGGTCTGGGATACAGCCAGCTAGTTTTAGCTTTGCTGAAGAAAAGCGGTCATATTTAGCAACTGTTATTACTCTCTGGAATCTCATTCCAGAGCCTGTTTGAACATGAAAGATGGAGGAAGTTGCTGTATAGAGGAGAGGTCCTGAATTCCTGGGTTGGAATCATCAGCCATCTGAACTTCCTGATTGCTCTGATGACCCCGAAATCCTGGGACTCCTGAAACCATGGTCCCTTCTTGGTGGCCTCAAGGGAATTGAACTCCTTTCCACTCCATCCATAGGGAAACCCTATGAATGTTAAGTCACAAGCCAAATCCAGGGTCTTGGCTAAGATGGATTTGGAAATAGGGAGGCAAATCCTGAGAACTTGGGTGTCAGTCTTGTTTCTTCTTGACCACTCTGTCCTTATGGGCTGTAGTAGGAGAAGGGACCGTGGAGTCCTAACCCTCCTCTAGATCAAATGTTGGGGACAGTGACTGGTCTGATTTATTCCATACTTCAGAGATTATTCAAATTTTATTTAATCCTCTCATTGGCAATGGAGTTCTCTTTGCTTTCTTTGAATTTATATGTGTGGGCAACTGGCTTTGAGCATAGGCTTATGAGATAATACACTTTTGAGAGCAGAAAAAACATATCTTTTTGTTGTTATTTCCTGTATTCCTTCTTAGTAGGGTGCTCATCACATAATAGGCATGCTTTATATACAATCAATTGATTCTTCACATGCCCTTCAATTTGTGTCCATCTTGACTTCAGAAACTGTGCTGGTTCCTGAAAAATAGTTATTTATTTTCTAACAATACAGTTGGTCCTCAGAGTCAGGAGACCTGGATTCTAGTCCAGCTTAACTTCTAAAAAACTATGTGACCTTGAGCAAAGGGGGTCCCTTTTGGATCTCGGTTTCCTCATCTCTAAAATATGAAAGTTGAACTGGATGATCTCTGAGTCCCTTCTAGCTTAAAACATTCAATGAGACAGGGGGCTGTGGCTCACACCTATAATCCCAGCATTATGGGAGGCCAAGGTGGGAGGGTCACTTGAGCTCGGGAGACCAACTGGGCAACATAGTGAGACCTCGTTCCTACTGAAAACAAAAAAAATTGTCCAGGCATGATGGTGTATGCTTGCAATCCCATCTACTTGGGAAGCTGAGATGGGAGGATCACTTGAGCCTGGGAGACCAAGGCTGCAGTGAGCTATGATTGTGCCACTGCACTCCAGCCTGGGCAACAGAATTAGATCCTGTCTTAAAAAAAAAATTGTGAGCCTCATACTTTCATTCTTGGGAAAGGTAAAAAGGCCTGAAGGGAGGGGATGTTGGATGAAAAGCTTAGGAAGGATCGGAAGGGTGCCAGCTGAGTGTTCAGAATCAGTCTCTAGCTTCAGTCAAAGGCTTTTCCTTTCAAACCTACAAGGACTAGATTTCTGAGTTTCTTAAGCTATATATCCAGGGTAAGGGGTGCCCAATGAAATCTAGGGGGAATCTAGAGGGACCTACCTATAATTTGAGCATTTCTGAGAGCCACCTGGAGAGCACAGTCTATCCCTTTCAGTGTGTTGAATCCCCTAATATGACTAACCCTGCATTTGTAGTGGCCTCTTGTCTCTGCCATGTAGCTCTTCAGAAGAATCCCCCTTTTGCTTGCCCACTGTGACTATGCAGAAGTGTAAAGCCATTTGTGGTTATGTGGAACGGCCACATGGTGGTGGCTCTGAATGGCTGTGTGTGTCTTGATGTTATCATGTGAAGCTGTGTATAGTTCTGTGTGATAGTTGTGGCTTTACGTGGCTACTAACACCCTCCCGGCCTTGCAGGCTCACAGTGCACAGGGCTGTTCAGCACCACAGTGCTGGGTGGCTCCTCCAGCGCCCCGAATCTTCAGGACTACGCCCGCAGCCATGGCAAAAAGCTACCACCTGCCAGTCTGAAGCACCGAGATGGTATGTGGGTGGGTTTTGGGGGATAACTCCTTTTTTCACTTGTCTCTCAGCAAGGACATAGCTCAAGAACTATTCATGCTTAAGATGACACTGGCCTTATAACAAGTTTTCTTCATCAGTAATAGATAGGAGAAGGCACCAGGACCCCTTCCACCCCTCCATTTGCATTCCCTCTTGCCATAAAAATACTACTTATTTATGCTTATCCCTTCATAATCTCCCACATAACAGTCCTGCTGCATCAGTTTGTACTCTTTCCTGGATTCTGGCCTGTAGGGGTAAGGACCAAGGAGGATGATGCATGGTTGGGAAGAATGTAGTGAAACCTCAAATAAAATCCAGCAAATTGGGTTTAGGGAAGGGAATGTTGCTCAGCTAAGGCAGAAAAGATAATATGGAAAGAGACTGGGGGAAGGGATGAAAATTTCTGTGAAGATTTTATTTCCAAATGACCAGAAAGAGGACACAGTGGTAAAATTAGGGTTGTTTGTAGGGGTGTATTGTAGTAGAGATGACACATAGATTCCTAAGAGATATACCAAAGGAAAAGAGATTGACATGTGTTAGTTAGAAATCCCAGGGAAGGGGAGGGGAGCAGGACAGATAACTAACTTTAAAGAACAGACTATCTTGTGGGCAAACTCCAGAACAGAGGGTGGGGACAAGGGTGGGTATAATCCCCATGATGTCTTTTCTCCCCAGAGCTCTTGTTTGTCCCGGCCGTAAAACGATTTTCTGTGTCGTTTGCAAAGCATCCGACTAACGGTACGTTTGCTTCTGACTCAATGTCATTCCTCCTCACCATGTCACCTCTAGACACTTGACTCTGAGTTTTGACACTGACTTTGCCTCTCCTTCCACTGTGTTGACACCCTGCTGTCTCTGAATGAGCTACTCACTAAGTGTCCCTCCTGGGATGGTTTCCTTGTGACAGCCTTAGTCTTGGTTGCAGCCTGGCTGCCCCATCCCTGTGGCAACTCAGGGTCTTACTTCCATAATCACCGTCATCACCATTATGTCACTTCTGTCAGCATCACCACCAAAACACTGATTAAACCTCTCCCTTTCCTATCACATGACTGCCAGGCTGTGTACAGATATGATGGTTCCCCTTCTTAGAATGGGAATAGTGTTTCCTAGATTGATTCCATTTCTTCTCTTCCCCAATACCCCCAATTCCTCAGCTTATATAACTTTGATCTTTCTGTTTTTTCTCCAACTCTTTTGTTGGGGTGGATGTGGATGACTAGTTTGTTCCTCTTTTGGAGCAACACTGCAGTTCCCAGCTCCTAAGCCTACTTATATGGATGTTAGTCTTGAGTATATAGTTTCCCATCTCCATATTTCTTTCTCCTGCCATTATGTGTATTTTGTGTGGCTCTTGTGCTCCTGACATTTGCTTTATGTTACTACTAACCTAGTGCCTGGGCCTAGAAAACAAGAGCCCAGGTTGCTTTGGGATAAAAAATAAAAAGAAAGGAGTAGGAGGTAGTAGGTAAAAGAAAAAGGACCGTACCTTGAGTTTTTAAGTGTAGTTTCCATGTGGCACCAGCCTACCTATGGTAAAGCTATCGCAGAGAAGTTTGAAGAGTTGAGATGTCTGCTGGGGATTCTGGGGGAGCTTAGGAATGAATAATATTTTAAGAACATTGAAGAACCGGGTCTGCCCACACTGCGGTGGGAGGGCTTGGAGATCTCTGTAAACCATAAATTGAGGGGTATGGTGTCTTTGTAGGGTATAGCAGGAGAACCGAGGCTCACTCTCTTTCAAAGTTTTATCCTTGGTATCCTTATTTTTCTCTCTGTATTATATTTTGTCTTCAAGGTAAATCTAGTTTTTTAGGTATGGTTTTCTTCTATTCAAGAGCTAAGACTCTCTGAGGGAAGTAAAATTAGACTAGAAAACCTCTATGTGCTAATCTCCTATTGCCTAGCAAGTGACAGCTGCTAGATTTTAGCCCAGTCAGGTTGTACATCTTCACAAGGCACTGCTGAAATCTCTCCCTAGGTTGACTAGCCTATGCTGGCTCAGTTTATCCCTGCCCCCAGGCTCCCAATTGTGCCTGTGGCAGGAGTTCCCATTCAGAGCCTCATGGGTGTGCCCGCTCATTGAGCTTCAAGCTCTTCTGTCCTTCATGTGCCACAGCCATCTCCAGAATAGAACCTGATGCATCAATAGCACAGCCTGGGACTTGGACTTAGGGTCCACAGTATAGTACGAGGAACGTGGGCTACTCAAATCAGAGCTAAATCACATATCTCCTAGTTCTTAGGTGCCATAAGAAAAGACCCAAGTCCATAAAACTGACCCTCAGACCTCTGTACCTCCAGCTCCCCGAGGCCCTGTTTAGCAGCCTCACCCATTGAAGAAGATTTAATTCTGCCAAAAGGAGGTGAGGAGAAAAGAGCTGGATAATGCAGGTATTGTGCAGGAAAACAAATTTAAGATCTCCAATACCCTGCACACTTCCTCAGGGGTCTTGTGGCCTCCTTTGTTTTTCTTGTGCTGGAGCTTGGAGGCTAATATGCTTAAGAAGCCAGAATCTGGGTTCTACCTGTTGACAACAGCAGAAATTTGGAACTGTATGTCACTTGCTGAGGAAGATTATGTAGATTCAATTTGACCCTCAAGAAATATGAAGGCTCTCCTCCATGGCCAAGATCTTGCTTGACTGACCAGCAATTACAAAGTGGATGTTTTGTCTGTAGTTGCAGATAAGTCACAGCAGCTCTGTCATCACCATCTCCTTGCCATGATATCTGGCTTTGAAACAGCAGCTAGACATACTGGACCTGGCTTTGGAAAAGAGGCAAGGCAGTGTGTCTTCACACTTTGATGGGAGAGCAGCCCTCAGCCTATCCCTGCCTCTGTCCCTGATAAGCTGCTGTTATATCCTGTAACTATATCCAGCACACAAGTATAGCCTGTTACTAAACTGCACACTGAACTCACCAAAGTAAATTAATAAAGTGGGAAAGACTGTGGCTCATGCTCATCCCGAATGTCAGTGTGTGACCACTGGATTTGTCAAGCCCATTATCTTCTAGGGACCCATGTAACTATGTGACCGTTGGTACATACAGTTAGTGCTCACAAGACTAGCCTAGGTAGAGCTGAAATCTGTCCTGACATCCCAGCTAAGGTCTCTGAAGACCACAGTCTCATGGGATCACCTTGTGGAGCCAGTTCTGGTCTGGGAGTTTTGAGCAGTCATCCTCAGCTGCCTTGATTCTACCTTCTCTATACCAACATCCTGTACTCAAGTTCTCGTCCATCCTCACATCATGTCTTAAGATCCCATACCTTTTCTCTAAGATCTTTCCCTGTTGTTCCTCTTACACCCGGCTCCACATGCCTTTGACTGCTTTCAACCTTTTGTAGCTCAATTACATGCATCCACAAAGTTTGCCAAGTAGCTAAAATGAGGGGTTCAGAATCAAAGCTTTTCTACTCACCAGCTGAAAAACGTACAGTTAGACTCACCAGCAGTGGGAAGAAAATGTAAAATTTTATCTAACTTTCAGCTTCGTAATGGATACAGTATCTCTAAGTCCTGAGTTTTATGTGTACTTTTTTTTTTTTTAAGTGATTGTTTAAACAACAGTAAGGTCAAGGATGGTTAGTCAATATTGGTATTTTCACATATTGATTCCATTTTCCACACAAATCATTTTAAAGGAGTTCTACATTCTGGTTTCCTGTCAGTCTCCTGTGCCAGCTGCCTAATACCATCCCTGTCTTTGGCTATCTTAGAGTGTGGTCCAGAAGACCTGCCCTAAAAAACAGCCTTTTTAGCTTGACTATCTTGATACTCAATGCTATCCTTGACACTCTGAGTGACTTTGAACTTTTCATTTTTATCCCTACTTCATAAATCCATTCACCTGAGAATGCAGGCCCTAAGTAGGGTTCATCCAATGATGAGGGATCTTGATGCTGTAGTCAAGACTCCCAGCCACAAAACTGCCAGCTCACCCCTGTTCACAACGATGTGACTGCTGTCTACAAGCACCGACTCAATTATGCTCAAGGAGGAAGGGGAGGACATTGCTGTATGATGAGGTCTCACTTATCCCTTCTTTCAGACTCGTTGTGTGATGACACCACTCTTCTTCCCTGCAAGAGATGCCCAGTGGCTCTGACCATCTCTGCTTCTCTCTTAGCTCACCTTGGATCTGAGTGTCCCCACCTCCCAGTAATGCTTGTGCTAGTCAGTGCCCCCCTCATTGTCTCTCCCTCTTCTCTTTATCTTTGTGCTTCCTGCCGTGGTCCCCTCACCCCCTCCAGAGCTGCTGGATGACCAGCACCCTGTGGTCCGGTTGCTGCGCAGTTTTTCCTCTGACTGTACAGGGGGCCGGCCAGTCTCCTTGGATGCCACGCTGGCGCATCACCTGCACCAGTGCTCCTACCACCTGCGCCTCTTCCGGAACTGGCTGCGCTCAGGCCAGGATGATCCCGAGTGCCTCTACGGTACCCCCTGCCACCAAGCTGGCTGCTGCCACTACCCTGGCTGGGACTGACTGCTTTGCTTATTGCACTTCTGGCAGGAGAGCCCACCTGTTTCTTTCTCCTGTTTGCCCTGAGGTTATGTAACTTGCATTTAGTGGCTTGGATGGGATTGGGGCCGGACTGCCTGGTAGCTGTAGCATTGGCTGCTCATCCCTTCCTGTTCTCCTTTCTCACCACCTCCTAATGTTACTCATCCCCCAGTTCTGTTCAATACAGGAGTAATCTCTTCCCTTGGAATCTGTTGTTATCACTCTAACCCTCTACTGCCACTATCTTCAAATCCAAATGTTTTTCTAGCCACTCTGAGGAGCTAGAGGCAGTAACTTTCCTGCCCTCCTGCCACAAGATCATGGGGGAAATTGAGGCACAGAAGCCTCAATTGTATCCTTGGGGCAAACAAAGGACAGAGCTTAGAAGATGGTCAGGTTATAACCCTTTTGAGTTATGGGCTTTAGTCACTGGTGAATGGGAAGCTGTCTTGCATAGACATTGTTGTCCCGCATATCCTTAGTCCCTTTAAGGAGATGTTGAGGAGGCATAGGAAAGATTGGGGACTGAGAAAGTGTTTTTCTTGATCCTCCATTGGGGACATTTTTTCCATTACCAGTGCCTAGTATTAGGGTTACATGTTTATGTTTACCCTTGGCCCTACCCATACTGATAGACTTACATTGGAATTCTTGAGTTTCGAGCAGAAAATCAGTGCTTTTTCTTTTTTCTAGGGCATTTGCCTCATTTTTCTGATGAAGTACAAAGATCCTAGCAAGTCTGGGGTTTTCCAGTAGATCAGAAGGGTGAAGCTTTGATGTGATGGAAACTATCAAGAAAGAACTTCCATCCCCATCCTGTTCATGCATGTGGTTTTCCTGGGCTGAGCTTCATGTGTATTGCATGCCCTCCAGTTTGCATCCAAGTATTCTAGCCTTTCTACCGACATCCTAAATTTGCATGAACCCCTTCTCAGATTCCATGTCCTTCTCCTTAATCTGGTCCTCTTATTCATGATACCCGAAATCTGCTGTTTCTTCCCAGTTCCCTGACCTCCCTATCTCATGTTAGATCTGCAGTTTCACCCCTTACCTCTGGATCCTTGTTTTATTCCCCCAGAAAGTGTGAGGACAATGTTGGTGCTTACCCTGCTGGGATTCTGTTTATTTTTCCATGGGACATTGCAAGCTCTCCATAGGTAGCATGAGAGGTGATTTGATTTACCTGGAGGCCTTAGCAGGTAGATGTTTTAGGAAATCTGAAAGTGAGAAAAAGAGACTCCCCTAGGGGCTCTAAAGAGTTCCCTCTCCTAAGAGTCTTGGATACCCCACACTCCAAAAGCCACGGACTCTCCTGATGGTTCTCAGGGACTCTCCATGCTTCCTTGGCCAGTTGGGGTATATCTGGCAGGAATAACATTGACTTTGCCCATCTCTTTTCAAACAGGATTTGAAGGGTGTTCCATGGTGCCTACCATCTACCCTCTGGAAACACTGCATAATGCCCTTTCCCTACGTCAAGTGAGTGAATTCTTGAGTAGAGTCTGCCAGCGCCACACTGATGCCCAGGCACAGGCATCTGCAGGTATGGATACTCTTATTTTTTACCCTTCTATCTGCCCCCATGCCCATGCTTCCTAGAATATAAGAAAGTAGTAAATTAAAAAGCTAGTTAGGCAATCTACAATGACACAGAAGTACCCTTAAAAATGTATAATTAGTGGCTGGGCGTGGTGGGTCGTGTCTGTTATTCCAGCACTTTGGGAGGCCGTGGCAGGTGGATCACCTGAGGTTAGGAGTTTGAGACAAGCCTGGCCAACATGGCGAAACCCTGTCACTACTGAAAAAAAAAAAATACGGCCGGGTGCAGTGGCTCACGCCTGTTATCCCAGCACTTTGGCAGGGCTAGGTAGGCGGATCACAAGGTCAAGAGATAGAGACCATCCTGGCCAACATGGTGAAACCCTGTCTGTACTAAAAATACCAAAATTAGATGGGCATGGTGATGTGCACCTGTAGTCCCAGCTACTTAGGAGGCTGAGGCAGGAGAATCGCTTGAACCTGGGAGGCAGACGTTGCAGTGAGCCAAGATCATGCCACTACACTCCGGCCTGGCAACAGAGTGAGACTCCATCTCAAAAAACAAAAAACAAAAAAAAAACAAAAAAAAAACAAAAAAAACAAACATTAGCCGAGCATGGTGGTATGTGCCTGTAGTCCCAGCTACTTGGGAGTCTAAGGCAGGAGAATTACTTGAGCCCGGGAGGCGGAGGTTGCTGTGAGCCAAGATCATGCCACTGCACTCCAGCCTGGGTGACAGAGCGAGACTCCATCTCAAAAAAAAAAAGAAAAAAAAAAAAGGATAATTGCGTAGGCCAACTAAACATCATAGAAATATCACTCCTTCCTAAGATAATTAATTCAACATAATCCCAATAAAAATATGGTTTTTCTAAAATCAAATCACTTCTGAAGTTTTCATTGAAAAATAAGCAAGAACAGTGAAGAGTGAGTTGGGTGCAGTGGCTCACGTTTGTAATCCCAGCAACTCTTGAGGCTGAGGCAGGAGGATTGCTGAGGCCAGGAGTTCAAGACTAGCCTGTGCAGGCCAGGTGCAGTGGCTCACACCTGTAATCCCAGAACTTTGGGAGGCCGAGATGGGCAGATCAGAAGGTCAGGAGATCGAGACCATCCTGGCTAACATGCTGAAACCCCGTCTCTACTAAAAATACAAAAAATTAGCCGGGCGTGGTGGTGGGTGCCTGTAGTCCCAGCTACTTGGGAGGCTGAGGCAGGAGAATGGCATGAACCTGGGAGGTGGAGCTTGCAGTGAGCCAAGATCGCGCCACTGCACTTCAGCCTGGGTGACAGAGCGAGACTCCATCTCAAAAAAAAAAAGGACTAGCCTCTGCAACATAGTGAGATCCCCATCTCTCCGGGAAAAAAAAAAAGCTATGCATGGTGGTGTGTGCCTGTAGTCTCATCTACTTGGGATGTTGAAGCGGGAGGATCACTTGAACCCAGGAGTTCAAGGCTGCGGTGAGCTATGATCACACCACTGTGCTCCATCCTGGGTGGACAGAGTAAGATTCTACCACAGAAAAAAGAGAGAGAGAGAGAAGTGAAGAAAACCCTGAAAAGAAGAGCAAGCAAATACAAGCAAATACTAGCCCTACCACATTTTAAATCATTCTATAAAACGTCATTTTAGTTTTGATTTTTGTGATCATAGTTCACTGCAGTCGGGAACTCCTGGGCTCAAACCATCCTCTTGCCTTGGCTTCTCAAAGCACTGGCGTTACAAGTGTGACAGAAAGACTTTTTTTGAGACAGAGTCTCACTCTCTCACCCAAGCTGGAGTGCAGTGGCAGGATCTCAGTTCACTGCAACCTCCGTCTCTCGGGTTCAAGCAGTTCTCCCTGCCTCAGCCTCCTGAGTAGCTGGGATTACAGGCACCAGCCACCATGCCTGGCTAATTTTTGTATTTTTAGTAAAGATGGGGTTTTGCCATGTTGCCCAGGCTGGTCTTGAACTCCTGACCTCAGGTGATCCACCCGCCTCAGCCTCCCAAAGTGCTGGGATTACTGGTGTGAGCCACCACACCCATCCAGAAAGACTTTTTAGTAAATAGACTGGGGGTAATTGAATAGCCATTTGACAACAATTAAAATTGAACCCACACTGTATACTAGGATAAACTCCATATGGATCAGAAATCTAAATGTAAAAATTAAATCATGTGGTAGGTAACTCTAAGGGCTTGTTCATCCACAGAAACACCAAAAAGTAAGAAGAAATTGTCAGAACCAACATTTTGAGAACTCTGGAGAATAGTAAAAGATTTGCAGTAACCAGGAGAATGCTGAATCCAGGAAGAGGCAACCTAAAAATGGCAGAAAAGCTTTGCAGCATTTTTACTCACTCTTGCCCCACCCCGCCTCCCTGGCTTGGTTGTACTCTTGAAGATGGCAGCCCATGTTCTCAATGTAGGACCCTGGTTCCTGGTTCCAGAGGGAGCAGAGAAGACCTTATTCTCAAAGAATTTTGTCTGTTCTAATTTGTTGGTGGGCTACTTGAAGGATTGACACAAAGTGCCTACCTTTGTTTTGTCTAACTCTAACTGAGGGCAGAAAAGTGGCTGTGCAGAGAGCATTCCTTAAAAACATTGTAAGGCAAATGAACAACCTGTGCCTGGTCTCAGAATGCACTTTTTTTTTTTTTTTTTTTTTTTGAGATGGAGTTTCACTCTGTCACCCAGGCTGGAGTGCCACCATGTCCAGCTAAGTTTTGTATTTTTAGTAGAGATGGGATTTCGCCATGTTGGCCAGGCTGGTCTCGAACTCCTGACCTCAGGCGATCCACCCACCTCGGCCTCCCAGAGGTGCTAGGGTTACAGGTGTGGGCCACCACACCCGGCCAGAATGCACTTTTTTTTTTCTTTTTTTCTTTTTTTTGAGATGGAGTTTCGCTCTGTTGCCAGGCTGGAGTGCAATGGCACAATCTTGGCTTACTGCAACCTCCACTTCCCAGCTTCAGGCAGTTCTCCTGCCTCAGCCTCCCGAATAGCTGGGACTACAGGTGCGTGCCACCATACCCAGTCAATTTTTGTATTTTTTAGTAGAGACGGGGTTTCACCATGTTGGCCAGGATGGTCTTAATCTCTTGACCTTGTGATCTGCCTGCCTCGGCCTCCCAAAGTGCTGGGATTACAGGCATGAGCCACCACGCCCGGCCCACAATGCACTTTTTAAAGTGTCTACAAGAGACTCTATTTATTTATTTAAAGTTGAATTGGTTTATTTTCTAATTTGCAATTCTTAAATGTTTTTATAGAAAATGCAATATTACTTACAGTCAAAATTTTAAGGCCAGGCGCGGTGGCTAACGCCTGCAATCCTAGCACTTTGAGAAGCCAAGGCGGGTGGATTGCCCGAGCTCAGGAGTTCGAGACCAGCCTGGCCAATGTGGTGAAATCCATCTCTACTAAAAATAGAAAAAAGTTAGCTGGGTGTGGTGGTGCACATCTGTAATCCCAGCTACTCAGGAGGCTGAGGCAGGAGAATTGCTAGAACTGGGGAGGTGAGGCCGGGCGCGGTGGCTCAAGCCTGTAATCCCAGCACTTTGGGAGGCCGAGGCGGGGATCCACTTGAGGTCAGGAGATCGAGACCATCACAATGCGCTGCCATTGAAACCCGTCTCTACTAAAATACAAAAACTAGCGAGGCCCGGTGGCGGGCGCCTGTAGTCCCAGCTACCGGGGGAGAGCTGAGGCAGAAGAATGGGCGTGAAGCCGGGTGGGAGCTTGCAGTGAGCTGAGATCCGGCCACTGCCTCCAGCCGGACTGCGAGGCAAGACTCACGTCTCAAAAAAAAAAAAAAAAAAAAAAAAAAAAAGAACTGGGGAGGTGGAAGTTGCAGTGAGCCAAGATCGTGCCACTACACTCCAGCCTGGGTGACACAGTGAGACTCTATCTCTAAAAAAATAAAAATTAAACAAACAAAAATTCAGCCAGTCTTGGTGGCTCACACCTGTAATCCCAGCACGTTGGGAGGCTGAGGCTGGCAGATCACTTGAGTTCAAGAGTTCAAGATCAGTCTGGGCAACATGGCAGAACCCCATCTCTACCAAAAAAAAAAAAATTAGCCAGGTATGGTGGCATGCACCTGGGGTCCCAGCTATTTGGAAGGCTGCAGTGGGAGGATCACCTGAGCCTGGGAGGTGGAGGTTGCAGTGAACCGAGACTGTGCCACTGCACTCCAGCCTGGGTGACAGACTGAGACCTTGTCTTAAAAATAAATAAATAAAAATAGAAAACTCCAACAGTTTTCTCATTGCAAGACTATTGTAATAAGGTGAGCAGAAGAAAAGCAATCAACATTTAGGAAAATATAGTAGTGTTTTATGTTTTTAATTTATTAATTTATAGTTTATACTCTTAACGCCTGGGCATGGTGGCTCACGCCTATAATCCCAGTACTTTGGGAGGCCGAGGAGGGTGGATCAGGAGTTCAAGACCAGCCTGGCCAACATGGTGAAACCTTGTCTCTACTAAAAAATACAAAAATTAGCCAGGCATGGTGGCAGGCACCTGTAATCCCAGCTACTCGGGAGGCTGAGGCAGTAGAATCCCTTGAACTTGGGAGGCGGAGGATGCAGTGAGCTGAGATCGTGCTACTGCAGTCCAGCCTAGGTGACAAGAGCGAAACTCTGTCTCAAAAAAATATATATATTATTTACTCTAACAATGTCAATATTTAATTATAATTATAATATCAATTATAATTATAAACAAAAGTCTAATAAGACAGACTTCCAACTTATACCTTTAACTAATTTTAGTAATATTCTCTCATGTTGTTTTGTTTTATAACAGATTTCCACCTTTGCTTGCGCGTGTGTGTGTATACCAGGTGTCTTATATTTGACAAGAGTCTCACATTAGGTCCAAAGACACAAATAGGTTGAAAGTAAAAGGATAGAAAAAGCTATTTTATGCAAATAGTAACCAAAAGAGAGCTGAAGTAGCTATACCAATATTAGACAAAATAGTCTTTAAGTAAAAAATTGTTACAAGGGAAGCTGGGTGCACAGGTGCATACCTGCAGTCTTAGTTACTTGGGAGGCTGAAGTGGGAGGATTGCTTGAGCCCAGGAGTACTCCAACTGGGGAACATAGCAAGACCCTGTCTCTTTAAAAAAGAGTTGTTACAGGTAAGAGAAAGTCATATATTGATAATGAGGTCAATTTGTTGGAAGATAAAACAATTATAAACACGTACATACCAAATAACGGAGCCCCAAAATACATGATGCGAACACTGACAGAATTGAAGGAAGAATTCTGCAATAGTAGTTGGAGACTTCAATACCTACTTTTATTTATTTTATTTTTAGAGACAGAGTCTTACTCTGTTACTCAGGCTGGAGTGGTGTGATCACAGTTCACTGCAGCCTTGACCTCCTGGGTTTAAGTGATCCTCCTGCCTCAGCCAAAATGCTATTATTACAGGCATGAGCCACTGTGCCCAGCCAATACTCACTTTTAACAATGGACAGAACAACTCATCAGAAAATTAGTAAGAAAATGGCCGGGTGTGGTGGCTCACACCTGTAATCCCAGCACTTTGGAAGGCAGAGGCAGGTGGATCACAAGGTCAGGAGATCGAGACCACCCTGGCTAACATGGTAAAACCCTATCTCTACTAAAAATACAAAAAAATTAGCCAGACGTGGTGGCAGGCTCCTGTAGTCCCAGCTACTCAGGAGGCTGAGGCAGGAGAATAGCGTGAACCTGGGAGGTGGAGCTTACAGTGAGCCGAGATCGTGCCACTGCACTCCAGCCTGGGCGACAGAGTGAGACTCCATCTCAAAAGAAAAAAAAAAAGAGGAAATTAGTAAGGAAATCCCAGCACTTTGGGAGGACAAGACAGGACAAATAGGCATATCGCTTAAGTCTAGGAATCTGAGACCAGCCTGGGTAACATAGTGAGACCCTGTTTCTACAAAAAATTAAAAAATTAATTGGGCATGGTGGCACATGCCTGTAGTCCCAGCTACCCATGGAGCTAGGGTGAGAGGATTCCTTGAGCCCAGGAAGTCAAGGCTGTTGTAGTGTGCTGTGATTGTGCCACTGTACTCCAGCCTGGGTGACAGAGTGACATCCCGTCTCTATTAAAAAAAAAAAAGAAGAAGAAAATTAGTAAGGAACTAGAACACTACAAAACAACTAGACCTAACAGACATATATAGACCATTCCATCCAACAACTGCAGAATGCAGATGCTTCTCACAGGTACATGAAATATCCTCCAGGATAGACCATATGTTAGGCCACAAAACAAGTCTCCATAAATTTTAAAAAGTTGAAATCATACAAAAGATCTTCTCCAACCACAATGGAGTGATGCTAGAATTAATAACAGAAAACTGGAAAATTCACAAATATAGAAATTAAACAACATATTCTTTTTCCTTTTTATTTTTTTGAGACAGATTCTCACTCTGTCGTCCAGGCTGGAGTGCAATGGCATGATCTCGGCTCACTGCAACCTCCTGCATTTAAGTGATTCTCCCACCTCAACCTCCCGAGTAGCTGGGACTACAGGTGCGTGCCACCATGCCCAAGTAATTTTTGTATTTTTAATAGCGACGAGGTTTCACCATGTTGGCCAGGCTGGTCTCAAACTCCTGACCTCAGGTGATCCACCTGCCTCGGCCTTCCAAAGTTCTGGGATTACAGGTGTGAGCTACCACGCCTGGCCTCCATTTTTATTTTTAATTTTTGTGGGTGAAACAACATAGTTTTTTTTTTGTTGTTCTTTTTTTTGAGATAGCGTCTCACTCTGTCACCCAGGCTGGAGTGCAGTGGTATGGTCATGGCTCACTGCAACCTCAACCTCCAGCTACTCACCCCCTGAGTAGCTGGACTACAGGCATACACCACCACAACCAGCTAATTTTTGCTTTTTTTTTGCTTTTTTTTTTTTTTTTGTAGAGACAGAGTTTCACCATGTTGCCCAGGCTGAGCTCAAGAGATCTGCTGGCCTCGGTCTCCCAAAGTGCTAGGATTACAGGCATGAGCCACTGTGCCCAGCCAACAACATACTCTTTTTTTTTTTTGAGACGGAGTCTTGCTCTGCCGCCCAGGCTGGAGTACAGTGGCCGGATCTCAGCTCACTGCAAGCTCCGCCTCCCGGGTTCACGCCATTCTCCTGCCTCAGCCTCCCGAGTAGCTGGGACTACAGGCGCCTGCCACCTCGCCCGGCTAGTTTTTTTGTATTTTTAGTAGAGACGGGGTTTCACCGTGTTAGCCAGGATGGTCTCGATCTCCTGACCTCGTGATCCGCCCATCTCGGCCTCCCAAAGTGCTGGGATTACAGGCTTGAGCCACCGCGCCCGGCCCAACATACTCTTAAATGACGAATGAGTCAAAGAAGAAATCACAAGGGAAATTAGATTATACTTTGAGATGAATGAAAATGAAAACATACCAGATGGTATGGGATGCAGCAAAATTAGTGCTCAGAGAGAACTTTATAGCTATAAATATTTAAATTTTTAAAAAAGGCCAGGTGTAGTGGCTCACATTTGTAATCCCAACACTTTGGGAGGCCAAAGTGGGAGGATCGCTTGAGCCCAATAGTTCAAGACCAGTCTGGGCAATATAGTGAGACTTCATCTCTACAGAAAAACGTTAGAATTAGGCAAGTGTGGTGGTGCATACCCGTAATCCCGGGTGCTTGGGAGGCTGAGGTGGGAGGAGAGCTTATGCCTGGAAGGGAGAGGTTGCATTGAGCTGAGATTGTACCATTGCACTCTAGCCTGGGTGGTAGAGAGAGACCCCTGTCTCAAAAAAAAAGAAAAAGAAAAAAAAAGAAAGAAAAAATAATCTGAAATCAATAATCTAATTTATACCTTATGGAACTAGAAAAAGAAGAGTAAACTAAACTCAAAAAGCAAAAGGAGCCAGGCGTGATGGCTCATGCCTGTAATCCCAGCACTTTGGGAGGTCGAGATGGGTGGATCATGAGGTCAGGAGTTCGAGACCAGCCTGGCCAACATGGTGAAACTCCATGTCTACTAAAGATACAAAAAAAAAAAAAAAAAAAAAATTAGCCTGGCGTGGTGGCATGCGCCTATAGTCCCAGCTACTCAGGAGGCTGATGCAGGAGAATCACTTGAACCTAGGAGGCGGAGGTTGCAGTGAGCCGATGTCAACCCATTGCACTGCAGCCTGGGTGACAGAGAGAGACCATCTCAAAAAAAAAAAAAAAAAAAAAAAAGAAAATAAAAATTAGAGTGGAGATAAAGAAAAAAGAAAAACAATAGAAGAATCAATGAAACTAAAAGTTGGTTCTTTGAAAAGATTAACAAAATTGGCAAACCTTTAGCTAGACTGAGAAGAAGAGAGAGAAAATGCAAATAACTCAGATCAGGAATAAAAGCAGGGACGTTACTATTGATTTTAAAGACATAAAAAGGATTATAAGAGAGTACTATGAACAATTGTATGCCAACAAATTAGATAAGCTAGTTGAAATGGATGAATTCCTAGAAACACACAAATCTACAAAAACTGAATCAAAAGTAGAAAGTCTGAACATACCTTTAACAAGGAAAAAATTAAATTATTATTATTAGTGTTATTAGTGTGGGTTTTTTTTTTTTTTTTGAGACAGTCTTGCTCTGTTGCCTAGGCTGGAGTGGAGTGCAGTGGCATCATCTCAGCTCACTGCAACCTCTGCCTCCCACATTCAAACGATTCTCCTGTCTCAGCCTTCCAAGTAGCTGGGATTACAGGCGCCCGCCACCACACCCAGCTAATTTTTGTATTTTTGGTAGAGACAGGGTTTCACCATGTTGGCCAGGCTAGTCTTGAACTTCTGGCCTCAAGTGATTCACCTGCCTTGGCCTCCCAAAGTGCTGGGGTTATAGGTGTGAGCCAGTGCGCCCAGCCAAAAAAGATTAGTAACAAAAACCTTCAAACAACAAAAAGTCTAAAACCAGATGACTTCACTGGTGAATTCTACCACATATTTAAAGAAGTAACCCAGTCTACTCACGCTCTTCCAAAAAAACTGAAGAGAAGAAAACATTTTCTTGAGGCCAGATACCACATTTCAGACAATGACACTGTAGGAGAAGAAACCAATATCCCTTAATTATAGAGGCAAAAGTATTGAACAAAATGCTAGCAAACCAAATCCGACAGCACAATAAAAGAATTATACACCAAGGCTAGTGAGATTTATCTCAGGAATGCGAGAGTGATTCAATACAAGAAAACTGGTCATTGTAATACTATTAGAAATATTATTAGAAAGAGAAAAAAAAAACACGATCATCTAAGTTGACACAGAAAAACATTTGACAAAATCCAACACCCTTTCATGATAAAAACACTCAGCAAACTAGGAATGGAAGGGAACTTCATGAACATGATAAAGGGCATTTATGAAAGCCAAAGCACACATCATACTCAGTAGTGAAACACTAAAGGCTTTCCCTCCAAGATTTGGAACAAGACAAAGATGCCGGCTTCAACCACTGCTATTCAATATCGTACCAGGAGTTTTAGGCAAGAAAAAAAAAAAAATATATCGAAAAGGAAGAATTAAAAGTATCTCTGTTCACAGAGGACATGGTCCCATATATAAAATCACAAAGAAGTCTCAAAAAAAATAAATAAAAAAGCAACGGCTATTAAAACTAATGAACAAATTTAGCAGAGTTGCAGGGTACAAGATGAACTCAGACTGGGCGCAGTGGCTCATGCCTGTAATCTCAGCATTTTGGGAAGCTGAGATGGCAGGATCACTTGAGCCCTGGAGTTTGAGACAAGCCTGGACAACATAGGGAGATACTGTCTCTACAAAAAAAAAATTTAAAAAGTAGCCAGGCATGTTGGCACGCACCTGTAGTCCCAGCTAATTGGGAGGCTGAGGGAGGATGATAGCTTGAGTATAGGAGGTCAAGATTGCAGTGACTGGTGATCACATCACTGTACTTTAGCCTGGGTTATAGAGCAAGACCCTGTCTCAAAAAAAAAAAAAAAAAAAGAAATAAAAGAAAAAAGAAAGATCAACTCACAAAAACCTTGTGGGCCAGGCTCAGTGGCTTGTACCTATAATCCTGGCACTTTGAGAGGCTGAGGCGGGAGATGACTTGAGGCCAGGAGTTCAAGACCAGTGTGGTCAACATAGCAAGACCTCATTTCTATAAAATAATTTTTTACTGAGATAGGGTCTTATTCTGTCACCCAGGCTTGAGTGCAGTTGTGCCATCATGGCTCACTGCAGCCTTGACCTCCTGTGCTGCAACAATCCTTCCACCTTATCCTCCCAAGTAGCTGGGACTATAGGCATATACCACCACATCCAGCTAATTTTTGTACTTTTTGTAGAGATGGGGTTTTGCCATGTTGCCCAGGCTGGTCTTGAATTCCTGGGCTCAAGTGATCCTCCTACCTCAGCCTCCCAAAGTTCTGGGGTTATAGGCATAAGCCACTGCCCAGGCTTTTAAAATTAATTTTTAAAAAATTTGTGTAAAGATTTTTTTTTTGAGAGGGAGTCTCGCTGGGCTGTCACTAGGCTGGAGTGCAGTGGTGCACGATCTCGCTCACTGTAAGCTCCGGGCCTCCGGCTCACGCCATTCTCCTGCCTCAGCCTCCTGAGTAGCTGGGACTACAGGCTTCACTCGCTAATTTTTGTATTTTTAGTAGAGACGGGTTTCACTGGGTCTCATCTCCTGACTCCAGATCCTACCACCTCGCCTCCCAAAGTGCTGGGATTACAGGCGTGAGCCACCGCGCCCGGCAAAGATTTTTTTAAGACAGGGTCTTGCTGTGTTGCCCAGGCTGGAGTGCACTGGCATGATCTCAGCTCACTGAAACTTCTGCCTCCCAGGCTCAAGTGATCCTCCCACCTGAGCCTCCGAAGTAGGTAGGACCACAGGCATGTGCCACCACAACTGACTAATTTTTTGTAGAGACAGGGTATTGCCATATTGACTAGGCTGTTCTCGAACTCCTGGCTTCAAGTGATCCTGTCACCTCGGCCTCCCAAAGTGCTGGGATTATAGGCATGAGCCACGGTGTCTGGCCTGATTGTGTTTGTATACACCAGCAATGAACAACTGAAAAAGGAAATCATAAAAACAGTTCTATTTTCCATAGCATTCAGAAGAATAAAATGCTTGGGAACAAATTTAACCAAGAAGTTAAAAGATTTGTACACCAAAAACTACAAAACATTGCTGAAAGAAATTAAGGAAGGCCAGGTGCGGTGGTTCATGCCTGTAATTCCAGCACTTTGGGAGGCTGAGGCAGAAGGATTGCTTAAACCAAGAAGTTCAAGACCAGCCTAGGCAACATAGGGCCCTGTCTCTACAAATAATATATATATTTTGAGATGGATTATCACTCCGTCACCCAGGCTGGGGTGCAGTGGCGCAATCTCCGCTCACCGGAACCTCCGCCTCCCAGGTTCAAGCGATTCTCCTGCCTCAGCCTCCCAAGTAGCTGGGATTACAGGCGCTCGCCATCATGCCCAGCTAATTTTTTTGTAATTTTAGTGAAGACGGGGTTTCACCATGTTGGCCAGGCTACTCTCGAACTCCTGACCTCAGGTGATCCACCCGCCTTGGCACCCCAAAGTGTTGGGATTATAGGCGTGAGCCGCTGCACCCGGGGTCTACAAATAATTTTTAAGAAAACTTAGCCGGGTGTGGTCGCATGCGCCTCTTATTCCTAGTTACTTGGGAGGCTGAGGCAGGAGGATCACCTGAACCTGGAAGGCCAAGACTGCAGTGAGCCATGATTGCACCACTGAAATCCAGCCTGGGCGACAGAGTGAAATCCTGTCTTGTTAAAAAATAAAAAATAAAAATAAAACAATGCCGGCGCCGGATGCAGTGGCTCACACCTGTCATCCCAACACTTTGGGAGGCTGACTGCTTAAGCTGCTTAAGCTCACGAGTTCAAGACCAGCCTGATCAGCATGGAGAAACCCTGTCTCTACAAAAAATTTAAAAAAAAGAACAACAACAAAAAAATGCTGGGCCGGCGTGGTGGCTCACGCCTGTAATCCCAACACTTTGGGAAGGTGAGGCAGGCAGCTCACAAGGTCAGGAGTTCGAGACCAGCCTGGCCAACATGGTAAAACCCTGTCTCTACTAAATAATAATAATAATAATAATAATAAAATAGCCAGGCACAGTGGCAGGTGCCTGTAATCCCAGCTACTCAGGAGGCTGAGGCAAGAGAATTGCTTGAACTCGGGAGGCGGAGGTTGCAATGAGCCGAGATCACACCACTACACTCCAGCCCGGGTGACAGAGCAAGACTCTGTCTTGAAAAAAACAAATTAGCTGGATGTGGTGATGCGTGCTTGTAGCCTAGCTACCAGCACTCTAGCCTGGGTGACAAGGTGAGACCCTGTCTCAAAAAAGAAGAAAAAAATTAAAGAGGACCTATATAAATAGAAAGGCATTTCATGTTCATGTTGAAGACATGATATTGTTAAGACGGCAATATTCCCCAAAGTGATCTATGGATTTAATGCAATCCCTATCAGAATTTTAATGGCCTTTCTTCAGAAATGGAAAAGCTGACCCCTCTAATTCATAGGGAACTGTAAGAGGGCCTGAATAGCCAAAAGAATCTTGAAAAAGCAAAACAAAACTGGGGGACTCAAACTTCCTAATTTCCAAATGTATTGCAAAGTTAGAGTAATCAAAACTGTGGTATTGCCGTAAGTATAAACATATAGACCAGTAGAACAGAATCAAGAATCCAGAATTAAACATCTATGGCCAGTTGATTTTCAACAAGGATGTCAAAACTATTCAATGGAGAAAGAATAGTCTCTTCAATAAGTGGTACTGAAACCACTGGCTATTCACATTGCAAAAGAACTCATTCACCCCTACCTCATACCATATGAAAATATTAACTCAAAATGGATCAATGACCTAAATATAAGAGTTAAAACTATCAATCTCTTAGAAGAAATCATAGAGTAAATCTTAATGACCTTAAATTTGGCAATGGATTTGTAGAACAAAAGCATACACAACAAAAGAAAAAATAATTAGACTTCGCCAAAACTAAAAATATTTGTGCATCAAAGGATATTATCAAAAAGTGAAATAACAACTACAGAAAGAGGGAAAGTATTTACAAATGATATATCTGATGAGTACAGAAGATAACAGCAAAAAGACAACACAGTTTAAAAAGGAGCAAAGGACTTGAATTGACATTCTCCAAAGAAGACATGTAAGTAGCTGAGAAGCACATGAAAAGATGCTAACTCTCATTAGTTTAGGGATATACAAATCTAAACCATAGTGAGATACCACTTAACACCCACCATGATAGCCATTAAAAAAAAAAGAGAGAGAAAGTGTTAGAATGTGGACAAACTGGAACTCTCATACAGTGCTAATGGAAGTATAAAATAGTACAGCTACTGTGGAAACAGTTTGTTCCTCAAAAAATTAAACATAGGCCAGGCACAGTGGCTGGCTCACGCCTGTAATCCCAGCACTTTGGGAAACCAAGGTGGTTGGATCACTTGAGGTCAGGAGTTCGAGACCAGCCTGGCCAACATGGTGAAACCCTGTGTCTACTAAAAATACAAAAATTAGCCGGCCGTGGTGGCAGGCACATGTAATCTCAGCTACTCGGGAGGCTGAGGCAGGAGAATTGCTGGAACCCGGGAAACGGAAGTTGCAGTGAGCTGAGATTGTGCCATTGCACTCCAGCCTCGGTGACAACAGCTAGAGTCTGTCTCAAAAAAAATAAAATAAAATAAATTAAAGATAGAATTACCACATGACGCAGCACTTCTACTTCTAGATATATACCCAAAAGAATAAAAAACAGAGCTGGGCATGGTGGCTCACACCTGCAATCCCAGCTCTTTGGGAGGCCAAGGTGGGCAGATCACTTGAACCCAGGAGTTTAAGAACAGCTTGGGCAACATGGTAAAACCTTGTCTCCACAAAAAAATACAGAAAATTACCCGGGCATAGTGGTGCACACCTGTAGTCCCAGCTACTCAGGAGACTGAGGTGGGAGAATCACCTGAGCCCCAGAGGTTGAGACTGTAATGAGCCAAGTTCATGCCACTGCACTCCAGCCTGGGTGTCAGAATGAGATCCTATCTCAAAAACAAAACAAAACAAAACAAAACAAAACAAAACTGAAAACAGGTACGCAAACAAATACACACAGATGTTCATGGCAACACTATTTACAATAATCAAGGCTGAGGGTGATGGCTCACACCTGTAATCCCAGCTCTTTGTTAGGCCAAGGAAGGAGGATTGCTTGAGACCAACCTGGACAACATATCTCTACAAAATAGGAAATAAAAAAATTAGCCAGGCACGGTGGTGTGCACCTGTAGTCTTAGCTACTCTGGAGGCTGAGGCAGGAGGATCACCTGAACCCAGGAATTCAAGGTTACAGTGAGCTATGATCACACCACTGCACTTCAGCCTTGATGACAGAGCAAGACCCTTTCTCAAAAAGTCAAAAGGCAGAAACAACTGAAATGAAACAACTGAAATGTCAATGAATAGATAAAATATAATATGTACACACAATGGAATATTATTGAGCTATAAAAGGGAATAAAGTACTGATATGTATTAAAATGTGGATGAACCTTAAAAATATTATGCCAAATGAAGGAAACCAAACACAAAAAGTCACATATTGTATGATTTCATTTATATGAAATATCCAGAATAAGTAAATCCATAGAGACGGAAAGCAGATTGGTGGTTTCCAGGGTTTGGGAGTAGGATGGAATGGGGATTGACTTTTTTTTTTTTTTTCCCCATAAAGTGAAAGCAAGTTTATTAAGAAAGTAAAGGAATAGGCCGGGCGCGGTGGCTCAAGCCTGTAATCCCAGCACTTTGGGAGGCCGAGACGGGCGGATCACGAGGTCACGAGATCGAGACCATCCTGGAGAACACTGTGAAACCCCGTCTCTACTAAAAAATACAAAAAACTAGCCGGGCGAGATGGCGGGCGCCTGTAGTCCCAGCTACTCCGGAGGCTGAGGCAGGAGAATGGCGTAAACCCGGGAGGCGGAGCTTGCAGTGAGCCGAGATCCGGCCACTGCACTCCAGCCTGGGCGACTGAGCAAGACTCCGTCTCAAAAAAAAAAAAAAAAAAAAAAAGAAAGTAAAGGAATAAAAGAATGGCTACTCCATAGGCAGAGCAGCCGGGATTGACTTCTTAATGGATATGGGGTTTCTTTTGGGGTGACGAAAATGTTTTGGAACTAGATAGAGGTGGTGGTTGCACAACACTGTGGATGTACTAAATGCCACAGAATTATACACTTTAAGATGGTTAACTTTTATGTTATGTGGATTTCACCTCAATAAAAAAAAATTAAACCATGCAAGTGCTAAAAGTAAGCAGGGTGTTAGTGGTAAATTCCTTTATCATCTCAAAGTAAGGAAAGCCTAACTCTGACTCAAAGTCAAATTTGTGAATCAATAAAAAAGATTGATAAATTAGGCCAAATGTGGTGACTCATGCCTATAACAGCAGCACTTTGGGAGGCCGAGGCAGAAGGATCACTGGAGCCCAGGAGTTCGAGGATGGAGTGAGCTATAATTGTGCTACTACATTCCAGCCTGAACAACCCCATCACTCAATTAAAAAAAAAAAAAAGTGTACAGAGAAAGAAATGCAGATAGCCATTGTACATACGAAATTATGCTTAACCTTCTATAAGAGGTATGCAAATTAAAACTACACTGAGATATTATTTCTCACCTGTTAGATTGGAAAAAATCCAAAAGTTTGATAATACACTCTCTTGGCAAGTCTGGTGAAACTAGAAATCCTGTACATTGTTTTTTTTTTTTTTTTTGAGACAGAGTCTCACTCTGTCGCCCAGGCTGGAGTGCAGTGGCCGGATCTCAGCTCACTGCAAGCTCTGCCTCCCGGGTTTACGCCATTCTCCTGCCTCAGCCTCCCGAGTAGCTGGGACTACAGGCGCCCGCCACCTCGCCTGGCTAGTTTTTTGTATTTTTTAGTAGAGACGGGGTTTCACGGGGTTAGCCAGGATGGTCTCGATCTCCTGACCTCGTGATCCGCCCATCTCGGCCTCCCAAAGTGCTGGGATTACAGGCTTGAGCCACCGCGCCCGGCCTCATTGTTGATGGGTGTGCAACAAGGGTACAGTCTCTATGGAGGTAAATTTTGTAGTATCTCACAGAATTATAGTTAACCTCTGATCCAATAATCCACTTTTTCTTTTTCGAGACAGAGTCTTGCTCTGTCACCCAGGCTGGAGTGCAGTGGCACCATCTTGGCTCACTGCAAGCTCCACCTCCTGGGTTCATGCCATTCTCCTGCCTCAGCCTCATGAGTAGCTGGGACTACAGGTGCCCGCCACCACTAGGCTAATTTTTTGTATTTTTAGTACAGACAGGGTTTCACCGTGTTAACCAGGATGGTCTTGATCTCCTGACCTCGTGATCTGCCTGCCTCGGCCTCCCAAAATGCTGGGATTACAGGCGTGAGCCACCGTGCCTGGCCCCAATAATCCACTTTTAAGAATCTATTCTGGGCCGGGCGCGGTGGCTCAAGCCTGTAATCCCAGCACTTTGGGAGGCCGAGACGGGTGGATCACTAGGTCAGGAGATCGAGACCATCCTGGCTACCACGGTGAAACCCCGTCTCTACTAAAAAAATACAAAAAAAACCTAGCCGGGCGATGTGGCGGACGCCTGTAATCCCAGCTACTCGGGAGGCTGAGGCAGGAGAATGGCGTGAACCCGGGAGGCGGAGCTTGCAGTGAGCTGAGATCCGGCCACTGCACTCCAGCCTGGGTGACAGAGCGAGACTCCGTCTCAAAAAAAAAAAAAAAAAAAAAAAAAAGAATCTATTCTGAAGCCATTTCTATGCAACGTTGAAATAACATTTATTTATTTATGTATTTTTTTAGAGACAAGGTCTTGCTCTGTCACCTAGGCTGGATTACAGTGGTATGATCATGCCTGGAGAACAGTGGCATGATCACTGAAGCCTGGAAATCCTGTGTTCAAGCAATCCTCCTGCCTCAGCCTCCCAAATAGCTGGAACTACAGACATGTGCCACCACACCCAGCTAATTTTTTTTTTTTTTTTTTGAGACAGAGTCTCGCTCTGTCACCCAGGCTGGAACACAGTGGCCGGATCTCAGCTCACTGCAAGCTCCGCCTCCCGGGTTTACGCCATTCTCCTGCCTCAGCCTCCCGAGTAGCTGGGACTACAGGCGCCGGCCACCTCGCCCAGCTAGTTTTTTGTATTTTTTTTAGTAGAGACGGGGTTTCACCGTGTTAGCCAGGATGGTCTCGATCTCCTGACCTCGTGATCCACCCAGCTAATTTTTAAAAATTTTTGTAGAGACAGAGTCTCACTTTATTGCCCAGGCTGGTCTTGAACTCCTGGCCTCAATGACTCTCCCGCCTAAGCCTCCCAGAGTGCTGGGATTATAGATGTAGGCCACTGCTCCCAGCCTGAAATAACATTTATATACAGTTATTCATTGTGACATTATTTAAAGTGGCAAAATATTGGAAATGACTCAGAAATTCTTTAGTGCAAGAGTGGTTGAAAAACTGTGGTATGTCCACTCAATTGAATACTATGCATCTGTTAAAACTAATGAGGAAGCTCTATATGATTTGATATGAAGTAATCACCAGGATATATTATTAAGTGAAAAAAACAAGATGTAGAAGACTGTTAATAGTATGTTACCTATATTGTAAGTAGAGAGGGGAAATAAAGAAAAAATACATATGTATTTACAAAAAAATACTTGCTAGAGGCCAGGCATGGTAGCTCACACCTGTAATCCCAGCACTGTGGGAGGCCGAGGCAGGCAGATCACAAGGTCAGGAGATCGAGACCATCCTGGCTAACACAGTGAAACACCGTCTCTACTAAAAATACAAAAAATTAGCCTAGCGTGGTGGCGGGCACCTGTAGTCCCAGCTACTCAGGAAGCTGAGGCAGTGAGCCAAGATGGCGCCACTGCACTCCAGCCTGGGTGACAGAGCAAGACTCTGTCTCAAAAACAAAAAAATGAAAATAAAGATAAAAATAAATTTTAAAAACTTGCTAAAAGTATAAACCAGAAACAAAATTTATTACCTCTAGAGTTAACAACAGGGAATGGGGCTAAAGGGCATGAAGGAAACAGTTTCTCTGAATATGCCTTTTTATATAGCTTTGACTTGTGAGCCTGTAAATGTTTTTTGAAATACAAAGTTAAATCAAAAAAGAAAAGAAGCAAAACCTAAAATTGCAAAAAAAAAGAGAAAGAAATGACCCTAACTGTATATCAAAATAGTAACATAACCACACAGGTAAAATAATTTTTCAGATAACTTTAGAATATTTTATCAGTTCTTTGGTGGGACAAAAAGAACTATAATTGTAATCCTTATTCAGTAGTTTAATTGTTAATAGTGACATTGATACTACAGTGATATTGATACTATGTATATAGTGTATGAATACGTATATTATATATATATACATTATAGAGTAATGCAAATAAGGAATTATGTTCCTGTTGTTAGGAACCAGGATTTTCAAAGTAAGATAAATTAGATAGAAGTATAAATTCAAAAGATTTAAAAATACTGTAATGATAAATATGAATTGGAAATATCAATATGATTTCTGGTTTTTAAGTGCTTTTTCTAGTACTATGCATTGGCAAATGTAACATGAGCTCCTTTAGCAACTAGATTTTGGTCTCTATGTACCATTCTCCACTAAAAGTAACCAGGATTCCATGGGGAAATAACTTGATTTTTGGTCTAGAGCAGGGTTTTTTAAAACTTTTTAAAAATTACTCTCCATCCCAGGAGTTTTTTTAGAATTTTTTTCCCTGGTTACCTCCTACCACATGAAAATTTAACACCACAGATATATCATATATCTGTTTATGTATTGTGACCATTTGGTGGACCATAAACCATTGGAATAGCTAAGATTTTTTTACCCCCACCAAAAACCAGTTTTGTTTAGAATGCATGGTTGAGGGCAAAGAAAGCCCAGGATGATCTTGCAGCATGTTGTAAAGGAAAGTAAGGAAGCAGTCAACCCCAAAGAGGCTCCCAGTGACCAAAATTGGGACAATTTGAGCATTTGAGAGAATAATTACTATAGTTGATTAAAGTATGCTGAATGTAGCTACTCAGGAGGCTGAAGTGGGAATATCGCTTGAGCCTAGGAGTTTGAGACCAGCCTGGGCAACATAGCTAGATCTTATCTCCAAGAAAATTAAGAAAAGTAGCCAGGCATGGTGGCACACACCTATAGTCCTAGCTACTCAGTAGACTGATGTTGGAGGATTGCTTGAGCCCAGGAGTTTGAGGCTGCAGTGAACTATGCTTGCATCACTGCATTCTAGCCTGAGTGATAGAGTAAGACCCTGTCTCTAAGAAAAAAGAAACACACACACACACACTGAATATATATAATAAAAATCCACAAGCTCATAATGAATGAAAACAAGAGCTGGGTGCTGGGTGAGGTGGCTCACGCACCTGTAATCCTAGCACTTTGGGAGGCCGAGGAAGGGGAATCACTTAAGTGAGTTCAGGAGTTCAAGACCAGCCTGGGCAACATGGTGAAACCCCATCTCTACAAAAATACAAAGATGAGCTAGGCATTGTGCTATGCACCTGTAGTCCCAGCTACAGGAAGCTGAGGTTGGAGGATCACTTGAACCTGGGAGTTTGAGGCTGCAGTGAGCTGTGATTGTACCACTGCACTCTAGCATGGGTGACAGAGGAAGACTCTGTCTCCCCCAAAAAAATTAAATAAATAAAACAAATTAATACTCATCCGTCACTATTGGAGAATATTTTTCACACTCTCTACTCTGAAAACCAATTAAAGGGAAATAAATATTCTGCCTTTTCAGTGAGAACTGTAGTTCAGTATAATCAAATAGTCCCATTTGCAGAAGGAAAGTTCTTTACAGAAAATATGCCAGTTGATGGTGGAGAACTAGACATTCCTCAAAGGATCACTCCTGATCAGAAGGGGAAAACTTCACAGTGAGATCTTGTTGGTGCCACCTTAACCTAGTTAGTAAACTTAGCCTTACTTATAATGGAACAATGAGACAATATGCCTCCACTGTGATGCAATATACAGTACATGGGATCACCTCTTAAAGTATTCTTAACAAAATTATTTAAAATAAATCAGCTAAGTTAGATCTAATTTCCAGTTAATAGGAAATACAAGGGATAGTGAAATAAGTTAAATGATTTTATGTGGAAACAATCAGACAAGTCCAGAATGTGGGACATGACCTTCTGCAAAGACAACTGGCCTGTTCTTTCTTCTTTTCTCTTTTCTCTCTCTTTTTTTTTTTTTTTTTTTTTTGAGATGGAGTCTTGCTTTGTTGCCCAGGCTGGAGTGCAGTGGCATGATCTTGGCTCACTGCAACCTCCACCTCCTAGGTTCAACGTTCAAGTGATTCTCCTGCGTCAGCCTCCCGAGTAGCTGGGATTACAGGTGCCCACCACCACGCCCAGCTAATTTTTGTATTTTTAATATAAATGGGGTTTCTCCATATTGGCCAGGCTGGTCTCAAATTCCTGACCTCAAGCAATCTACCCACCTCGGCCTCCCAAAGTGCTGGGATTATAGGCATGAGCCACCATGCCTGGCCTTCTTTTCAAAAAGTTACTATGGGCTGGGGATGGTGGCTCACACCTGTAATCCTAACACTTTGGAAGGCTGAGGCGGGCAGATTGCTTGAGCCCAGGAGTTCAAGATAAGCCTAGGCAACATGGTAAAACCCATCTCATCTCTACTAAAATACAAAAAATTAGCCAGGAGTGGTGGTATGTGCCTGAGTCCCAGCTACTCAAGGGGCTGCGGTGTGATGATCGCTTGAGCCAAGAGGTAAAGACTGCAGTGAGCTGGCCAGGCGCAGTGCAGATCACAAGGTCAGGAGATCGAGACCATCCTGGCTAACACGGTGAAACCCTGTCTCTACTAAAAATACAAAAAAAATAACCAGGCGTGGTGGCGGGCGCCTGTAGTCCGAGCTACTCAGGAGGCTGAGACAGGAGAATGGCATGAACCCGGGATGCGGAGCTTGCAGTGAGCCGAGATCACTCCACTGCACTCCAGCCTGGGTGACAGTGCGACCCTGTCTCAAAAAAGTTACTATGAAAAAAAGGAGGCCGGGCGCGGTGGCTCAAGCCTGTAATCCCAGCACTTTGGGAGGCCGAGACGGGCAGATCACGAGGTCAGGAGATTGAGACCATCCTGGCTAACAGGGTGAAACCCTGTCTCTACTAAAAAATACAAAAAGCTAGCCGGGCGAGGTGGCGGGCGCCTGTAGTCTCAGCTACTCGGGAGGCTGAGGCAGGAGAATGGCGTGAACCCGGGAGGCGGAGCTTGCAGTGAGCTGAGATCCGGCCACTGCACTCCAGCCTGGGCGACAGAGCGAGACTCCGTCTCAAAAAATAATAATAATAATAAAAAAAAGAAAAAAAAAAAGAAAAAAAGGAGAGGCTGCACTATTCTAGATTAAAAGAGGCTTCAAAGACATAAGATGCAGTGCATGGTTCATGTTTGGATGCTTTTATAAATGACATTTGGGGGAATAATTGGGAAATTTTGAATATGGACTGGATATTGAATAATACTAGGGAATAATTTTTAATTTTGTTTAGCTTGTTAATGGTGTTTGGCTATGTTGGAAAAAATTCTTTATGTATATCTTTCCTTGTTTTTTTTTGTGTTTTTTTTTTGAGATAGAGTCTCTCTGTGTTGCCCTTGGTGGAGTGCAGTGGCACAATCTCTGCTCACTGTACAACTTCTGCCTCCTGGGTTCAAGTGATCCTCGTGCCTCAGCCTCCCAAGTAGCTGGGGTTACAGTCATGTACCACCACACCCAGCTAATTTTTTTTCTTTTTCTTTTTTTTTTTTTTCGAGACAGAGTCTTGCTCTATCGCCTAGGCTGGAGTGCAATGATGTGATCTTGGCTCACTGCAATCTCTGCTTCCCGGGTTCAAGCGATTCTCCTGCCTCAGCCTCCTAAATAGCTGGGATTACAGGCATGCACCACTACACCCAGCTAATTTTTTATTTTTAGTAGAGACAGGGTTTCACCATGTTGGTCAGGCTGGTCTTTGAACTCCTGACCTCGTGATCTGCCTGCCTCGGCTGCCTAAAGTGCTGGGATTACAGGTGTGAGCCACTGCGCCTGGCCTTAATTTTTATATTTTTAGTAGAGACCTAAACATGGTTTCTCCATGTTGACCAGACTGGTCTTGAACTCCTGGCTTCAAGTGATCCATCCACCTTGGCCTCCCAAAGTGCTGGTTTACAGGCATGAGCCACCACACCCAGCTGGAAAAAATTCTTATATTTTATTATTATTATTATTCTTGAGACAGAGTTTCATTCTGTGCCCCAGGCTGGAGTGCAGTGGTGAGATCTCAGCTCACTGCAACCTCTGCCTCCCAGGTTCAAGCCATTCTTAAGCCTCAGCCTCCCGAAGAGCTGGGATTACAGGCATGTGCCACCATGCCGGCTCATTTTTGTATTTTTAGTAGAGATGGGGTTTTGCCATGTTGGCCAGGCTGGTCTCGAACTCCTGGCCTCAAGTGATCCACCTGCCTCAGCCTCCTAAAGTGCTGGGATTACAGGCATGAGCCACTGCATCCAGCCATTTCTTATATTTTAGAGATGCATTTTGAAGTATTTAGAGGTGACATGTTTCATAATGTCTATCATTTATTTTAAAACACTTTAGCATGCAGAAATAGATGAAACAAGTATGGCAAAAATGTCAATGTGTTAAATCTAGGAGACGGGTGTATGGGCATTGGCTGCACCAGTCTTTCAACTACTTTTTAAAAATATATGTTTGAAATGTTCATAATATAAAGTTTAAAAAATTGAAAATGGTTTGGTTGAAGGGTCCCCAGGAAATGCTATTTCTCAGCCAAGGAAGGGTAAGTTGGCTTTGACTTATGTTAAGAACCTATGGCTCCTGGATTCTTCCTCAAATGTCTTTTTTTCTTCCCTCTCCCTTCACCCTACCTCCTTTCCAGCCCTCTTTGATTCCATGCACAGCAGCCAGGCCTCAGATAACCCATTTTCTCCACCACGTACTCTTCATTCACCTCCCCTGCAACTCCAGCAGCGCTCTGAGAAGCCCCCTTGGTGTAAGTAATCCCTTTGGAACTGCCTAGACAAAAGTCAAGAAGAATGGAGTGATTGGTGAATGAGGGGCCTGTTGCATGAGGTAAAAGAAGGTGAGGGTTGAACGACCAGGAGTATCCATTCTGGGAAGCAGTCTCATCTGCCATTTCTAAGAAGAAAGGAGAATCTGTTTATTCTCTCTTTACCTCTGTTCTGCATGTTCCTTCTATTTCATTGGAGGGAAGCTTTTCTGCAGTATTAGGAATAATTTTTTTTTTTTTTTTTTTTGAGAGATGGAATTTCGCTCTTGTTGCCCAGGCACGATCTTGGCTCTCCGCAACCTCTGCTTCCCGGGTTCAAGCGAGTCTCCTGCCTCAGCCTCCTGAGTAGCTGGGATTACTCAAAGGGCCCTTTGGGGAAGAAAGAATGGAGACTTCATTCTCCTTTGATCCCTATTTGATCTCTACAGCTTTCTCTGGTAAAGATGACTAGCAGACAACTTAGATATTTAGAAAAGCTGGGAGCAGGAGGCCGGGCCCAGTGGCTCATGCCTGTAATCCCAGTACTTTGGGAGGCCAAGGCAGGTGGATCACGAGGTCAGGAGATCAAGACCATCCTGGCTAACACGGTGAAACCCCATCTCTACTAAAAATACAAAAAATTAGCCGGGCATGGTGGTGGGCACCTGTAGTCCCAGCTACTCGGGAGGCTGAGGCAGGAGAATGGCGTGAACCCAGGAGGCAGAGCTTGCAGTGAGCCGAGATGGTGCCACTGCACTCCAGCCTGGGGGACAGAATGAGACTCTGTTTCAAAAACAACAAACAAACAAACAGAAAAAGCTGGGAGCAGGAGAGACTAGAATCTGCTACTTATTTTTACATGACCCTTCTCTCTGTTGTCTGTTTTCAGTTTTTAGTTTAAGTTGAGGTGCTGCTTTTTCCCATCTCTTGTTTATTATCTATAATCTATCACTAGTTGTTTTTGGTAACAATGTGAACAGTGGAGCCACACAGAATTGTTAGAGTGACCATAGAGAGGAGGCGCTACTGGTGGTAATTGGAGGTGGGGATGTGGGCCAGAGGCACTGGTGAAGTATCATCCTGCCTCTGGGGAATAACTGAAATCAAACATGCCTTTCATTATTTTACTTGGATAGGACCAAAGTAAAGATTCTTACTTCATTCAGCATTGGACCTAACAGTTGTAGAATTTTGCCCTTTTTCTGGCACCCTGTTTGAAGAAGAAACTTTCCTCTCTGACACCAAGAATTCCTCCCCTGAATTTCAGATTATCCTACACTCACCTTGCCATTGCTCTTTTTACCTGTTTCCTGGAGGGTTTATGAGTTCTGTGCCCCTGGAAATCTTACGCTTCTCCCTCTTCTGTTTCTGTTTGACCTTTTTGATTTGCCTGAATCAGACCACTAGCAGGATATTAAGGCTACTTCTTTACTTGGGTAAAGCTCAGCTTACATCTTTTCTTTTTCTTTTTTTCCATCTAGTATCAGATTTTTGACTCAGTATCAGGTGTGTAGCCTCACTGGTAAACATCTTCTTTCGGGTCTGTATATCTGCACCAGAAATAGGCTCCACATCTCTTAAAGGCTTGTTGGTTCAAAACCATCATCTTCTCTTTCTTTTTTTGAGACGGAGTCTTGGTCCAGGCTGGAGTACAGTGGCGTGATCTCGACTCACAGCAACCTCCAAATCCCGGGCTCAAGTGATTCTCTTGCCTCAGCCTCCCGAGTAACTGGGATTATAGGCACATGACACCACACCTGGTTAATTTTTATATTTTTAGTAGTGACGGGGTTTCGCCATGTTGGTCAGGATGATCTCGAAGTCCTGATCTCAAGTGATCCACCGGCTCAAAGTGCTGGGATTACAGGCGTGAGCCACCGCACCTGGCCTCTTATTCTGCTTGAAGCATGCCTCCTTTGATTATTATTATTTTTTTTTTTGAGGTGGAGTCTTGCTCTGTCATCCAGGCTGGAGTGCAATGGTGTGATCTCAGCTCACTACAACCTCTGCCTCCCGGGTTCAAGTGATCCTCCTGCCTCAGCCTCCTGAGTAGCTGGGATTACAGGCATGTGCCACCACGCCCAGCTATTTTTTTTTTTTTTTTTTTTGTAGTTTTAGTAGAGACAGAGTTTTACTATATTGGTCAGGCTGGTCTCGAACTCCTGACCTTGTGATCTGCCTGCCTCGGCCTCTCAAAGTGCTGGGATTACAGGTGTGAGCCACTGCCCCCGGCCCCTCCTTTGATTCTTTACAGAAGTGAGATAACTAGCATACCTTCAACTCAATGATGGATTGAACCTTTGTAGGCTCAGGTTTACCAACTTTTCGAGGTTTCCTTCAATGGCAATATGTTCCGATGTCCCCTTTTCCCAGAATCTGTCATTATTGATACCATAGTGCTTTAATATATCGTTATAATATTATCAATAAAAATGATTTTTACCAAGGGAGAAGTAGGTTAGTCCCATACTAGAGGTCAATGAAGCAGTAGCGGATGGAGTAGGAATCATCCCACAGTGTAATTGAAGACTCTGAGGTCTTTATTACACTACTGTCAGGATCTAGGAAATCAGTTTTTTAATGTTTTCTGTGTATATAATTTGCACAAGCCTGTAACATTCATTGTATGTCCCAAGACTTACAAGAGTCTTAACCCTGGATCCATAGATGTGGTTTCAGGGTAGAGTCTATGAGCTTCAGGAATCACATGTAAAGATTAGTGTGAATATTCTTATATACATTTTTCCTGGACTTTCATTAGCACCTCAAAGGGGCCACTGACCCCTAGAAAGGTTAAGAACTGCCATGTAGAAATTCCATGGCCGTCTTCCATTTTTGGGTAAACCATTTTCTTTTTTTTTTTTTTTTCCTGAGATGGAGTCTTGCTTTATCACCCAGGCTGGAGCACAGTGGCATGATTTCAGCTCACTGCAACCTCCACCTCTGGGGTTCAAGTGATTCACCTGCCTCAGCCTCCTGAGTAGTTGGGATTACAGGCAGCCGCCACTATGCCTGGCTAATTTTTGTATTTTTAGTAGAGACAAGGTTTCGTCATGTTGGCCAGGCTGGTTTTGAACTCCTGACCTCAAGTGATCTGCCTGCCTCGGCCTCCCAAAGTGCTGGGATTACAGGCGTGAGCCACCACACCCAGCCAGGTAAACCATTTTCTTTCCTATTGTTCTGATTTACATGGTTTTTCTACATTCTCCTGCCAACTTATCATTTGGGCTATAAATAATGATTACCTCTGCCCCAGAAATACATTGATTGCTTTAAAGAATGATTCTTGGCCGGGCGCGGTGGCTCAAGCCTGTAATCCCAGCACTTTGGGAGGCCGAGGCGGGTGGATCACGAGGTCAGGAGATCGAGACTATCCTGGCTAACATGGTGAAACCCCGTCTCTACTAAAAATACAAAAAACTAGCCGGGCGTGGTGGCGGGCGCCTGTAGTCTCAGCTACTTGGGAGGCTGAGGCGGGAGAATGGCGTGAACCTGGGAGGCGGAGCTTGCAGTGAGCCGAGATCACGCCACTGCATTCCAGCCTGGGAGCACAGCGAGACTCCGTCTCAAAAAAAAAAAAAAAAAAAAAAGAATGATTCTTAACAGAAGGTATACATCAGAATCAACTGGGAGTGTTCCAACAAAATTATATTGCCTTCATCCTCCTCCCTCCTCCAAGCTACACCTTTACACTAAACCTATAGAATTAGAATCTCTGGGGTTGAAAACTGGAAATTAGCATTTAAAAAAAATTTTTCATGATTTTGATTATGAACCACTGGGCTAAAGTATTCATATTCTTCCAAAGTAGGAATGAGAGGCCTTGGGAACTTGGAATTCTGATGGGAGTGTATTTGTGAAAGAACCAGATGAAGTGGGTCTTAGCACTCTCTCCTGAAGTCTTATACGTACCTTATTGTTACTCTCAAAGTATACATTAGGCCAGGGTGACAGTTCTTGAGCTAAGCAAACTTAGGAGTCTCTGCTTAACTTAGGAAGAATTCAGACACTCTTCCCTCAAGACGTAAGTAGCATAGGCCAACCATTCTAGCATTTGAACTATCTGCACAGGGTACAGCCTACTCTTCCAGCTTCTCTGACTTGATCTCTTGACTTTGCTTTACAGACAGCAGTGGCCCTTCTAGCACTGTGTCCAGTGCTGGTCCTTCTTCCCCTACTACAGTAGATGGTAACTCCCAATTTGGCTTCAGTGATCAACCCTCCCTAAATTCACACGTGACTGAAGAACATCAATGCCTTGGGCTGCTCCGGGAGACCCCTGGGAATGGAGCACAAGAGCTCTCCATAGAAGGGAAACAAGAGATTTTTGAACCAAATCAGTCCCCACAGGTGCCACCTGTGGAAACCAGCCAGCCATACGAGGAGGTGGCTGAGGAGGTCAGCCAGCCATGTCAGGAGGTCCCTGACATCAGCCAGCAATGCCACGAGAACCATGACAATGGTAACCACACATGCCAGGAGGTCCCTCAGATCAGCCAGCCATGCCAGAAGGCCAGCCAACTGTGCCAGAAAGTCTCTGAGGAAGTTTGCCAGCTATGTCTGGAGAACCCTGAGGAGGTCAGCCAGCCATGCCAGGGGGTCTCTGTGGAGGCTGGCAAGCTGGTCCATAGGTCCCACGTAGGGGTTGGTGGCTTGGTCCAGGAAACCCCTGTAGAAGTTGGCAGCCCAGCTGAAGAGATCCCTGAGGAGGTCAGCCAGCCATACCAGGACTTCTCTGTGGAGGTTGGCAGGCTGGCCCAGGAGCCTTCTGCGATCAGTCTGTTATCTCAGGGCATCCCTGAGATTGATAAACCATCCCAAGAGTTCCCTGAGGAGATTGATCTGCAGGCCCAGGAGGTCCCTGAGGAGATAAATTAGAAGTCCTGGGTGGTCCCTGAGGTGATCCATCAGCTGCCTGGAGAGGGTATTCCTCAAGCCCAGCATCTATCTAGTGATCCAAACCCTCAGAGCCAGTCTCTAGCCCATGACCAGCACTCACCCCTTCCACCAGCAACATGTGATTAATTTTCTCATTAGTGGTGTCACACTATACCAGCCATTTGAGCCAGCAACCTTTTCTGTTGGCTAACTCACTGGCCAGCTCTCACCAGCAGTGTCTGGGGAAGTAGTTCTCTTGGTATGAAGCATACCTGTGCCAGAGCTGTGCTTAAGGAGGAGCCAGTTTTAGGTTCAAAGAAGCCATTGGCTCTTCACCTAACCATTAGACTTGAATAGGATTTCCTTGGGGTGGGTTGGTCTCTCATTACCCAGCCTTCTCTGAGCATCCTAGGAAATCATAGATTGTTAAAGGAAATGCTGCTTCACTGCTGAAGACACCATCTGGGGACAGCAAATGCAAAAGAGGGGACTCTAGGGTCTTCACTTTTCTGGGGAAATAGTCACGACTTCTCAAGGTATGCTTGAGAAAGACTCTTGTCTTTGCCAGCACTCCTCAGGTGAGCCCGGGATGGCTATCTGAAATGTCTGGAAAATACAGTCCCCTCCCCAAACATCTGTCATGGCCACTAAATCTTTAGACTTGCCTTATAGATCTTTCCATATCATCCCCAAGTGCCCCTTCTGCCTCAGTCCTGTTCCTCTGGGCAATAGCTCTAGGGAAAAGTAGGTATTAAACTGCTGTACAAAATTCAAAGCAACTACTTAAAATGCTCTAGAGGATTCTTAGCCAGTCTGTGAAACTGGGCCTCCCTCTGTGGTGGGCTGTTTGGCTTAGGAGATGCTGTAGTAGTAGAGATAATCAGGTTCTATTTTAAGCAATGAGCAGAGATCAGTATTGTACAGATACAAGCAAAGGTTTAATAAATAAATATAAATATATATATACACATATAGATGTGTGTGTGTGTGTATATATATATATATATTTCTGTAGTTGTGCCAGGGACAGACTGGCCAAAGACCAAACACTCCAGGGTCCCCAAGAATTTGTCCTTATATCATTGTATCTGAGGGCCAGATATGATTATGAAGCTTTTTCCAAAGATCCAGGGATGGGAATGGGAGTGGGTAGGAGGGGTAATACGGTCATTGGAGTCAGGGGCCGGAACATTATGAGTGCTCAATAAATATGAAATAATGAGAATGATGGTGATGGATGATGGTGATGTCCTTGTGAATTCAAGAATGAATATGGGCTGGGCACAGTGGCTTATATCTGTAATCCCAGCACTTTGGGAGACCAAGGCGGGCAGATCATGTGAGGTCAGGAGTTGGAGACCAACCTGGCCAACATGGTGAAACCTTGTCTCTACTAAAAACACAAAAATTAGCCAGGCATGGTGGTGGACACCTGTAATCCCAGCTATTCGGGAGGCTGAGGCAGGAGAATCACTTGAACCCTGGAGGCGGAGGTTGCAGTAAGCTGAAATCACACCAATGCACTCCAACCTGGGCAACAAAGCAAGACTCTGTCTCAAAAAAAAAAAAAAAATATATATATATATATGTGTGTGTGTGTATATATATATATATATGTGACTGTGAGTCATGTGAGTCAATTGTGTCAATAACTGATCTGAATCAGTCAAAAGCCATTATAATTGAGCAGGAATGGGCTGTAAAAATACAGAGATCAGGCATCCAAAAATAGACTATAAAAATATAGAGGTCAGCTGGGCACGGTGGCTCACACCTGTAATTCCAGCACTTTGGGAGGCCAAGGTGGGTGCATCACGAGGTCAAGAGATTGAGACCTTCCTGGCCAACGTGGTGAAACTCCATCTCTACTAAACATATAAAAATTAGCCGGGCATGGTGGCACATGCCTGTAATCCCAGCTACTCAGGAGGCTGAGGCAGGGGAATTGCTTGAATCCAGGAGGTAGAGGTTGCAATGAGCTGAGATCGCACCACTGCACTCCAGCCTGGCGACCGAGTGAGACTCTGTCTCAAAAAAAAAAAAACCAAAAAAACAAAAAAACCCCCAAAAAACAAAAAAACAGAGATCAGGCATCCCAAGAGGTGCCTATAGCAGTTAACCCACTATCTCAAAAGGTTTGTTTGGTTTTTTTCTTTTTTGAGACAGAGTCTCGCTCTGTTGCCAGGCTGGAGTGCAATGGCGCGATCTCAGCTCACTGCAACTGCCGCCTTCTGGATTCAAGTGATTCTCCTGCCTTAGCCTCTTGAGTAGCTAGGATTACAGGTGCCCATCACCACACCCAGTTAATTTTTTTGTATTTTTAGTAGAGACAGGGTTTCGCCATGTTGGCCAGGCTGGTCTCGAACTCCTGACCTCAGATGATCTGCCTGCCTTGGCCTCCCAAAGTGCTGGGATTACAGGTGTGAGCCACCATGTCTGGTCCCCAAAAGGTCTTTATTGAGTAAGTAGAGTGTTGGATGGGGGACCGGAAAGAGTTTCCCTCTCTGTGAAGTGCCAGAGGGTACATGCCTTCTCACCACGTTCTTGGAATCATCCTGTTAATTTTTCACTCTGGAGTGTCAGGAGGAGTTTATATAAAGGGGTTATGCCCTTTCTCTGCTCCCTTGACATCTTTACCATGAGAGAGCCCAGAACAGTGGGAGGGCTAGAATATGCCCCTCCCCAAATATACACATTCAGCCTGGCCACTTCTGACATACTTAGGACTATAAAGGGTTTCCATGGAGGAGAAAAGTCGACCATTTTACTCCACGGAAATCCTGACTGCACAAGGAGAGTCGTTTCCAACCTCATTAGGCTCTGGATCTCTTAGGGTCCTTCAGCTTCTTACCTCTTTAGCCCAAGAGGCTGTCCAGGGTATCTGATCCTGGTTGTTTGGTCCTTAACTCTTGACCCCATGGAATGCATATCCCCTCCCCAGGAGGCCCCCTGCCCCTCTTCCCTTCCCCCAAACCAGACGTATGTACCCACCCTAGGCTCCTATTCTCCATACTCAGGCACAAGTGTTTCCAGTAATCCAAAGCATTGGAGTCTTCCAAGATAAATTCAAGACTGGTTGAAGCAGAGAGGTGGAAACCGGGGCCCAGTAACTAAGCATGTATGGAGTCAGAGAAAGCCTAAGCGGCACTACATCATCTGCAATGAACTGGGTTTATTGTTAGAGTTGGAGGTGGCTCCGTTACAGCAGCTGGGAACTATAGCAGGGAAGTGTGGGGAGGAGCAGAGCACAGCAGCACGGGGAGGGTGGAGCTAGGAAGAACACAAGGTGGGCTCATTTTGGTTTCCCAGTCGCTTGGCAGAGAAGGTAAGCCCACATGACTACCAGCTTCTGGGTTTCTCAGTCTGGCAGTAGTCTGGCAGGGCTGCTCACTGGCTTGGTTGGGGTGAGGTCCTCTCCTGGGGTGGTATTTTCAGCCTGTTTTCATTTCACTCTGTAGGAGTTAAGCTATGGCTCAGCTTCTTCTCCCTTTTTCCTTCCTCCCTCTCATTTTCCCTAAGTCCTCTGGCCTGGCCTCCACCTCCCAGATCCTCTGTCCAAGAGCAGGTTTGGAGAGGCAGCCAGTGTTCCCATTTCAGCTGCAGGATGGCATAGTGGAATGTTGGGGAAGTCACACATTGCTGGGGTGTCAAATGTTGGGATGTCAGGCAGTGGCTTATTTTTAACCCATTACACACCAGGCCACAGCAGATGACCACATGCACAGAAGCCAAGCAGGGGATGAGAAGGGATCAGGATAATTGAAACGGGGTGAGTAAAAACTTCAAAGAGTCAGGGAGTTTGAAAGAATTCTGGCATTGGGGCTTGGGCTCTCCTTGCCGTTTTGTGCTGTCTGGACACAGCCCTGGGATGTGAATGGTATAAAGCAGGGGCTGGGGGATAAGCTCCTTTCTCCTCTCACCAGTCTGTTGGTCTAAAGAGCTTCAAGTTTTAAATTGAGACATTCAGATACTGAGGGAAGCAATAGAACAGTGAAGCAGTGGGATACCCCCAGGCCCCTGCTAGAATTCAGACCCTGGTGGGTGAGGAGATGGGGGATGGGAAATGGAGAAAAGGATGCAGCTCTGGGCACCTCACTGACAGTATCCTGCCCCCAGGTCACATAAATTACTATTGGAAATCCTTCCCGGGATGCCAAATAAATAGATTGAGATAAAGAGGTCCCTGGAGTTGGGGATATAATCTCCCTCTACGAGGGAGGAGGTTGCTCTCTGAGACCCATCCTCAGTCCCCATTCAATACCAGCATTTGACAGTGCTAGGAGAGGGTTCTCAGGCATCAGATGCTATCTTATTCTAATTTTTCCCCTCCCCCATCCTCTCCCTGTTAACTTTGGTTTGAGACCCCTCTCAGGAATGGATGACGGGGAGGGACAACCCCTCCCACTTAGCCCAGCCCAAGTCCCCACAACAAGACATCTCCCTCCCCTCCCCCTAGCTCCCATGTCCCTCAACCCCAGAGGACTCAGCAGTAGCCATTCTCTAAAGGAGCTGGGGGAGTGGATCCTTGGGGAAGGGAGGGCGGCTCTTTCAGAACTCAATCTTGCAGGCAGGGAAGGACTCATCCTGCATGACCACGGTGCTGCTGCTAGCCAGGACCAGGACGTTCAGTTGCTGCTGCTGCTCGTGAGTTTGTTGGTACCACTCACGAGTCACCTCCGTGTCATGAGTAGGGATCAGAGTCACCTAGGAGGGAGATAAGACATGCCTGATGTGAGAACATGAAGGGAAGGTAGGTGAGGGGGAAGGGGCACCCGATGGTCTCAGAAGCAGCCCTGCTGCCCTTAGAAAAGGCCCATCCTTTAATAAATAGGGACTGTGTTCCACTATTGCCTCTTGAGTGAGCTTTGACCAGACTACTTCCTTGGTGTCCTTTGCTACTCACCTGAAGATTCTCCCCCCACTGGGCCTTGCCCTCCAGAAGGGCATCCAGCACAGCCCGGCTTGGCTCTCCATTGGCAGGGTCATTCCCACTGACCACATAGTAGGATGCACGCACTCGACGGAAGAAGTCAAGGTCAGCAGTCTTGCCACTGCAATGATTCGGGATGTAGGCGAGATCCACATATACAGGGGCACCAGAGCCGCCCTTGGAACTCAAGGCCACTGTAGAGACAAGCCAGGATTCATTGTAGAGGAAAAGTGGAACCCTTTTGGCAACCTTCCCCTCTTTCCCACTCCTGGAGTCTGACCAGCCACACCCAGCCCTAACCCACATTCTCTGCCACGTTTCATGATATACGTACTCGGTCCTGCCTTGAGTCCATTGACTAGGCCTTTGGACATGGGGCTGTGTCCATCCTTTTCCTCTGCTGGGGTGACCTGGCTTGTAGTGCTGCGTGGTCGGGGTGGGGCCCGGGATGCTCGATCTGCAGGCCCTTTACCAGGGGTGGGTGAGCGTTTTCCCCGAAGATCCAGACGCCGTGCAGGAGACGCTGGCTTGGCCTTGCCTGGGGCCCTGCGCCCTACTCGCCCCTGAACCTTCTCCTTCTCCCGTAGCCTCTCTACTCTCCCAGACTCTGAGCTGAGCCCCTCGGGGTCAGCCATGCACACATCAGGGCGGGGAGGGGATGGGCGGGGGTCTGGCTGTGGGAGAGGGGGTGGGTCGTGGCCAGGCCTGGGGTGGTGAGTACCACTGACACCCCCAGCTTTGTCCACAGGCAGGAAGTCCCCGTCTTCATCTGAGTCGAGGGCTGCCTCAGCTGTGATGGATGGGCACTCCTCAGTTTCTGGCGGGACATCAGAATCTGACTGTGAGGAGCCTGAGTCACTGGCTGATGTGGGGGGTGTCTCATCAGTCACAGGGCATGGGCCTCCCGTGGTCCCTGGCCCTCCTGCCCGACGCCGCCCCCCTCTTCCTACTAGTCGAGCTTCCTCAGTTGAGAGGTCGCTATCATCTGTGGATGGGGGCAGAGGTGGGTTCAGGAAGGATGGGGAGAGCTCCCCACGATGGGGCCGGGGCTCAGTGGCACATCCCTGGGGCCCAGCTTCGACCTCGGGAGAGGCACTGCTGGATGGACCCCCGGACCCCCCTGCGGGACACAGTGGCTGCTCAGGGGAGAGCAGTGTGTCAGGCCGGGAGCTCCTCTCAGCTCCTTCAGGCCAGGCTCCACGTTCCCAGGCAGGACAAGCCGCAGCCTCTTCGTTTTCAGCCTTGGCTGGGGCAGGGCCTGGGGGGTTAGGGCTGCTTTCAGTTGGGCCATTGGCTGCACAGTCCTCAGAGGGACCCTGGAAGGGGCTTGGCTTCTCCGTGGCTGCCCCTGAGCACTCCAGGTGGCACGGCAGGGTGCCATCACCCATGTCTCCAGGCAGGCTTGGAGCCGGAGCTAGGGCCAAGTCCAGTGAAGCTGGGGGTGCTGGGCTCAGAGGAGTGAGGTCCCAGAGGCTGTGGGCAGCTGGTTCCGTTCCTGGGTCCAGCTCTCCAGACTCCCGTTCTGCAGCCTCAAGGCCTGGAGAGAAGCGCTCAGCCACACTCGAAATCACAGGTGTGGTAGCTTCAGAGGAGGAGCCATCAGACAGGGCTGGTGTAGCAGGTCGTGGCAGATTGGAGAGGAGAGGGGCCCCAGGAGAGCTGGGTGATGGGAGCTGGGGCAGCGAGGAATCCAGGCTGGGGGCCTTGGTCACTTCCAGGTATTCATCATGCCGGGTTCTGGTGGGGGGTCCTGGAGCCAGAGCCAGAGCTCGGTCCCCAGAGAAGGCAAGGGAGCCACAGGGTGCTGAGCGGGGTTCAGCTGGAGAGGGTAGCTGTGGGGGAGCTGGCTGCAATGAGGAGAAGCCAAAGGCTGAAGCAGGGAAGTCCAGACTGGGTCGGGCAGGCCCCAGGTGTGAGTCCAAGGGAGGGCTAATTCGTGCCTCAGTTTCTGGCCATAATGTGGGGGGCCCCATAGAAATGGGGTGAGGAGGACTTGGGGATTGGGCCTCTTTTTCTGACTGTTCCCGAGCCCCCTTCTCCAGTTCTGAGTCACTAGTGCTGTCATCCCAAAGACTCCGGCCTGATTCCTTGGGGGATGGGGACCTCCTATCTGGGCTGCAGCTCAGGATGTTACCATTAAGAGGGGGGCTTGGGCCTTTGCTCAGGATAGGAGCACGGGGGGGAACTGCAGGTGGGGTGAGGCTGGGCTCCACACTTGGCCCTGGCTCTGGCCTTGGGGGTACAGTGGGTCCTGCCAGGGCTGCATAGCTGAAGGTTGGAGTGTCAGATTGGAGGCTCTTGGGTGAGACAGGAGATGAAAGCTCCTTCTCTGCAGATGTGTTTCGGCCGGCAGCCTCCTCCTTGGTTGAGAGGCGTGGGGGCCAATCCCCAGCTGCTCCAAGTGGAGGCTCTCTAGTGGGGCATGCAGGGCCAAGCCCAGTAAGCATCATCTGCTCATAGATGTCTGCATACTGAAAGCTTCTCTCATCAGGATAGGGTGTGGGCTCTCTCTGCTCCGGCTCAGTCTGCTCAGGCTCCATGGTGGCATGGCTTTTGCTGGCCTCTGGTACCTTTGAGCTGTGTGAGCTTTTGTCAGGAGCCTCAGCCCTACCTTCTTCTTCCCTTTCCCCTTCAGCCTTGCGGTAGTCCTTCCCCAGCGGGGAGTACGGCCCACCTTCCAACTCAGCTGCCCCCTCCTGCACTGCAGCCACCACACTGTCATACTCAGCTGTGCCCCAAGAGAAGGGTGCAGGAGTGTGGGGCTCTGGGACAGGGGTGGGGGGACCTGGAGCTGGGGAAAGGGGTGGAGGGGGGAGGGGTCTGTCCTTGGGCACCCAGGGTGGGATGTCAGCCAGCCATGAGGGGGTAGTGGGTTCATTTTTCATGGGTGGCATGAGCTTAGGGTCTGGGATAGGACTCTCTTGTCCTGGGGCTGAAGGAACCCTTTGTCCAACCATCTCAGGTGGGGAAGCCGGAGGGGAGATGATCTCAAAGGGAGAGCGGGTCAGTTTGTCCTCTTCCTCTGGTGGCAACCCAACTGGTGATTCAGCAAGCCAGCGCTCCACCTCCAGCCCCTTCTGTGGGGAGGATTCCTGGAAATCCTTGAAGTCTGAGGCCCAGGGGCTCCGGGTTGTGTGTTCCCGCGGGGGCACTTCTTGCTCATCGTCTGGGCCCTCATCTAGGAAAGTACTTTCCCGTTCCTCAGTGTAGCGTGGGCGGGCCCCCTGACCATCCAGCTCGTGAGGGAACCAGACTTTCCGCTCACAGCTTAGCTCCCTCCAGTATGTGTCCTGTTCCAAGGCCACATCCTCTCTGCCTCTCCAATACCTATTGTCCTGCTCAGGAGATGTGTCCTCCCATGCCGGGGCAAGCTCTTTCTGTTCTCCAACCGGCTCTTCTCTGGTAGGAGATGTTTCTCGCCACTCCTGGACCACATCCTGCCCCCTCCAGTACTTCTCTTCCTGCTTTCTGGCCTTGCCCTCCTGCACTAGGCTCTCTTCCAGGCCCAGAGCTTTGGTCTTCTCCAGAAGAGCTTCTAACTTCTCTTCCATGGCCTTGACCTTTTCTGGGGATTTTTCCTCTAGCATCTTTGGTTTCCTGGTTTTATCCTGCTGCAGTAGGCTCTCCTGCTCCTGAGTTTGGTCCTTCTCTTCCAGAGCCTTAATGTTTTGTTCCAGGGCTTCATCCTTCTGTCCCAAAGCCCAGTATTTTTGTTCTAAGGCCTGATCCTTCTTTTCTGAGATTTTATCCTTTTGTTCCTGGGCCTGGTGTTTCTGTTCAGGGGCTTTGTCTGTCTGTTCTAGGTCTCTGCCCTTCATTTCAGTGACCGTGTCCTCTGGAGCCTTATGTTCAACACCTCTGACTTTTTGATCTAAGGCTTTGTCTATCTCTTCTGGGATCTTATCCTTCTTTTCCAGGACCCGGTCCTTCTGTTCTAAGTCTTTATCTTTTGGTTCCAGAGCCTTGTCCTTCTTTTCCAGGACCCGGTCCTTTTGTTCTAAGTCTTTATCTTTTGGTTCCAGAGCCTTGTCCTTCTGTTCCAGGGCTGTGTCCTTTTGTTCTAAGGCTTTGTCTTTCTCTTCTGGGATCTTATCCTTCTGTTCCAGGGCCTTGTCTTTTTCTTCTAAGTCTTTGTCTTTTGGTTCCAGGGCCTTGTCCTTCTGTTCCAGGGCTGTGTCCTTTTGTTCTAAGTCTCTGCCTTTTTGTTCTAAAGCCTTATCCTGCTGTTTCACAGCCTCGTTCTTTATATCCAGAGCCTCATCTTTCTGATAGATGGCTGTGTCCTTCGGCTCTACGACCTCCTTGTGCTCCAGAGTTTTGTCTTTCTGCTGTAAAACTTCATCCTTTGGCTCAGGTTCCTTCTTCTTCTGTTCTGAGGTTCTGTCCTTCAACCCTGGAACTTTATCTTCCCACTCTATGGCAATGTCCTCCAAGGCAGGGCTTGGCAAAGACTCAGGACTCTTGGAGAAGGAGCTCTCAGGTGTCAGAATGTGTTCACCAGGGCTTGTGATCGCCCCAGGTAAGTACTTCCCATTTCCTGAAGGTGTAGAGTGAGAGAATGAGCTGGCAGGTGATTTCCTGTCAAGGCTCTCATCTGTGATGTTTGTCTGTGCAGAGTATCGAGTCGTCCCGTCTGTGGGAGGTGACACTGTGGCTGCATGGGGCTCTGGAACAGACATGGGAGCTGCGTGGTGAGAGGTATCCTCGGCCTGCATCAGATGCCCCGTTTCTTCCTTCCCAAGGTTTAGTTCCCCAAACTGGAGGGTGCCAAGGCTTTCTGGAGAGAGTTGCTTAGAAGAGACATCCAGGGAGGTCTCCTTGCTGGGACTCTCTTCTGACAGAGAAAGTGACTGGGTGTCTTCTGGAGATACCTCTGGCCAACGGTCTGTGTGTAGGTACTGCTCTGTCAGGCCATAGGGAGACTTGGGGGTGGGCTCTTGGTTGGCAGTGTCTGGGGAGGCCACACTGAGGACAGAGAGGGATTCTGCATCGTCAGGAGAGAGGCTTCTGTCAGGATATCTGAGCACCTCATCTTTCTGAGGTTTGACAGGTTCTTGGGGTAATGTCCTCAAACCTCCGGGAAGGGCTTCTGCTCCCAGAATGGGGCCTGTGGGCTCTCCTGCCTCCATAGTCTCAAAGACTATTGCTTTATCCTGCTCTGGCAGCAGTTGAATGGTACAGCCTGTAAGTCTCTCATCAATGCTGACAGGTGCTTCCTGGGCCTGGGGGCTCCTGGGAGGAGGAAGCTTCTCTTCCTTCTCTAGTGTGCCCTCTTCAGGCCCTGGCTTGACTGTCTCCTCCACAGCATCTTCCTTGCCCACACCTGGTGTGCGCTTAGTGTCTCCCCAGGAGTCTGCTTCCTGAAAGTCTTGGGGCTCAGACTTTTCTTCCACTGGGGACTGATGAAAGGGTGTGTGGGTGGCACTGGGTGGGCCAGATGGTGGAGGAGAAGCCATCTTCACTGTGCTGTCATCTGGGCTAAGGCACCGCTCCTCTGCTTCTCCAAGGGCTGGTTCCCCTGGATGTAGGGCATGCCCAGGGGCACTAAACACTGGAGTTCCATATTGACTGCAAAGTTTCTCAGACATCCCTACATTTGCTGTCTCCTCCTCTTCCTCTTCCACAGCTCTTTCTCCAGACAAGCCTTTCCCTATGATCTCTCCTCTCTTCTCTGACTCCCCAGTCACAGAGAAGTCCTCACAGGGTGGTGATTTGAAGCCCTTGTCTTCTTCCAGTGAGGAGGTGGGTGAGATGGTACCAGCTGATGGCACATAGTCCAAGCCCTGCGTAGCTTCAGTACGGGAGGAAGGGATGCTTGTGACTGTGTCAAGCAGCAGGGAGCTCTTGCCTGTCTCCTCTGTCTGGGGAGCTGTAAGTGAGGCCACAGATTGGTCCTCAGCCACTGATGTGGCAAAGGAAGAAAGTTTGTCACACTCAGTTATTGAAGTGGCTGAGGACACATGTTCCTCTTCAGCCAAAGGGGCAGCCACTATGTTAGTGGGGTAGGTGAGTTCAGTCTCTGGCGCTCCATAGACTTTGCCAGAGGTAGCAGGAACAGCACTATCGGCAGGTTGGCTGGCTTCGAATGGGCCAGCACCTTCAGGACCGGGGAGGTCATATGTACTTGTGTGAAATCTGGGTGGAGCTGGGCGCTCCTCTGGCTCATCATGAATCTCCTCATCTGAGATGGTCTGCTCAGTCTCTGAGTAGCCAGGGATTGTCTCATCCTGGATGTAAGAGACATGCTCAGTGGCTCCTGCAGGTGTGGTCAGGCTGCTTAGGAATGACGAGGTCTCCTTCTCAGGGGCCTTGCCCTGGAGTCCCAATTCCCGACCCCCAAAAGCCTCCCTGCTCCTTGGAGTTACCTTCAAGGCTTCCTGCATATGTTTTTGGTAAAAACCCTCAGCTTTTGTCGCGTCCTCTTCCTCCTCATCTGAAGGGTGTACCTCCTCCATGTCTTCTAACTCAGCCTTTTCTATCACATCCTCCTTTACTTCAGGTTCACTTTCCTCTCTGGCTTCTGTTCTGTCTGGGAGCCTCTCTGATTCCCTCTGTTTCTTTTCCTCCCAGGTATCTTTCTCTTCCTCTGTTTCAGCCCCAGAGTCTAGGCCTCTGTCCTTGCTGCCTTGTTCCTCAGGGACCTCTGGGACAACCTCTTTCTCCTTCATCACATGTTCTTCTTGTCCCAGCCCTGGAACACAGGGTGGTGTTGCCTGGATAGCTGTACTTGGGGGTCCCTCCTCTGCAGTGTCTAGAGGGAATGGCTTATCTCCTAGTCCCATGTCCCTTTGTTCAGCCAGCAAAGCCCTCTCCTCACGCTTCATCTCCTCAAAGTCCTGTGTGAGGTCCTCTGGTGAGGACAGGACCAGCTCCCTGTGCCCACTGATGGTTGGGAGTGGTACAGCCCCCTTCTGGGCTGGGGGTGTCCGGGGCTCGGAAGACAGCTCCTTCTCCCCACGGACAGCACGGCTCCTGTCTACTTTGACTCTTCCAGGGGCCTTGGCTTTGTAGAGGGTCTTACGTACCTCAGGAGTAAAGGGCTTTAGGTCTGGCTTGGAAATCTTCTTGACCTCAGGTTTGGTATCTTTCCTCTTCTCCTCCTTCTTGGCATCCTTCTTCTCCTCCTTCCTTCCTTCATCCTTCTTGAGTTCTTTCCTCTCTTTTTTGATCTCTTTTTTCTCCTTGTCTTTTTTTTCTTCCAGCTTTGATATCTTTTCTTTAAGGTGCTTTTTCCCTACCTTGTCTTTGATCAGCTTTCGCTTCTCTGCCTTCAGTGCCTCACTTGACTCTGTCCTCACCTTCTCAGGCTTGGCAGGCTTCTCTGGGGGCTTCTCAGATGACTCTTTTGCCTTCTTCTCTGTTTTGGCTAACTCCTTGGCCAGCTCTGAGCGGGCCTCCTTGGCTCCCTCTTCCACCACCTCCTCCCGTTTGGCCAACTTGCTCACGGCTGTCTTGGTAGTGGCTTTGAGGCTCTCCTTGCTATCAGCCCGCTGTTTGATTTTGCTGGGCTTGAGGTTGGTAGGCACAGCCCCAGAAGCCAGGTCCTTCTGTGTGGCCACAGGGTAACGCAGGAAGTCCAGATGCCGAAGCTTTTCCAGGCCCTCCAAGATCTTGTTTTGGGGAGCATTTCCTGGAAAAAGCACACGCACAATCTTCTCAGTGGGGTTGGCTGGTAGCCAGACCACCAGAGCAGTGATAGAGGTAAGGTAGGGCACGGAGATCTCAGCCTCCTTCCCATTGGCCAGCACGATGCCTGTCTTGGCTTTACTATTTCCTGCCCACTTTTGCATGAGGAACTGCATCTCCTTGCTGTCCTTGACAGGGTTGAGGACATACATATCCAGCCGGCCCACACCCATTTTGTGGAAGAGGGTCAGTGGCTCAATGGTGTTGCTGACCACACGATACAGAGGCTCAGCCTGGATGCCCAGGCGGTTTAAGTGCTGCAGAGTGAGGCAGGCCTCCTCAATGCTGCGCTTGGCTTTCCGGGAGGCATCAGGAAGCCGCAGCTTTTCAGGCACGTTGAAAAAGACAACTCCAAGCTCAGGAGAGATAAGGTTCTTCACCCAGTCGCTGTAGCTGCTAGAGCCCTGGGACTGCTCCTCCTCTAGCTCTGCCACTTTGCGCTGCAGTAGTCCATTGATGCCTGGCAGGTTGTCTGCCCCAATGTGTGTGAGTAGCACCGAGTCAATGCGGTCCAGATGCCGCACCAGCTTCCAAAAGCAGGACTTGCGATCAGAGCCACCATCCACCAGGATGTTGAAACCATTGACAGCAAAGAGGGCAGAGTCCCCACGACCACCTGGGAAGATGTAGCAACAAGGCTTGGAGAGCTTGAGAAAGCCCCCTGAGGTGGGGGGCTCTAGCAGGTCAAATGGGGATGGCACGTCCACAGTCTCAGAGACATACTCGGAGAACTCAGCCACGCCATCCATGGTGGGCAGCGTGGGCTCAGGGTTTAGCCGGAGGTGCAGGGTCTCTTGGGAACTGGATAATCCCAGGTGGCTCCAATCACCTTCCCCTAAGCACGACACGGTGAGGAAGGCCTGGATCCCAGGGTCTCTATTGCTGAGCAATTGGGAGATCTAGAAGAATAGGAGATAGAAACCTGATCAGGTCACTAGAGTTGTTTTGGTCTGACTCAGATTCAGTACCCTAATCTTCACCTCTCTCCAAGGTGAACTCTTACCTTTCTGCCAGGAACCCCCATGGTCAAGCAACATGAGACTTTCCCTTAGATCCCTCCCACAGCTCTAGTGCTGCCCTTTCTCCTGGACACTCTGGCATGGAACTTACCTCGGGGTTGTGAAGGACCTGGGCAAAGTTTTCATACGAGTAGGTGCCACTCTGTAGGACGAGGTCTCCCCCGGGCTCCAAACTTTGCCCACTCAAGATTAGTAGTTTATGAGCTGATGAGCTGCTAAGAAGATGGTGAACCTGGAATGGAAGAAGGGGAGTGGTCACAGATCTAGGAAATCCAGGGGAAGGCAATGAATGGCTCCTCAGTACCTCAAGAACATGCTCCCAACTGGTGTCCGTCACAACACCTCCAGAGTCGGCTGGGGACAATAAGTCAGCGTAGATGGCAGAGAGAGGAATGCTTGGCCTAATAGTGGTAGCACTGGCAAGGGTGGGTATAGCACTTGCATGAGGCCTGCTTGGCAAGGCACAGGCCCTGGCCTTACCTCAGAGCTGATGCTGTCTGCACTGGGATTTACCAGGATGATGGTCTCTAGGATCTCACTCTGGTGGCAAAGGGTCCTCTGGCCTGAGGGAGAGATGTAGGAATTTATATTGAGAATAGGTATAGAAATTGTGGTACAGGAGAGGAAAGAATATGCTATCAGGAAATGGGGCTTAGAGGAAAGAGAAACTTGGGTATCCTTAGGCTCTGTCACCTTGGATACTGCTGAGTAAGGTCTAGGAACTGGCTCTTCCAGCCCTTCCCTTAGAGGGCTTCCACCTCCCCTCTCCCACATTGGCTGTCCTCTCCTTCCCTTCATCTACCACACCCTCTGCTGCCTGTGCCCCCACCCCTCTGCCTGGAACTATGGTCTCAGACTGCCCTGTTGACAAGAAGCTTTTGTCCTTCTCGAGCACTAAGCTCCTGGTGCTGCCTGGGGATGGGGGGCTCAGCTGGAGAAGAGGGCCCCTGGGATGATGATCCTCACTTCCCTTTCTCCTTCCTGGCTTGCCTCTGCCCTGGGGTTTCCTGCCAGCAGAGTGTCTAGAAATAAGGAAATAGGAGCTTCTGTATGGTATCTATAGACTCCCTACCCTTCTTGCCATCCAAGTCCAGAATTCCTGTTCCAGAAGACCCAGAGAAGCCTGTGCTATGTAAACTTTTGGGGTTTTATGATTCAAAGAATGAACACAGAACTTCCTGTTCTGTCCTCTGGTTCCTCAGAGGCGAAGCCTGCACTAATACACATGCATACAATCATATTGTTCCCACTCAAAAGTTTTCACAGCACCCTCTTCTACCTCATCTTCATGTCCCAAGTTTCAGAGAGGCCAGATTCACTACCCCACAACCTATTCCTTGTGAACAGTTTCTTCTCTCATCTTTGCCCCTTTCCTAGGGGCCTCTGCCACAGACATGGGGAGTGAAAGGTTCTTGAACAAGAAACATATTAATAAGGAAGGAGCGATTCAGGGTGTTCCCCAGGCCATGGAGTAGATAAGGCATCCCCAAATCCCCTATTTCCCTTCTCCAGCCTCACATGAAACATCAAGCAATTCAGCAAAGAAAGAAAGTGGCAAATCAGACAGAAGATGCTAAAGAAAAATGCTGCCATCCCCTGCACCTGCCCTTCCTCTCCCAACCTCCTGTGCAATTGCAGTACATGGTGGCATTAACCTAACAGAGCATCCAACAGATGGCAGTGGGCTGTCTGAAGGATACTAGTGGGAGGGTTCATAATTTGTCCCTTAGACCCTCTTCTGTGACCCAGCTGTCTCTTCTTTCTGGGGCTTGGACAAGAGAAGCCTGGGGCCAGGGCCTTTGTTAAGAGGAAGAGCCATGGTGCCAGGATCAGGCAGATCTGGCAGCACAGGGCTGCAGATGCAGCTGTGGGGGAAATGAACGATGGATGGTGTCAGAAGACCAAACCCCATACAGGGTGGGTTGGGCCAAAGGGGAATTCAAGGGTTCCCTTCTATACACTTGAGAATTGAGGGAACATTTGAGATAAATTCAGAGGACAAGAGCCACCTCAGATGTAGGCAAGGGCAGGGCTTGGGGCAAGTGAGGGATATCAAGGTTCGGGAAGCTGCCAGCCTTAAGTAGTTCAGATTTAGAAGGGCAAGAGCTCCCTCCACACAAATAAGGTCACAGATTTGAGGTAGGAGGGTCAGAAAGACAAATATCTATAGCACACACTGATTTGCTTTCTATCTACCACTCCCCACCCCCAACCATTTCTCACGGTCCCGATTTATCACCACAAGACTTCTATGATCCCAATTCCTGTCCTGACATAAGGTCCTATTCCTCACCCTATCCCTGGGAGTGGTACTGACTTGAAATTACATGGTTTATATCCTTCCTGTGCCTCTCTTTTTCAGGCCTGGGAGAAAGCCGTTTCTTCTGCTCCCCTGACTCTCTCACTGAAGGGAACTGACTCGTTTTTTCATTTTTCTTTGGAGAGGACGATCTTGTGAGGCAGGGGCACACAGTGCTAGGCCAGTGCTGGAGTGGGGGGTGGGCAGCGGTGCGGAGGCTGAGCAGGCAGGAGGGCAGGTGTCTCCGCAGTGAGGCAGAAGGGGAGGGGGGCCGTTTGGGCAGCTGCAGTTTGCCGCAGTGTGTGAGTGTGCGCGCTGAGCTCTGGCTCCAGCTCCGCCCCCACCCCCCACCCCAGCATGACAAGTCATTTTCTTGGCTGCTTCTGCATGGGGGGTGGGGATTGGGGGGATGCAGAGAGAGAGAAGAAACTGGCTCTTCTGTTCAAGAGCCCCCATCTTGGGAAGAGAAGCAGAGATGGGGTGGGGGTAGGGCTGAGACTGGGAACCTGTGAGGTTGACACGACGGGAAATGCAGGGCAGCCACTGGGGAGGGAGTTCTCCATCTCCAGAGTGGCCTCAGCGGGGCCAGAAAGCGGGGGTTTAGAGTCCCAGTCTAAAGCTAGCCACCGGGAATAGGGTAGGGGGAGCCCAGTGCAAACCGGTTGATCTGTGCGGAGGCGCGAGCCACGTCTTAGTGACCCTTTCCTCCCTTCTTTTCCGTAGTGTCCCCCACCTTCCCTTACTTGGCAAAAACTCACTGCCCTGCTCACCCCCAGCACAGGAGCAGCTGAGCAATCCGGCAGCTGACACCCAGGGGCCCTCCCATTAGGCACATTCCCATAACATCCCCCTTTCTCTCAGATTCTTCTGCCTCTGACCAGAAACATAGCCCCCAAATTCCTCCAGCACCCTGGGCTGCCAGGCAGAGCCAGTGGCACCATCCTCTGCTGCTGTCCCAGGCTGATGTCTCCCACCCCCGCCCAGCTGGAGAGGTGGACTGTCACAGCCCCTGGTGGCCTCTGGTTCTGGGTCCAGGCTGGGCCCACAGCCAGTCATGTTCATCTTCTCTCTCCATTTCTCCAGCCTGCCTTCTGCCACTGGGCTAGTTCCAGACGCATCAGATTAGGTACCAACCAGCACCCTTTCCATGACCCCCATCCCACCTCCCCATCACAGTGTATCCCCAGATGCCAAGCCCTTTGGTTCGGTTCTTACCCTGCGGTGTAGGAGGAAGCCTCTCATGGAGGCGGCAGCTCCGGCCTCAGCCGGCAGCTTCAGGGAAGAGTCTGCAGCACTTGGGGTGGGAGTGGGGGGGGGGGTGCTTGATGAGGAGGGCGGCGCCAGGGCGGGGAAGAGGGCTGGTCCGTGACGAGGCACTGGAGACTTAACTGTTTCTTTGCCTTCACGACATCCGTGCTCCAGTGCTTTTGCTTGGCTCTGTGGGGCTGAGGGATTGTTTAGCAGCTCAAAGAGCTTCTACAATGTCCTATGGCCCACAGGACCTTTCTCTCCAAACCCTGCTTGGTTAGGAAATACTCTTTTAGCATCAGCCAAAAGACCAAAGCCCCATGCTAGGGCACAGAGCGAGGCTACAGGAGGCATGAGCTGCGTGGGCTCTCCCCCTTCTCTTAGAAACCATCTGCTGTCTCTCTTCCTCAGATGGACCCAGGGAGTGACCTTCAGTCCCTGGAGGAGCAGGAGACAAAGGCTATGGGCCCAAAAGCATGGGGTAGGAGTGGGGAACTGCTTAAGAGAAAGGTTGGGGATGGGGAGATGTGCCGCCTTCTTCTGAACCTCAGCCCTACAGAAACCAAGGAGGGCAGAAATAAGTCTTATTTTAGGGTTAGAGGGTAGTTTGAAATTCTGGAGTGGACACATGGTCGCTAGCCTGCTGGGGTGGGGCACAGGGACCCTGAGAGCTACAAGAAGTTCTGTGGGAATGCAGCATAACACAGTAACCACACAGGCACTGATTCTTGGGATTCTTGAGTCATTGGATATGAAGAGACAAGTCCCTGAAGGGACAGGGAGCTTTCTGCCTTACAGTGAAGGAGTTAACAAGCACCAAAATGGATCACCAGGGCCTCCGGACCAAGCAAGGTTGTAGGCCAATTATTAAATGTAACAGAAGTACTCTTTAGATTAAAAAAAAAAAAACAAAACAAAACCCTATAATGACTTTGTAGGGTAGTTGGGTTCCTGCTCTCTCCTTGTCTCTTTGCCATCTCTGTATTATATTATTTTGATCCTTCTAATGTTGATCCTGTTTCCCTTAGTCTCTACCTCCGATTCAGATTTAGTAAAGTGCTCTAGGACTCAAAGGAAGGATCTGGAGAGCGACGGCACTTCCTTCCAACCTGAGGATGCCATGCTCTTACATAGTCCTTCCCTGCCCTCTTCCCATCCACCCTCCCCAGTCCTGGCCAGCTCCAAAGGCCTTTTTCACAATCACAGCCGCACACTCACACCCCAACACTAGCCCCACCCTTGCCCCAGGCTGCCAAGAGCTACTTTTGAAGGTCAGAGAAGCCAAAATAGTCTGTGCTCTCAGCATCCCCCTTAATTGCAGCCACAGGAGAGGAGGAGCTGAGTCACTAGTACTCTTAGGGGTTGAGGGGACAAAAGAGGAGCAATCCTTGCTCAGGTCCGGGGATGCAAATCTGCAACAATGGCAACAACCCCGTTTGGGCGGCCATCTGCAGAGATACACAGGGAACAGGCTGAGTTCCGAGCATCACAAAAGGGAAATATCCCTCTTCTGCAACTTCATCGTTCTTATTTCCTCCCACCTCAAGCCTTCTATCTCCTCTCTGCTTTCTAGGGCTTTCTTGAGTGTGTTAGGAGGGAAACTTGAGTAGACATTTAGTTTACGAACAAAATAACATTTCCCAGACCAATAGACAGCCCACCCATATTCTCAGCTGCCACCCCCAAGGGCCACACCCTGGGCATGGTGCCAACTCACAGGGGAGTTTTCCTTCAGCCTTCACCCCCTGAACAGCTACCCACCACAACCAACTCTCCACCTGCTGTATTCCTAGGCTCTGCTGCAATGAAATGGTGAGATGCCAAAGAAGAAAGAGAGGCTTGAGCTGAGATACAAAGTAAGATACGAAAGCCCGGATTTGAGGCCTGATCCACCATTTTACTAATCATGCTGCTAAACAAGCGACTTAACCTCTCTCAAAGCCTGCTTCATAAACTATGAAATGAGTATAATATTAGTACCATCCTCCAATAATGTTGTGAGGTTTGAATTGTATAAAAGATGAAAAAAAAATGCTGCTTCATTCCTAGACTTCCAAATCTGCAATGTACAAATGCCACTGGAAGTCTTTCTCCCTTTTGTGGAAGATTTCTGAGAGGTCATCTAGGTGATCAAGGAAATCATAAATCAGGATCTCAGACCAGATCAACTCTGGAGAATTCTTAGCTCCCGGATAAACCTAGAACTAAAGATGCCAGCAGTATGAGACTTGAAATCCTATTCATGTCCTTGCTTTCCCATTTCAGAGAGCAATGCAGACCCCGGTTCTAGGGGTTAATGAGCTGCTGTATTAATTCAGGATAACTTTTGTATTGGTAGAAGTAATAGAGCTATCACTTCCTAAGTCCATCAGTGGAAATGGAGAGTCAGACCAAGGCCTCCAGACTGGTCCCTCAGCCTGTATTTTTTTTATTTATTTATTGAGACGGAGTCTAGCTCGTCGCCCAGGCTGGAGTGCAATGTCACGATCTCGGCTCACTGCAACCTCTGTCTCCTGGGTTCAAGCAATTCTCCTGCCTCAGCCTCCCGAGTAGCTGGGATTACAGGTGTGTGCCACCACTCTCGGCTAATTTTTGTATTTTTAGTAGAAAGAGCGTTTCACCATGTTGTCCAGGCTGGTCTCAAACTCCTAACCTCAAGTGATCCACCCACCTCAGCCTCCCAAAGTGCTGGGATACAGGCATAAGCCACCATGCCCGGCCCTGTGTTTTTTAGTCTTAGAATATTAGTTATGAATTATGAACCCCCTTCTATTTCCTATAGGTATCCAATAGTAAAAGAATCAGAGAGTTATTGAAACTCTGATTAATTGTCCTAATTGTTTCTCAATTTGTATTAGAATGCTCGGAAGATCCAGATTTTTTGTAGGGGTTAGAAAGTCACCACTGGAGAGACTACCTGGTGCAAAAATCACCTTTGAAAACTTTTACCAGACTTGACCACTAGAAGGAGCTGGGCCACTGACTCTTTATCAGAGGGTCCCTTCTCTTCTGTGTGTGGGTATGTCATTGTGGAGGGTGCAGTGCCTAGGAATAATTGCACTCTCCTTGTCACTGTAGGGTACATTTTTGTCTGCTTTCTCAGCATTTTGGCCCAGGGCTTGAGGATAGGTGATAGGAATGGTGGCCCAGCCCGTGGGGTAGTCAAGCCATAACGCACTAGCATATCCCCTTGATCTCATCCCAGCTGCCTGGTCCCCTTTGCGTCCTTACTAACAGAAGGCTGAAGGGAGGGGCAGTGTCTGCAGCTGCTCTGGGCTGACTGTTGTTTGTGGGGACAGCTGAAAGAGGAGCCAGCAGGGGTGGGGCTGTGGCTGTCTTGAGCTGTGTGGGTTTTTCCAGGAAATTCTCTACTATTCTCCTGTGACATAGACAGACCATGATAAAAATGTCCAAACCTAAAAATATTCAGTATGCCAAAGTAAGCTCTGATCTACAGTACATGGCCCGAAGCCCCTGGAGGACACCACAGCCAAACTCTCTGATGGAAAGGGCCTAGTAGGTGTTTATATATCAGTGCTTGTTTCTAAGAAGTGCCTGAGAATAACTATGTATTTCCCTGTAAGTGTCTTCCCAAGTATCCCTGCATCTTAATCTGAAGAATGGCTAAGTACTTTGGTTTCAATTATTTTCATTTCTTACATTATTCCAGAAAGCAGCCTACTCTCAAGTCTCTGTAGCCAAAAGGACAAGGTTAGAGAATTCAGTGTGAATTATTAACATCAGCAGATCATCCCCAAACTTCTGTTCAGTCATTAATTTCATCCTCTGTCATCCCTGTATCTGGCCTTGCACTAAAGCTCCCAGGAGTACTAAGTGGTAAAACTGCCGATTTTCATCATCAGTGATAATGGAGGAAGCCATGACATGAGTAATTCTAAACAGAAGCATTCTCAAAAGAGTGAATAGCCTTCTTTACAGGAAGCCAGTCACATCAGGAAGATGTCAGCCTCACATATACTAATATAAAATTGCTGTATATATTCCTAGGCTAATGGAGCTTTAGTCATATTAGCCTTATTTTCTCCAACTTCCTAGCAGCATCTATAAGCATCAGTGATCAGGAAATGATCAAAGATTTGGCAGTTAGGAGCAGTGGAAAAGGAGGAGAGGTAATTAAGGAAAAGTGACTACTATACTGGGTAATTGAGAATTATCTGTATAAGATATGAATTCAATCATTCAGTTGCAGTGACTGTTGACCTGGTTGGATTTTATATTCCATTAAGCTGCATGGATTGGTGTGTCAACATTTTCCAATAACATAACAAGATACCTAGCTCTTTTTTTTTTTTTTTTTTCCTGATGTGGAGTTTTTCTCTTGTTGCCTAGGCTGGAGTGCAATGGCATGATCTTGGCTCACTGCAACCTCTGCCTCCCAGATTCAAGCAATTCTCCTGCCTCAGCCTTCCGAGTAGCTGGGATTACAGGCATGTACCACCACGCCCAGCTAATTTTGTATTTTTTAGTAGAGACGGGGTTTCTCTATTGGTCAGGCTGGCCTCGAACTCCCGACCTCAGGTGATCCCCCCCCCCCCCCCGCCTTGGCCTCCCAAAGCATTGGGATTACAGGCGTGAGCCACTGCACCCGGCCTTAGCTCTTTTATAATAGCATGTAGAGCTTTCCGTAGTCACCTCACAGATATCTGTCATGGAATGGTAGTTCTTATAAAATCTTATTTTCTCAAATCTCTAACCCACCCAGTCTTCCCACCCAGCAGAATGGGCAACTGCATTACGTGAGCTTTGATTTGGGCCAAATCTCAGAGTACAACTTGATCTTGTAGCAGTAAGTTCAGGAGCCCCTTCCTCCACTCTGGATTTGATGGTGCCCATCATCGTGTAAGTACCAGGATTCCGCTGTGCCCTGGAGATCTGTTGGCTAAGCCAAAGCAGGAACCAGAAACCCTGAAACCTGTACAGCCTAAAGCAAAATGCTAAGCAAGGGTCTAGGAAGATAAATGGGAGATTCTGGGGTGTCTGTAAAGGGAAGCAGGGAGACCGGGGTATGCAGAAAGGGGAACACAAATGAAGAGAGTGAATTTTTGCATGAGAGATGATTGATCACTAAGAGGAATCCCTCATTTCTTTAGTGCGTGTCAACAGCTATCCACAAACAATCCTCTTCTCAGGGAGAAGTTATGTCCTCCAGGCTCCTTCCACTATCAAACCATGTCTGCAAAGTATATTTGGTATGTGGGGACAGCTATGGAATTCCGTGACTTTCCTCCTCTATAAAGTTCCTCCCTTCTCCTCCACCCAAACATCCCGCAAGGCAACTTCTCCCAGGGAGACTGGACCACTGCTCTTCTGTGACCAGCTCTTACCCAAAGGACTGAAATAAAACATTAGTCCTAACCTTTGACCTCTGAGGAGAAGTGAGCTAGATGCCGGGTAATGAAGAGTCTCAATTGTTGGTTCAAGTCAAAGGATGACAGGTCAATGTTCCAGGAGAGAATCCCTGTGGGAGAAAAACAAAGAGGGTTCTGGATAAGGTTGCGGGTTGTGGGGTGGTGACACTGCACGAATACTTTCAAGTTCATAGAACAGGTAAGGAGATGGAGGGTATATGGACAGTTGCCATGATCAGCCTCAGTGATGTCTCAAAGAAAGGTGGCTAGTAGTGGTATCTTTCTCCCAGTTTACGCCTTTTCTAGGCTTTGCCTGAGCCAGAGGGAGAAGGACAGAGTTTAGACTAAACTCAGCATTAATGAGTTTATAGGTAGGAATTTTCTTGTAAGGTTCCCCAGTTGTGGTGGAAGTGACACCTAAGGGCCTATTCCCAGATACTGAGGGCTACCTTCCCCACATTTACAGCTAAGTAGGATTCTAGGTTCGCCTTCTATGCTCCCTTCCTCGTCTCCAGCCCTCCACAGCTTGCTTCCACCCGCAGGTGGCTCCGCAGCACTGCACCACAGCCACAGGCACAGCACTGGGGAGGGAGGTGAGGACTTAGGAGCTGGTAGCCACGAAGGTCACTTCGTTGTTGGCTGCTGGCATTCAGAGATTTGAGATTTGTACGGGGCGTTCAGAAAGCTCCCCGTGCTGGCTCAGGGACCATAAAGAAGATACAGCAAGATAGGGACGTGGATTCTCCAGGGGATGGTGAGGACTTTGAGGACACCTGGTCCAAAACACTGCGGAGGAAGGTGTGACCAGAGGGGCCCCAGGGGCTGCACAGAGCTTCGCTGCCTCAGGGAGACTGCGGAACGCCACGGAGTGTGCGGGAAGGATGGGCAAGCGAGATGTTAGTAGAGAGAGAGGATACGGACACATGGCATGGAAGATGCAGGTGACAAGGGCGCAGATCTTAGGAAGTGCACACTAGGGATGAAGATGCAGACGTATGCATTGGGAGTTGAATGCAGAAGGCGGAGAAGCACAGGGTGGAGATGCCTGAAGCACAGCCAGAACAGTGGCTCACCTTGTTCAAGGTGGGCCCGCACGGCCCTCAGCTGACTCTCTGTACCGATATCGCCGATCACAATTAGCAAAGAGTGCTTCTGCAGGTCCCAGCGTGCAGTCGCCACCGCGGCTCCGGCCTCGAACAGCGGCTCCGCGGGGTTCTGAGCCAGCAGTGCTCCGGGACTTCGGAGCCCCAGCCCCGGAGTCGTCTCCATGGCAACGCCGTGAGGCCGCGCAGGCCCGGCCTCGGTCTCCATGGAAACGCCGGCGGAGTGTTAGGCCGGCAGCGTCCGCTGCAGGGAGAGTGCGCGCTGTTCTTAAAGGCTGGCGGCAGGTGCCGTTCATTGGCTGCTGCCTGTCAGGGGGCGGGGCACAGGCGCCGCAAGGGCGGGCCAGGGCCGGAGATGGAAGCTCCTGCTCTGCGGTCTCGCCAGGCCGGAGGGTGGTGGCCGCCACCTCCCTCCCACCACGCCCTCCCCAGTACCCCCGGGAGCTTCCACTTAGACTTGAGCGGGGGTGGGGTCTCTGGGGGACCCACTGGAGGGGCGAGGCGGTTGCCTCGGCGCCGGAAGAAGCTTCTAGTTAAGATGTGTCCCTGATAAGTATTGTCTGGCAATTCCGCAGCCTCGCCCGAACTGAGGGGAGCCATCTTGTCCCTGTCTGTCTTAGAGTTTGTATCGTTGCCTCCATCTGTGTCTGTGTGTCTGTATTATCGTTGTTTGGCGTTTTTGTTTTTTGTCACTTCCTGCCTGGGTCCTGCCCGAGGTCTCAATCCTCGGCTTCCCTGTCCTTGCCCCAGGCCCTGGGAGTGCTCTGGAAGGCTGCGCAGTTTTGGAGGGGACAGAATGACCTTCCGGCCTTGAGTCCCTGGTGAGTTGTTATTCTGAAGATAGCAGTTGGCTGGCTAGTCTCCATCTGTGCTGAGTGCAGGACTCGAGTGCAATGAGCTCAGACTGCAGCAAGGGGGATTTGAGTAAAACCTAGGAAAGACCTTCCCATCTCCAAGTGATGTGACAGTGAGACGGGTCTCCCTCAGGAGACTGTTGTATTACTTCCCCCCTCCCCGCTCCCGGGAGTTCTTAAAACAGAAGGGGCAATGTTTGCCCCAGAGAAGAGGTGGACAGTTCTAAGATCAAAACCAGAGAGGTTGGGAAAGGACTGAGGAGGCCTTGCACTGTTTTATGACTGACTGGAACATCTTTGTAAAAATGTGCTGTTAGTCTAGCCTCCCCCATTCCTCAGTGTACCTCTACCTCCTCCACACGCCAGTCTTCTTTTACCCAGGATAGCGAATCATTCTGTGCATATATGTGTGGGACCGCCTATATTTCACCCTAGGGCTCCAGCAGTACTTTTTTTTTTTTTTGTCTCGTTTGCCTTCGCTTTGGAGATAGTACAGGGAAGAAAGGAGCACAGTACCAGATTCAGCAAGGCTGCCTGTGAGCCACATTCTAATTGGGCAGTGTCTGCATGTTAAATACTTCACAGTGGCTGGGCTCAGTGGCCCACGCCTGTAATCCCAGCACTTTGGGAGGCCAAAGTGGGCGGTTCACTTGAGGTCAGGAGTTCAAGACCAGCCTGGCCAACATGGGGAAACCCCACCTCTATTAAAAATACAAAAATAAGCTGGGCGTGGTGTTGGACGCCTGTAATCCCAGCTACTCGGGAGGCTGAGGCAGGAGAATCACTTGAGCCCCGGAGGCAGAGGTTGCAGTAAGCCAAGATTGCACCACTGCACTCCAGCCTGGGTGACAGAGTGAGACTCTGTCTCAAAACAAAACAAAACAAAACAAAAACTTTACAGCAATCCTGGTCCCTACCAGGGAGCATGTGTTACAGGAAAACAGCCAGTCCACTCTGCAACCAATTTGGACATGGCCCTGAAAATCCTTTTTGCAGCAGAAAGGGGAAAATAAGAGTACTGGTAGAATGTCAGATGGTGGGGATGCCTCACCCTCTAGTCTCATGACTATGACACATGAGACAGTGTTCCGCTGTACCTCTGCCCCACCCCACCCCCCACTATTTGTGGATCTGAATCTGGAAAAGAGCTTGGAGAGATGTGCAGGCCTCCTCTTCTGCAATCAGAAAAAGAGTACCATGTGGAGGCAGAGAGCCAGAATAGGTTGTGGGGAGAAAGAGACAGTTTCCATAGCAACTATAGAGATGAGGCCTCTAACTAGCACAGGGTCTCAGTATAAAGGTCAGCAGTAGTTAACCAAAGATTCTGCTTTCATCAAGTCTGACAAAGAGAGTAGACAATAGATCTGAATGGTATAGGGAAGGATCACACACTGATTAGATGGTAGAGGCAGAAACTCAGCCTTGTGATCTCAGGCCCTGCTAAAATTGGGTTTTATTAATTATAGTGCAAATGTAGATTATGGTAGTACTAAAATTGCTTATGTGTGCTGGATGAGTATTTTGCAGGCTCATTGCCAAAGGCTGACAATGTCACTGAAAGATTGGCTATAGGTGTCTGTTAATTATCCTCCTCTTTCCTTGGTTAACAGTATTCCAGCCATTCTACTGGGTGATGATTCCAGTATGATTATGTTGTCAGAATATGTATATATATTTAGAGACAGAGTCTTGCTCTGTCAGCAAGGCTGGTGTACGGTGGCATGATTGTAGCTCACTGTAACCTCAAACTCCTGCGCTCAAGTGATCCTTGCACCTCAGCCTCTGGAGTAGCTAGGACTATAGATGCATGCTATCACACTGGACTAGTTTGTAAAAATTTTTTGTAGAGACAGGGTCTTTGTGTGTTGCACAGGTTGGTCCCAAACTCCTGGCCTCAAGCAATCCTCTTGCCTTGGCCTCCCAAAGGACTGGGATTACAAGTGTGAGCCACTGTGCCCAGCCCAGAATTTTTTTTTTTTTTTAAGACAGAGTCTTGCTCTCTTGCCTAGGTTGGAGTGCAGTGGCATGATCTCAGTTCACTGCAACCTCTGCCTCCCAGGTTCAAGCGATTCTTCTGCCTCAGCCTCCTGAGTAGCTGGGACTACAGGCCTGCGCCACTACGCCCAGCTAATTTTTGTAGTTTTAGTAGAGATGGGGTTTCACCATGTTGGCCAGGCTGGTCTTGAAGTCCTGACCTCATGATCCACCCACCTCAGCCTCCCAAAGTGCTGAAATTACAGGCATGAGCCACTGCGCCTTGTCCAGAAAATATTTTTAAATGTTAAATTGCATATAGCACTGTCCAAAGTGCTCTATAAAGAAAACTGTGGCCAGGAGTGATGGCTCGCATCTGTAATCCCAGCTGTTTGGGAAACTGAGGCGGGTGGATCACTTGAGCCCAGAAGTTCAAGACCAGCCTGGGGTACATAATGGAACCCCATCTTTACAAAAAATACAAAAATTAGCCAGGTGTGGTGGTGCGTGCCTGTAGTCCCAGCTACTCAGGAGGCTGAGATGGGAGGATCAATTGAGCCCAGGAGGCAGAGGCTGCAGTGGGCCGAGATCTCGCCACTGCACTCTAGCCTGGTCAACAGGGCAAGCCTCTATCTCAAACAGAAAAAAAAAAAAAGAAAAAAGAAAACTGTGGAGCATTAGCATCTGTGTCCCAGAATTTTATAACAAAGACAGAAAATGCTCTGATACATATGCATAAGACATAGAAGGCTGATTAAAAAATTAAATACATATATGAGTTATGAAGAATTTAAAAACCTATTTTGAATTTAGGAAGTGTGCTATGGCAGAAGCCTGGTAGTAAAACGATGCTATTCAAAGGCCCTTCCAAGGGTGTTACCAGTTAACTATGAGTTGTCCAGGTTCTTGGCATATTGAACAAAGAATTGGACTAGCCGGGTGCAGTGGCTCACACCTGTAATCCCAACACTTTGGGAGGCTGAGGTGGGTGGATCACCTGAGGTCAGGAGTTTGAGACCAGCCTGGCCAACATGGTGAAACCCCACCTCTATTAAAAATACAGAAATTAGCTGGGCGTGGTGGTGGGCACCTGTAATCCCAGCTACTCGGGAGGCTGAGGCGGGAGAATTGCTTGAACCCAGGAGGTGGAGTTTGCAGTGAGTGGAGATCGTGCCACTCTGCTGCAGCCTGGGTGACAGAGTGAGACTTCGTCTCAAAAAAGAAGAATTGGACAAAATGCACAAACTAACCAATGGAAGACAAAAGCATAGATTTATTGAAGTGAAAGTACACTCTACAGAGTGGGAGTGGGCTCTAGTAAGTGGCTCAAGAGCCCCAGTTGCAAAAATCTTCTGGGGCTTAAGTACCCTTTAGAGGTTTCCTATTAATTACATCCTATGTAAGTGAAGACTTGGCCTGCCACCTATTGGAGGCTGAAGTGGTGGCTTGGCCCGTGACCAGTCAGAGGCTGAAGTGAAGTTACGCCCTATGCAAATGAAGACTTGGCTCCCACCAGTCAGAGGCTGAAGCGAAGGCTCCCTGTCTCCAGACCCTATTCTCCTCCCTCAAGGGGATTATTAGGGACCTGTGATATGCATGATTGTCAGACACAGGTAATAGTGTTTGATGGCTATGGAGCTTCCTGTTTTGTTTCATTTAACTGTTGACCCTGTGGAATGACCAAGTATGATCTTTTGGGAGCTCTCCAATTCTGTAGCTTCTTCCACAGTCTTGTCAAGCAAAATTGGCAGATATAGTGGCAGACCAATACTTTTGAACTATTTGTGATGAAGTACCCTTGAATTGTCAAAGGTGTCTAAGGATCCACCACTGAAAGAGGAAGTTAGAAGAGATGCAAGAGGAAGGCACTATTATAGGCTCTTTCCTTGGTTATGCACTGGAGTGGGCACAAGGCAAAAGATCATATAAATCTCAAATGGTTTGAAAAGTATTGGCTAAGTTTAAACCAGTTAGGGAATTTTCAACCCCCAGGCCTTCATAATGTATAGTGATAAATTATCCAATAGGTAAATTAAGCACACTTTTAACAAAGTGGGAAGGGCATCTCTTAAGTTTTTCTGGAAATAATTTCATATCTGGCATTTAAAATAAAGTATTAAAGTTGTCCTCATGAAAAATCAGAGCTTTACTTGCAACCAGTTACGCTCGTATTGAATTATGTGTTCATGGGAGAGAAGAACATCATAATTCTTTCAATGCTTAAAGTCTCTGTAAGATTTAAGACAGCTCTGGCAATTCATAAAGAAAAGATGCTGGCCCTTCTCTTCTAGCCTGATTAATGTCATTAGTTTTTCTGGGGGTCTGAGCTCATTTGGCAGAACTCCAGCCCTGCTCTTTGGATTGCATGGTTTTATCCACCAAAATATCCAAAGGGAGCTGCATACAGCTCAGATTCCCTCCCTGCACTCAGTTCTGCCTATAAAGCATTCTTACACAGAGAGAGGCGTGTTGGATTACAGAAGTGCTGTGTCAGAGGCTTATCCTTGGCTTTTGGGGGAAATACTATGATCATAATGCATACCAGCAGCCATAGGGTCACCTCAGCCTGAACAGCTGGTTTGTCTGCAAAGGCATGGAGTAAAATAACCTTTAAAAAGGCACTGAGTAAAATAATATCTAAAAAGGTTGAGATGGGGAAGAAGTCTGCATTTATTACTATGTCTGGGCCACAGAGGAGGCCCACAATAAATATTTTTCTAATTATTATTTGTTAACATTAAGTAAATGGGCAGAGCAATGGGACTGGGTTTATCTTCCACCTGCAGAGCATTGCAAAGGACAATGAAGGAATTTCCCCTTTTTCTTCCCTCACTTCCCACGTTCTTTTGTTTAAGAAAGTGATTCCCAAAAGTGAAAAAATTAATCTATCAATACCATCTTTCCTTATCCATTCCATTAGCCTGTGAGATGGAAGGTAGTGTTTGGCTGTGACCTCTGATACCATCTTTTCTTTTAATCTAAGCAAAGCTACCTCTTACTGCGGGGATCTCTAAGGATTTTCTCTGTGGTGGTAGAGATGATAGTGGTAAAGAGGATTGAAACCCAACTATATAACTTAGTTTTTAGTCCATACCTGTGTGTGAATTATATTTTGCATTTTTTTCCCCAAAGTATTCATAGAATGGAGTTATTTTCTTTCAAGGAATGCTTGGGTTGAAGAAATGTTATTCCCTTTACAGTATCACAAAATCACAAATACTTTGTGTCTTTCTTATCAGTTCCTTCTTGAAGATCCTTCATAATATGCCCTAACTTCCCTTTCCAACATTACCTCCTGCAAATATCCTGTTTTTATTTTTCCAATTTTATTTATTTATTTTTTGAAACAGAGTCTCGCTTTGTCACCCAGACTGGAGTGCAGTGGCACGATCTCAGCTCACTGCAACCTCCGCCTTCCAGGTTCAAGCAATTCCCTTGCCTCACCTTCCCGAGTAGCTGGAATTGCAGGAGTGCACCAACATACCTGGCTAATTTTTTGTATTTTTAGTAGAGACAGGGTTTCACTATTTGGCCAGGCTGGTCTTGAACTCCTCACCTCAGGTGATCTGCCCGCCTTGGCCTCCCAAAGTACTGGGATTACGGGAGTGAGACACTGCTCCTGGCTGCAAATATCCTGTAGTAACCCTTTTTTCATTCAGTCTGAACCACTTGCCTTTTTCTCATTCTTGTATTTTTTGTTTAGGCTGTTCATTTTTCCTTGAATACTCTGTTTTCCTGAATTCTTATCTAAGGGTTTATTTATTTACCTTTACCTTATTTGTGGAATAAAGGTTCATCTCATTCCACAAAGGATTTAAGGGATATGACCGAACTCAAACACAACTGCTTCTGCAAAACTGACTTTCTTATTTACCAACTATGTGAACTTTGGCAACTTGCTTATCTTCTCTGTGCTTTAGTTTCTTCATCTATAAAATTAAAATAATAATAGCACCCAACCTTATAGGGATTATTTTAAGAATTAAGTGGAACAACCTTTTAAATATGCTTAGCACAATGCCTGGAATTCATTCATTCATTCATTCATTCATTCAATAATATTTATGGCCAGGCACGGTAGGTCACACTTATAATCCCAGCACTTTGGGAGGCCAAAGCAGGAGGATCACTTGAGTCAAAAGGATCACTTGAGGTTGCAGTGAGCTGTGATCATGCCACTGCACTCCAGCTTGGGCAGCAGAGCAAGACTCCGCGTCAAAAAAAATTTGTTTTAATTTATTGATTGATTTGTAGAGATGGAGGTCTTGCTATTTTGCACAGGCTGGTCTTGAACTCCTGGCCTCAAGCAATCCTCCCATCTTGGTCTCCCAAAGCGATGAGATTACAGGCTTTAGCCACCATTCCTGGCCCTCCCGTATACATTAAATTGTCTCTTGATTACCTATAATAACTAATACAATGTAAATGCTATGTAAATTGTTGTATTGTTTGGGAAATAATGACAAGAAAAAAAAAGTCTGTGAATGTTTGGTAGAGATGCAACCATCCTTTTTTTTTTGAATATTTTCAATTCATGGTTGGTTGAATCCACAGATGCAGAATCCCCATATAGGGAAGGCTGACTATATTTTAAAACACTACAAAGAAGAATCAGGAGAAGGCAGGGCAAGACTTCAGACTAAGATGTAAGCCTGACATCTGTGGAAGGAGAGAGGGAAGAAAGGAGGATTGGAAAGGAAGAACCTTATCCTTATCTAAGAAAATTATCTAAGAAAGTTTTGGCTATGCCAAGGAAGAGTCCTTAAACCAGAGGCACCTGTTAATGAAATCTTGCATCTTAACAGGAACGGGCCTGCCATTGTATTCCTGCTGTGCTTAACCATTGGCTAGGATCAGCCTGTCGGAAACATGCCCTTAATGCAAATGTGATGGTAGATCCAGAAGGGCAGCAGGTGGAGCCATCATTTAATTATGGTCTCTGTAAGCACATATCAGTGGTGCATTTTCTTTCTTTCTTTCTTTTCTCTCTCTCTCTCTTTCTTTCTTTTCTTTTTTTTTTTTTGAGACGGAGTCTCACGCTGTCGCCCAGGCTGGAGTGCAGTGGCCGGATCTCAGCTCACTGCAAGCTCCGCCTCCCGGGTTCACGCCATTCTCCGGCCTCAGCCTCCCGAGTAGCTGGGACTACAGGCGCTGCCACCTCGCCCGGCTATTTTTTGTATTTCTTAGTAGAGACGGGGTTTCACTGTGTTAGCCAGGATGGTCTCGATCTCCTGACCTCGTGATCCGCCCATCTCGGCCTCCCAAAGTGCTGGGATTACAGGCTTGAGCCACCGTGCCCGGCCTCTTTTCTTTTCTTTCTTTTCTTTCTTCCTTTCTCCCTTTCTCCCTTTCTTCCCTTTCTTCCCTTTCTTCCCTTTCTTTCCTTCTTTCTTTTTTTTTTTTTGAAATGGAGTTTTGCTCTTGTTGCCCAGGCTGGAGTGCAATGGTGTGATCTCGGCTCACTGCAACCTCTGCCTCCCGGGTTCAAGCAATTCTCCTGCCTCAGCCTCCCAAGTAGCTGGAATTACAGGCGCCGGCCACCACGCCCGGCTAATTTTTTTGTATTTTTAGTAGAAACAGGGTTTTGCCATGTTGGCTAGGCTGGTCTTGAAATCCTGACCTCAGGTAATGCACCTGCCTCGGGCTCCCAAAGTGTTGGGATTACAGGCATGAGCCACTGTGCCCAGCCCAGTGGTGCATTTTTATGGTTGCCACAGTATATACTGCATGGATAAGTTTATCTGAAATTCTAGAATGGGCAAGACTAATCTACAGTGACAGAAAGCAGATAAATGATTGCCTAGGGCTGGTAATTGATTGCAAAGGGCACAAGGGAACTTTTCGGGTGATTGAAATGTTCTATATTTGATTGGGGTCATAGCTACACACACCTGCGCATGCACGTGCACAAATGGATGCATGTGTATGCATCCATTTATTGAACTCATCAAACTCTACACTTAAAATGGGCCCAATTATGACTGGGCGTGTTGCTTATGCCTGTAATCTCAGCACTTTGGGAGGCCAAGGCGGGTGGATCACCTGCGGTCAGGAGTTCAAGACCATCCTGGCCAACATGGTGAAACCCCATCTCTACTAAAAATACAAAAAAAATTAGCTTGGTACGGTGGCACATGCCTGTAATCCCAGCTACTCGTGGGGCTGAGGCAGGAGAATCACTTGAGCCTGGGAGGCAGAGGTTGCAGTGAGCCAAGATTGTGCCATTGCACTCCAACTCCAGCCTAGGCGACAGAGCAAGACTCCGTCTCCAAAAAAAAAAAAAAAAAAAAAAGAAAGGGCCCAATTTTAATTGTACGTAAATGATGTATAAAGTTGACTAAAAAACACAAGATAGGCCGGGCATGGTGGCTCACGCATGTAATCCCAGCACTTTTAGAGGCCAAGGTGGGCAGATCGCTTGAGGCCAGGAGTTCAAGACCAGCCTGGCCAACATGACAAAACCCCGTCTCTACTAAAAACACAAAAACTAGCTGGGGGTGGTGGTGTGTGCCTGTAATCCCAGCTACTCGGGAGGCTGAGGTACAAGAATCGCTTGAACCCAGGAGACAGAGGTTGCATTTAGCTGAGATCGTGCCATCGCACTCCAACTGGGGTGACAAAGTGAGATTCTGCCTCAAGAAAAAAAACAAACGGCTGGGCACAGTGGCTCACGCCTGTAATCCCAACACTTTGGGAGGCCAAGGTGGGCGGATCACGAGGACAGAAGATCAAGACCATTCTGGCTAATATGGTAAAACCCCGTCTCTACTAAAAATTACACGCACAAAAATATAGCTGGGCGTGGTGGCGGGCACCTGTAGTCCCAGCTACTTGGGAGGCTGAGGCAGGAGAATGGTGTGGACCCAGGAGGCGGAGCTTGCAGTAAACCAAGATCGTACCACTGCACTCCAGCCTGGGCGACAGAGCGAGACTCCGTCTCAAAAAAAAAAAAAGAAAAAAACAAGCATGAGATATATCACTTCACACTGACAAACCAAATGTTAGTGAGAATGTGGAGCACCTGAAACTCTAATATGTTGTTAGTGGAAGTATAAAATTATACAATAATTTTATTTATTTATTTTTAATTTTTTTAGAGACAGAGTCTTGCTCTGTTGCCCAGGCTGGAGTGCAGTGGTGTGATCATAGCTCACTGCAACCTTGAACTCCTGGGCTCAAGTGATCTTCCCACCTCAGCCTCCCTAGTAGCTGGTACTACAGGCTGGCGCCACCATGCTTGACTAATTTTTAAAACATTTTTTTGGAGAGATAAGGCCTCCCTATATTGCCCAGGCTGGTCTTGAACTTCTGGGTCAAGCGAGCCTCCCACCTCAGCCTCCCAAAATGTTGGGATTACAGGCATGAGCTACCGCACATGGCCTACAGTCATTTTCGAGAACTATTTTTGGCAGTTTCTTTTTTTTTTTTTTTTTTTTGAGACGGAGTCTTGCTCTGTGCCCCAGGCTGGAGTGCAGTGGCGCGATCTCGGCTCACTGCAAGCTCCGCCCCCCCGGGTTCACGCCATTCTCCTGCCTCAGCCTCCTGAGTAGCTGGGACTACAGGCGCCCGCCACCTCGCCCGGCTAATTTTCTTGTATTTTTAGTAGAGACAGGGTTTCACCGTGTTAGCCAGGATGGTCTCGATCTCCTGACCTCGTGATCCGCCCGTCTCGGCCTCCCAAAGTGCTGGGATTACAGGCTTGAGCCACCGCGCCCGGCCGGCAGTTTCTTATAAAGTGAAAGGAGCACACATCCTATGACCCGCAGTTCCACTGCTAGTTATCTACCCAAGATAAATGAAAACAAACATTCACAAAATGAATTGTTTATAAATGTTCATAGCAGCTTTATTTATAATAGTCTAAAACAACCCAAATATGCAGTAATAGGAGAATTAATAAAACAAATTGTGGTACATACAATTGAATGTTGCTGAGCAGTGAAAAAGAATGAAGTACTGATGCATGCAGCAACATGCAAAATGTTGAGCAAAAGAAGCTGGACACAAAAGACCACATACTGTGTGATTCCATTTATATAAAATAGTATCACAGGCAAAATTAATCTATCGTCATAGAAGTTACAATATGAATGCCTTGTGGAATGGGGATTGACTGGAAGGGACCATGAGTGACTCTCTGGAGTGATGAAAGTGTTCTATATATTGATTGATATGTAGGTTTCATGGCTGCATACATTGGTCAGAGCTCATCAAATTACTGGCCAAGGACAGTGGCCTATGCCTGTGATCCCAGCATTTTGGGAGGTCAAGGTGGGAGGATTGCTTGAGCCCAAAAGTTCAAGACCTGCCTGGGCAACATAGTGAAACCCCATCTCTACAAAAGAAAGAAAAATTAGCCAGATGTGGTGGTGCATGCCTGTAGTTCCAGCCCCAGGGAGACAGCTGGGAGGATCACTTCAGCCCAGGAGCTGAGCCCAGGAGTTCAAGGCTGTGGTGAGCTGTGATCGAGCCATTGCACTCTAGCCTGGGCCACAGAGCAAGACCTTGTCTCTTAAAAAAAAAAAAAAAAATTACACAATTAAGAGCTATGGATTTCACTGTATTTAAATTTTTCCTCAATAAAAAAATCAGTCACTAAAAATAAAAAACAAAATGAAAGACACAAGCCTAACTATTGAATTGGTAGTATAGTTTTAAATGATTTTAAAATACGATAATTTAACTTTCTACATATATATGTTTTTTAGACAGACTGTCACTGTCACCCAGGCTGGTGTGCAGGGGCATGATTACTGCTCACTGCAGACCTGACCTCCTGAGCTCAAGTGATCCTCCTGCATTGGCCTCCCAAAGTTCTGGGATGTGAGCCACTATGCCTGGCCTGTTCATTTTCGTTGGGTGTGTTGATGATGTTCTTATGTTTACAATATTCTCTTTTATTTTATTTTATTTTATTTTATTTTATTTCTTTGAGACAAGAGTCTCACTCTGTTGCCCAGGCTGGAGTGCAGTGGTGTGATCTCTGCTCACTGCAACCTCCGCCTCCCAGGTTCAAGTGATTCTCTTGCCTCAGCCTCCCAAGTAACTGGGACTACTGGTGCCCACCACCATGCCTGGCTAATTTTTGCGTTTTTTTTTTTTTTTGAGACAGAGTCTCGCTCTGTCGCCCAGGCTGGAGTGCAGTGGCGCGATCTCAGCTCACTGCAAGCTCCGCCCCCTGGGTTCACGCCATTCTCCTGCCTCAGCCCACCACCATGCCCAGCTAATTTTTTTGTATTTTTAGTAGAGACTGGGTCTCACCATGTTAGCCAGGATGGTCTCGATCTCCTGACCTTGTGATATGCCTGCCTCGGCCTCCCAAAGTGCTGGGATTACAGGCGTGAGCCACCACGCCGGGCCTAATTTTTGTATTTTTAGTAGAGATGAGGTTTCAGGATGTTGGCCAGGCTGGTCTTAAACTCCTGACCTCAGGTAGTCCACCCACCTCAGCCTCCCAAAGTGCTGGGATTATAAGTGTGACCCACCAAGCCTGGCCTAAAATATTCTCTACATTTTAGACACAGAAGTATTTATGAATAAAATTATATGATGTCTGGGATTTGTTTAGAAATCAGTTTGGAGGAAGTGGGTGGATATAGATGAAATAAGATTGAGCATTTGTTGGAAAAAAATAAAAGAAAAACAACAAAAGAAGATTGAGCATTTGTTGATAATTGTTGAAGGTGGATTATATAAGTACATAGCTTTTAAATTTTTCTCTATTAATAAAAAAATAGTCTCTTCAAGCTTTTTGTTATAAGCAACCAGAAGGGCGAAGTTGCCATCAACTGAGATGGGGAAGGCTGCAGGTGGAGTAGGCTTGGTAGAAGAGATGAGTTCAATTTTAAGCATGTTGAATTTGAGATGTCAATTGGACATCAAAATGAAGATATTGAATAGGCAGCTAGATACATAAATTTGTAATTTGAGAGAGAGGTGTGGGTCAAAGATATAGTTAGGAGTCATTGGCATATAGATTGTATTTATAGCAATGTGACTGGATAAAATCAAGAAAGGAGTGAGAGTAAATAGAACTTAGAACATAGTAAGTGCTCAAGAAGTATTCATTATAACCACGACTAAAATTCTTTCAATTTCTGTCTCACAATGCCTACAGAACTTTTATTGTATCTTGTACTATCATTATTTGTATGTCTTATCTCCTTCCTAGATTGTAAATTCTTTGAAGCTAGAAACTAGATATTATTCATCCTTGTACACTGCTCTCTCTCCACCACCACCGTGGAGCCAAAATGGTACCTTGCATTTAAGTGAATTGAAATTAATAAATGCACCTGAGTTTGTGAAGACACTTTTGGTCAGTTTTATGGGTTTTCTGACTTGCTCTGACTTTGGGTTCTTGAGACTCTGTGTGATGTGCTTATATGTGAGTAGAGTCAAGATGCATTACTGTTATTCTTGCCACTAGTTAGTTAGCACACTAGCTCTGTACAGCCCAGATCAGCCTTTGAGACCTAGCTCTACTGAAGACACTACAGAAGGGATATGCTCAGAGTAGAGTGGGAAAGGGTAATCATGACACAGGAAGTAGGATCCAAGAGTAGGCACTGTGTTCATGCAATGTTACTTTTACTTTATTATTTATTTATTGTTTTAAATTTTATTTTAGGTTCAGGGGTACATGTGCAGGTTTGTTAAATAGGTAAGTTGCATTATCACGGTGTTTGTTGTACAGATTATTTTGCCACCCAGGTAACAAGCATAGTAACTGATAGATAGTTTTTGATTCTCACCCTCCTCCCCCCTCCCCCCTTAAGTAGGCCCCAGAGTCTGTTGTTCACTTCTTTGTACGTAGACATTACTTTGTGTACACACACTACCTCAGAATATGAGTAACCATTTCATAGTTCAGCCACTAGGACACAGTGGTGTCCTTGACCACTGAAGTCTTCTCTTATATTCTTTTTAGATTTCTCAGCCCCAGAACATAAAAACTCCTTTCTTCCTATTGAAACTTAGGAGTTTAGGAATAACTGCTTTTTGTTTGTTTGTTTGTTTTTGTTGTTGTTTTTTAATTTGCAAAATGAACTTTTCTCACCTTCTACCACCCTGGGTCTGATTTCTGGCAGTTTCCATAGTCTCTAAATATATTCCTTCTCTTGTCCTCATGCTATTCCTATGTTAGGTACAGGTTAACTTTTCTTTTTTTTTTTTTTTTTTTGAGATGGAGTCTCGCTCTGTCGCCCAGGCTGGAGTGCAGTGGCCAGATCTCAGCTCACTGCAAGCTCCGCCTCCCGGGTTCACGCCATTCTCCGGCCTCAGCCTCCCGAGTAGCTGGGACTACAGGCGCCCGCCACCTCGCCCGGCTAGTTTTTTTGTATTTCTTAATAGAGACGGGGTTTCACCGTGTTAGCCAGGATGGTCTCGATCTCCCGACCTCGTGATCCGCCCGTCTCGGCCTCCCAAAGTGCTGGGATTACAGGCTTGAGCCACCGCGCCCGGCCAGGTTAACTTTTCTTTAGTTTTGCTTAGTACCAAACTGCCCAGCTCCAATCTTGGATAATTTAGTACCACTCTCTTTCTTTATTTTTTATTTAATAACCACAGTATAATTATCAAGATCAGAAAAATAACATTGATTTGTTACTAATCTACAGACTTTATTCAGATATCAACAGTGCTCCCATTAGAATTATTTATAGAAGAAGGGAAACCAAGTTCTTGTCCAGGATTCAGTTCTGCATCATCTGTTGCATATAATGGTTTTGTCTTTTTTTTTTTTTTTTTTTGAGTCGGAGTCTCGCTCTGTCGCCCAGGCTGGAGTGCAATGGCGCGATCTCAGCTCACTGCAAGCTCCGCCTCCCGGGTTCCCGCCATTCTCCTGCCTCAGCCTCCCGAGTAGCTGGGACTACAGGCGCCCACAACCGCGCCCGGCTAATTTTTTGTATTTTTAGTAGAGACGGGGTTTCACCGTGGTCTCGATCTCCTGACCTTGTGATCCGCCCGCCTCGGCCTCCCAAAGTGCTGGGATTACAGGCGTGAGCCACCGCGCCCGGCCATGGTTTTGTCTTTGTAGTCTTCTCAAATCTAGAACATTTCTTGAGACTTTCATTGTCATTCTTGACCTTGGCAGCACTTCTCTCTCTCTCTCTCTTTCTCTCTCTTTGGAGAATAGGGGCCGTTTATCTGTAGAGCACACATTAATGTGGGTTTATCTGATATTTTCTCATGATCAGATTTAGGTTATACATTTTTGGCAGGAATACAATTAAAGTGTGATATATCCTCACAGCATCATATCAAGTGACACAGATAGCTTTTTGTCCCCTTACTGGTATATTAACTGAGATTAGTTGGTTGAGTTGGTGAATATCAGGCTTCTTCACTGCAAATTTACCACTTTTCTCTTTGTAATAATTCAGTACATTTTAGGGAGATACTTTGAGATCGTGTATATACCCTCTTTCACCATATTATGAGTTTTAGGATTAATGATATTTATTTTGAATCATCTTTATTGTGAAATATAGCACATATAAAGTGAATAAAATAAAATATAAATGTACAAATTTATGAATTATAAATAGTATACCTGTGTAATGCCTCTGGTAATAAAAAATAGAACATTTCCAAGCACCTCACATGCCTTTTCATGAATTACAACCCCACTGTTCCCTATAAAATTAACCATACATTCTGACTTTTATTGCAATCCTGTTATTACAATTTTTTATGATCTAAGTATGCATCTTTAAACATTAAAGTTTAGTCTCATTGAAAAACTTGTTTACTGTAGTAAAATACACATAAATGTACCATTATAATCATTTTTAAGTGTATGGTTCAATGGCATTAAGTACATTTACATTGTTGTGCAACAATTACCACCATCCATCTCCAGAACTTTTTCATCTTCCCAAACTAAAGCTCTGTAAATCATTAAACAATAAATTCCCTTTCCTCTCTCCTCCTAGCTCCTGGCAGCCACCATTCTACTTTCTCTCTTTCTGAATTTGCCTACTCTAGGTACCTCATATAAATATAATCGCACAATATTTGTTCTTTTGTGTCTGGCTTATTTCACTTAGCATAACGTTTTCAAGGTTCATCTGTGTTGAGCATGTTTGTATCACTCTCAATTTTTATTCTATAGTACTGGCTTCCAGGAAGTTAGGAATTGGAAAGAAAGCTGAGATGGTGGAGGAGAGCCAGGATTTATCAAGTCACAGGATGAATTTTGAGGAGGGAATGGCAACAGCATCAGACACTACAGACGTCAAAGATAATGAGGTAATTTGTTGTTGTTGTTTTTTGAGACACAGTCTTGCTCTGTAGCCCAGGCTGGAGTGCAGTGGCGCGATCTCGGCTCACTGCAGCCTCCGCCTCCCAGGTTCAAGTGATTCTTCCACTTCAGCCTCCTGAGTAGCTGCGAATACAGGTGCACACCACCGTTGTATTGTTAGTAGAGACAGGGGTGTTCACCATGCTGGCCAGGCTAGTCTTGAACTCCTGAGCTCAAGCAATCAGCCTCCCTTGGCTTCCCAAAGTACTGCGATTACTTGAGCTACCGCGCCTGGCTGATAATGAGGTAGTTTGACAAGAAAATTTTAGAACCAGTTATTAGCATGTTTTGAGTAACTACTTTGTGTCTGGCATTAGATTTATGGAGGTTGAAGCCAGACTGCAAACATAGAGAAGTAGAGTGGACAGGAGATGCTACTTGGATGTGAAGATTTGATTACTTCTATACAAAGAGGGGAGAGGCTGGGCGCCATGGCTCATGCCTGTAATCCCAGCACTTTGGGAGGCCAAGGTGGGCAGATCACCTGAGGCCAGGAGTTTGAGACCAGCTTGACCAACATGGAGAAACCCTGTCTCTACTAAAAATACAAAATTAGCTGGGTGTGGTGGTGCATGCCTGTAATCCCAGCTATTCAGGAGGCTGAGGCAGGAGAATCACTTGAACCCAGGAGGCGGGGTTGCGGTGAGCAGAGATTGCACCATTGCACTCCAGCCTGGGCAAGAAGAGTGAAACTCCGTCTCAAAAAAAAAAAAAAAAAAAAAGGAATATATGATTGTTTTCCTATCATTAAATTTGGCACTTGTCAAGTCTCCTCAGTAGAGTACTCTGTCACTGAGCTCCAAAACTATGAGTTTCCATAAGATCATGAAGCAACTTTAAAGGTTGGTGGAATACCTGTGAGGGAAGAATAAGGTGGCTAGGGTTCTTTTGCTAGAAGTCTTTGAGGAGGCTTCAGAAAAATACAAACTAAGTCAAATAGCATTTAGATTTGTTGTTTGATTGTTTGACATTTATTACAGAATTATAGGACCAAATGAGATGATCCCAACTTAATGACATCTATTTGGGTTTTAAAGATAGCAGTTAAAGACAATATGAGAGGAAATGACTTTAAATTATATAATAAAGGATTTAGGTTAGAAGATTAGGATTAGAAGAAAAATTTCTGACAATGAGGTTTGTTAAACTTTAAAGCAAGTTAACATAAGATCTGTTGAGTCTTCTTCTCTGGGAGGGTTTTAGAGGTAAGTTAGATTTCTCTGTCTAAGGTGGTTTAGAAAAAGATGTTACCTGTAGATAGGTAAATGTGCTGTTGGTCCTTTGCAGTCTAGGAGTCAATAAAGGCCTTTGACTCATCTAGCTGCATTCAGTCACAGCTTCCATGGGCAACCATTCTGCCTGTAGTTTCTGTTTTTTCTGGATAATTTAATGATTAAGTTAATTGCCACACTGCCTAACAAGGAATTAATAGTTTTTCTTAACAGTTTTTTTTTAAGACTCTTGTTTAGTAATGCAAATGGCTCACTCATGTATTTATCTATTTATTTTTAGTCAGGTTGAGGTTTTTAGGTTTTTATCTTTATTTTATTTTATTATTATTATTTTTTTGAGACGGGGTCTTGCTGTGTTGCCCAGGCTGGAGTGCAGTGGCGTGATCTTGGCTCACTGCAAGCTCCGCCTCCTGGGTTCACGCCATTCTCCTGCTTCAGCCTCCTGAGTAGCTGGGACTACAGGCACCCACCACCACGCATGACTAATTTTTTGTATTTTTAGTAGAGATGGGGTTTCACCCTGTTAGCCAGGGTGGTCTTGAACTCCTGACCTTGTGATCTGCCCGCCTCGGCCTCCCAAAGTGCTGGGATTACAGGCGTGAACCACCACGCCTGGCCTTTTTTTTTTTTTTTTGAGATGGAGTCTCGCTCTGTTGCCCCAGCTGGAGTGCAGTGGCGCGATCTCGGCTCACTGTGACCTCCACCTCCAGGGTTCAAGCAATTCTCCTGCCTCAGCCTCCTGAGTAGCTGGGACTACAGGAGCCCACCACCACGCCCAGCTGATTTTTTGTATTTTTAGTAGAGGTGGGGTTTCACCGTGTTAGCCAGGATGGTCTGGATCTCCTGACCTTGTGATCTGCCCGCCTCGTCCTCCCAAAGTGCTGGGATTACAGGTGGGAGCCACTGTGCCTGGCGGTTTTTAGGTTTTTATTATTGTTGTTTGTTTCAGACAGGATCTCACTCTCTTGTCCAGGCTGGAGCACAGTGTTCCAGTCTTGGCTCATTGCTACCTCTGCCTCCTAGTTCAGGGGATGCTCTCACCTCAGCCTCCTGAGTAGCTGGGACTACAGGCACATGCCACCACACCCAGCTAATTTTTTTTCCCGCATATTTTGTAGAGATGGGGTTTTGCCATGTTGCCCAGGCTGGTCTCAAATTCCTGGGCTCAAGCAATCCACCTGCCTCTGTCTCCCAAAGGGCTGGGATTACAGGTGTAAGCCACTGCACCCAGCCATTTTGAGTTCTGATAAACCAACTTGTCAAGTAATCAAAGAGATCTGCTTATATGTGTCTCACTTGGGGAGGAAGCAGAAGCAGGCTAGAGAAGAAAAGCAAAAAAAATGGTGACTTTGGGGGATTTTTACGGGACTCAAGGTCATGATTTACTCATAACAGGACCTGGTTGGTTGTGCCTTCTCAAATAGAGCAGATGAACTCACTTTGTCCATCTAGTGTAGTTAGTATTGATCTAACCTGGTCTTTAAGTATTAGATTTGTTTAGTCACTGGTCTTCTGCAGCTTTAGGAGTGGAGTATGAAAACAGTCAATTATAAATGATTTTAAGATTAAGAAGTGAGATGCGTCTCTGTGTGGTCCATTTCATTTTAGCTCCACTAATAAAACATTCTGGGGACCATAATTATATTCCAGTTATAGCAGTAATAGATTCTAGATTTTTCAGGACAGTTTCAAGGAGTCAGTCTTTTGTTCCCATAAGTAACATGTATTCAGACAACATGCCTTGATTTTGGTTTGGAGAATATGATCACTGTAATTTATAGCAGCAGTGAGAAGATTGGTAGGAAGCTCTACTTCAGCTTTGCCTATATCAAGTACTGAATAGGGCATTTATGGAAATGGAGAATCATGGTTGGGCTGTGCTGAAATAAATCTGAGCCTGGGGTAGAAAGAGAAAACTGCCTCCCATTGAATGCCTACTGTGTATATGTTTGGCACTGTGCTAGGTGCTTTCCCTATTGACAGCTGCTCTGGCTAGACTTATATCCTGGATCCAACTGCCACTTAAATAACATACCCCCACCCATCAACAACAAAAAAACAAACACATATGCCTCATGGGGCTTAGTTCATTAAGACTCGTCACAGCTGCCACACCCTCTTTAAGACCCTGGCACCATAATTACGATAATAGAATCTCTGGGCTTGGAGCTATCTTTGAGGGCATCTAGTTAGAAGGAGTGGCAGCTGTTCTCTTTACCATGGAGTTTGAGAATGACACTGCTCAATTCTCTCAATGGGAGGTGCAAAATATGTCTGGGGCTGTAGTCTCTGTAGGCAGTCCCATAAAAGATAAGGCAACGATAAACAAATGTGAAGCTTGAAATACGTCCTAGGCTGAAAAGGGCAATGGGAAGAAATATGGCTTACTGGAGTCCTCATACAATGTAAAAACAAAAACTAAAAACGCCCTGGCAGAGACGTAATGTCAGGCCCCTGGATTCAGGGTAGAGGCCCACAAAAGGGATCCTCATTGACACAGGTTAACCCCGTGTCAAAGAAGAGTCTCTTCTCTTCGTTTCAGCAGCTCTGAAATACTAGCCATCCTCAAGCCGCTTCTTCTTTGCCCTGTTATGAGAAAGCTGGGAAACTCTCTCCTTTTCCAGGAAAGAGGGTGAGGGATCGGGATTAAGGGGCATGGGACGAGAAAAAGCAGGTAGAGGTTCTGAAATGTCTGAGTAGTGGTAAATGCAATCGTCCTGGAAGCAGGGGAAGGTATTTCACGCCCTCTCAAGGTCCCTTCGGTTCAAGGATACCGTCATTCTCCGGCTCTACTAAAGGGGAGGGCCTGCAACGTCCATGCTGCCATGGAAACGCGCCGCCGTGTTCCTTTTTCTTACGTGGGGCGGGGCACTCTGCCTCAGCTACCTATCATCCACGGGAGTTCTTGAGTGGCGGGCAGCGGCAGCGAATGGACGATCCGATATTGTGTGACGTGACGGGAAAGGGGGAGTTCGCGGCCGGTGGCGGCGGTGGCGACAGCGACGACCTGGGGATCGATCTGGAGGGACTTGGGGAGCGTGCAGAGACCTCTAGCTCGAGCGCGAGGGACCTCCCGCTGGGATGCCTGGTACTGTTTGGAGAGAAATGGGAGTGCAGTGGGCTCTGAAGGCCTGGATTTCGGGTCTGAAAGGATGGCTGATCGGAGGGGGCGGGGTGGCAAGCATGGCGGCGGTGACGGGGAAGGGGTTGGAGGGCTTTAAGGAGGGGGTGGGGAAATGGTAGCTAAGAAGGCTTGGTGGTCGTGAGGAAAGCTGAAAGGCTGTGGGGCCTCTGGCGAACAGATTTTAGAAAACAGGCTTTTGGGGGGCGGTAGAGGCGCCAGAAGGACGTCGCGGGGGGGGGGATGGAAAAAGGGGCGGGGAGAGAAGAGGTTAGGAAGGAGGGGAAAGGGTGTCTACGAGAAGGTGATGAAAAAGAGAGAGGGAGGAATAGGAAGGCTTATTGTAAGTAACGAGGAACGGGGACTTGGTAAGCATAATAGGAAAGTGCTTGCAGCAATTATAAATATAATATTCTAATTGGAGGAGTCCTGAACTGGTCCCGTTTCCCAGCTCTTGTACTTCCGCCCCATTATTTAGGTTTAGACTGCGTGAGCAAGGCTAGTAGGTTACACGGAACTGATCTTTTGTTATTCCATTCCAGGGGAGCAGATGGACCCTACTGGAAGTCAGTTGGATTCAGATTTCTCTCAGCAAGATACTCCTTGCCTGATAATTGAAGATTCTCAGCCTGAAAGCCAGGTTCTAGAAGATGATTCTGGTTCTCACTTCAGTATGCTATCTCGACACCTTCCTAATCTTCAGACGCACAAAGAAAATCCTGTATTGGTGAGTGATACCTTGTTTGAAAATGATTGAGCCGATTTTTTTAAAAAACCAAAAACAACCAGCAAACGTAAGTATTTAGAAGATCATTATCTTCTCAATAAAGTTGATTGGAAAAATTGTTCACAGTAGGTTTCATTTTGAACTATTTCATATATAATGGGGATATTTTGTATGTGTATTTTCTAGGATGTTGTGTCCAATCCTGAACAAACAGCTGGAGAAGAACGAGGAGACAGTAGTAGTGGGTTCAATGAACATTTGAAAGAAAACAAGATTGCAGGTGAGATGTTTAAAGCTACTGGTCCCCTTTGCATTTTTTGGATGCTCTTTTTGGAGCTGGGTGAATTTAAACTTTATGTGGTTGTGTTGAATGTATATAAGGAAGCCTACTGGGGTGTCTGCATAGTAGTCACTCAAAAGTTGATGTGCTGGTGTCACTGATTAGATTGGTATTGTCTATATTCCTGATTTTGTATTAAAGTTTGGTGGTATATGTCTTTTGTGCTAATATCCAGTAATTTTTTTCAGACCCTGTGGATTCTTCTAACTTGGACACATGTGGTTCCATCAGTCAGGTCATTGAGCAGTTACCTCAGCCAAATAGGACAAGCAGGTATACAGTGTTTGAAGGGGTTTATTTAAGTGTATTATCGAATTTATTCTTTTATCTGTACCTGTTGCCTGATCCCAAGGATAAAAGGATTAATCTTTTTCTTGTGGATTAGGAAGTGGGACTTGAGGGTTGTATTAGACAGTATTGTATTAGTACTGATAGCTGGAAACTCTTTTGTGACGGTAATAACAATTTTTATACTTACATTATTCAAATCATGATCTGTCTTGTGCATGTGAAACAAAATAAACATTCCTTCTAGTAGAAAAAAATTACTGAAAAGTATTTAGGGGCCAGAAAAAAAATTATTGAAAAGTATTTAAGATTATGGCTCATGGCTATAATCCCAGCCCTTCGAGAGGCCAAGGCCAATGGATCACTTGAGGTCAGGAGTTTGAGACCAGCCTGGCCAACATGGTGAAACCCCATCTCTACTAAAAACACAAAAATTAGCTGGGCCTGGTGGCGCATGCCTGTAATCCCAGCTATTCAGGAGGCTGAGGCAGGAGAATCGCTTGAACTCGGGAGGTGGAGGTTGCAGTGAGCTGAGATTGTGCCACTGTACTTCAGCCTGAGTGACAGAGCGAGACTCTGTCTCAGAAAAAAAAAAAAAAAAAATTAGGAGTATTTTCAGAACTATCAGGCACGTTTTCCATCTATCAACCGAAGTAACCCACCAGTTTTAGATCTAGAATGTTTAATTCATACCCTAAACAGGATTCAATTTTTACTGTGTCTTATGCATATCTTTATAGTATCCATTTTTTGAGTTCATCCTCTGTGTTAGGTCCTATATTGGACATTTGGCATATAGTATAATGTTATTTAATCCTATTCTTAAAGCAGCTGTACAATGAAGACATTGTTATTACTTCCATCTTATACAGGGGAAAATTGATGGGCAAAGAAATTAGATAACTTGCTCTAGAGTACATTGCTAGTAAGTGACAGAGCTGGGCTTTGAACCTGGTCCTTATGACTCTAACGTCTCCTCTTTCTTTCTAACTAGTCAGTGCGTCTCAGTCTTCTGCCCCAATACTTCTAAGGTCCAAGGAGAAAGTAGAGAACATCAGGAGTTTTGGGGTGGTAGAAAGGGGAGGTGGTTAGAGAGGAGAATGTTAGCTCGAGATGGTTAAAGACTATCGTCGTTTCTTAAAACGAAATGGTTTTTGGCTGGGCACAGTGGCTCATGCCTGTAATCCCAGCACTTTAGGAGGCTCAGGCAAGAGGATCACTTGAGCCCAGGAGTTTGAGATCAGCCTGGGCAGCCTAGTGAGACATTGTCTCTACAGAAGAAAAAAAAAAGGGGCTGGGCGCGGTAGCTCACACCTGTAATCCCAGCACTTCGGGAGGCTGAGGTGGGCAGATCACCTGAGGTTAGGAGTTTGATACCAGTCTGGACAACATGGTGAAACCCAGTCTCTATTAAAAATACAAAAATTAGCTAGGTGTGGTGGTGGGTACCTGTAATACCAGCCACTCAGGAGGCTGAGGCAGGAGAATCACTTGAACCTGGGAAGCAGAGATTGCAGTGAGCCAAGATCGCGCCTTTGCACTCCAGCCTGGGCGACATAACGAGACTCTGTCTCAAAATAAAATAAAATAAAATAAAATAAAAAAATTAGCAGGGCATGATGGTGCATGCTTGTAGCTCCACCTATTCAGGAGGCTGAGATAGAAGGATCATTTGAGCCTGGAGGATTGAGGCTGCAGTAGCCATGATTGTGCCACTGCACTCCAGCCTGGTTGACAGAATGAGACCCTGTCTCAAAAAGAAAAGCTTTTTTGGAGGTGTGTTTTATTTTACAGTCTGTGTTTGTTTGTACGTATTTTTTTTTCCTTGCAAATCAAGTAAAATAAATGCTGTAGAACAACCTGCAAACGAATGGGCTCATTGTGGCCTGCAGAAGTGTTTTATTTGGCCTACATAGGTGGTAAAATGTTAATATATTTGAATTAATTGATAGAATTTTAAAATGGGGAAATTTCTCATAAAGCTTAGAGTTCTAGCTTTTGGCATTTCTTGTCTCTATTGGCAACAGTTGGCTGGAGTTATGAGTAGCAGTCAACCTCTGCTTATATGGAGCATTAGTGCTATGATTTGCCATAGTCACTAAATTCACTATTGTACATGGACACTGAGGCCAGGTGTTCTTTTGTCGTTTATCATAGTGCTTGTGCTTTTGTTCTTACACCCAGCTGCTTCACTCATCTATGTTACCTTGCTTTGATTTCTGTGGGCATTTAAGTTTATGGTACCTCTTTAGGAACACGTGCCAGGCTTATCTATGTTTTTGTGGCTCAGCATCCTGGTTTGAGCCAGTGGGGACAGGAAGTATGCACATCCCTCATTGTGAATGAAGCAGTGCTATTTGAGAAGTTTCATGCTACTTCTTCTCATGTTAAATAAATGTGCAGGCACTGTAGCATGTGCTTTAAAGGGGCTTTTGCCATTGAGGAGCTTATAATTTAATAGGAGAGACATGTTAAATGAGTCATTACATCAATAGCTATTCCATTACCACTGTGATCATTGCAAAGAGGAGAAAATATATATATAACCTAATCTGAAGGATAAGGGAGCACCTCTTTGTGGAATACAATCTACACAATAAATATGAATTTGATAGGCATAGTTGAAGGGCTTGGGAGGGCATAGTTGAAGGGCTGCAGATTTCTATGTGCAGTATGCAAGGAGGAGCTTTCCAGACAGAATGAACTGTGTATGCATAGGCCATGAAGCTGGAAAGAATTTGGAGTTGATTCCAAAAGAATAAAATCCCTTCAAAACCCTTTTTTTTTTTTGAGACGGAGTCCCACTCTTGTTCCCCAGGCTGGAGTGCAATGGTGTGACCTTGGGTCACTGCAACCTCTGCCTCCCAGGTTCAAGTGACTCTCTTGCCTCAGTCTCCTGAGTAGCTGGGATTACAGGTGCCCACCACCACTGCCGGCTAATGTTTGTGTTTTTAGTAGAGATGGGGTTTCCCTATGTTGGCCAGGCTGGTCTTGAACTCTTGACCTCAAGTGATCCACTTGCCTCAGTCTTCCAAAGTGCTGGGATTACAGGTGTGAGCCACCTTGCCTGGCCAAATCCACCAAATTTATTCACATTTCCTGTTTTACTTTTGTGTGTGTGTGTGTGTGTGTGTGCATGTGTGTATTAAGTCGTACATAGTTTTATCACCCGTGTAGGTTTGTGTGTGCACCACTACAGTCAAGATACAGTTCTAACACCGCAAGGATGCTTATTGTTGCCCTTTTATAGCCACACCTACCTCCCTCTTTTGCACCCAAACCCCTGGCAACCATTAATCCATTCTTCATGTGTAAATGTCATTTCAAAATATTATGTAAAATGGGATCATACAGTCTGTAACCTTCAGTGATGGGCTTTTTTTTTTTTTTTTTGAGGCAGAGCCTCACTCTGTTGCCCAGGTTGGAGTGCAGTGGCAAGGTCATGGTTAGTGCAGCCTCCACCTCCTGGGCTCAAGCAATCCTCCCGTCTCAGCCTCGCAAGTAGCTGAGACGACAGGCACATGCCACCACACCCAGCTAATTTTTTAACTTTTTGTAGAGATGGGGTTTTGCTGTATTGCCCAGGCTGGTCTCCAACGCCTGGGCTCAAACGATCCTCCTGTCTCATCCTCGCAGAGTGCAGGGATTACAGGCATGAGCCACCATGCCCATCCCTGGGATTGGCTTTTTCAATCAGCATAACTTTTGGAGATCCATCCATGTGTTTGCATGTATCAATAGTTCATTTTTATTGCTGAGTAGTCTTCCATGCCATGGATGTACCACAGTTTGTTTAACCATTCGTCAATTGAAGGACATCTGGGTTTTTTTTTTCTTGTTTTTGACTACTATGAAGAAGCTGTTATAAACATTTATGAACAGGTTTTTCTTTTCTTTTTTCTTTCTTTTTTTTTTTTTTTTTTGAGGTGGAGTCTTGCTCTGTCGCCCAGGCTGGAATGCAATCTCAGCTCACTGCAACATCTACTCCTGGGTTTAAGTGATTCTTCAGCCTCAGCATCCCGAGTAGCTGGGACTACAGCTGCACATCACCACGCCTGGCTAATTTTTGTATTTTTAGTAGAGACGGGATTTTACCATGTTGACCAGACTGGTCTTGAACTCCTGACCTCAGGTGATCTGCCTGCCTCGGCCTCCCAAAGTGCTGGGATTATAGGTGTGAGTCACTGCGCCTGGCCATATGTACAGGTTTTTCTGTGAACGTAAGTCTTCATTTCACTAGGATAAATGCCCAGATTTTCAATTGCTGGGTCATGGTAGTTGCATGTTTGTTTTTTTAAGAAGCTGCCAAACTTTTCTAGAGTGGCCGTACTGTTTTATAGTCCCACCAGCAATGTATGAGTGATCTAATTTTTTTTCATCCTCACTGGCATTTGGTGTTTTCACTATTTTTTATTTTAGCCATTACAAGCCTGTAGTGATACCTCATTGTTGTTTCAATTTGCATTTCCCTAATGGCTAATGATGGTGAGGATCTTTTCACGTGCTTACTTGCTGCCTGTCATTTTCTTCAGGGAAATGTCTGTTCATATTTTTTGCCCATTTTGGGCAAATTGGATTTTTTTTTACTGTTGTGTTTTGAGAGTTCTTTATATATTCTAGATACTACTCTTTTGTAGAATATGTATTTTGCAAATATTTTCTCCCACTCTATCCTTTCTCTTCATACGGTTTTTCATGGAGCAATTTTTAATTTTGGTGAGAGCTGTTAAATATTTTTAACAGAATAATATAAGTCATTTACTTTAAAAAGGGCTTATAGGCTGGGCGCAGTGGCTCAGGCCTATAATTTCAGCACTTTGGGAGGCCAAGGCAGGTAGATCACTTGAGCTCGGGAGTTTGAGACCAGCTTGGGCAATATGGTGAAATCCTGTCTTTACCAAAAATACAAAAAAATTAGCTGGGGCAGGGTGGCACACATCTGTGGTTCCAGCTACTCAGGAGGCTGAGGTGGGAGGATCGCTTAAGCTTGGGAAGCAGAGGTTGCAGTGAGCCGTGATCGCACCACTGCACTCTAGCCTGGGTGGCATAGTGAGACCCTGCCTCAAAAATAAATGAATAAATAAGTGTAATAAAAAGGGCTTATAATGAAAAGCAGAGAGTCCTTCCTCACCCTTGCTCCCTTTTCACAAAGGCAACTCTCTTTAACTGTTTATGGTTTTACTTCTTTGGGAGGTTATCTTCCTACCTCTAATACTGTTATAAAACTATAAATGTGTTTTATATGTAAAGTAATACTTTTGTATTGTTTCTTGCTTTATCAGATTAAGACAGTTGAGTTCTGATAATGAAAGATGGGATAACTCAGCAACACCCTCCCAATTTTTTTGTTTTGGTTTGTTTTGTTTTAAGACCGAGTTTCGCTCTTGTTGCCCAGGCAGGAGTGCAATGGCATGATCTCGGCTCACTGCAACCTCCGCCTCCCAGGTTCAAGCGATTCTCCTGCCTCAGCCTCCCGAGTAGCTGGGATTACAGGCATGCGCCACCATGTCCGGCTAATTTTGTATTTTTAGTAAAGCTGCGGTTTCTCCATGTTGGTCAGGCGAGTCTTGGAACTCCTGACCTCAGGTGATCCACCCTGCTCGGCCTCCCAAAGTGCTGGGATTACAGGCGTGAGCAACCGCACCCGCCCTCCCAATTTTTTTTTTTGTTGTTTTCACCCTCTGAATTTTTGATGATAATTATTTTAATTCTTCTACTGGCTCCGTTTATATCTCTAAATAATATATTTAAACCTTTGTTTTCTCTTTCCATCAACTTTAGGTGGTGGAGAAAAGTTTAACTTCAATACTGTTTTTTATCTTAATCTGGATTATTTCATCTTTTTCTGATTCATCCAATGGTTCTACAAAATTTTTTTGAGTATTTTCTGTTTTGTTTTTTGAGATGGAGTCTTGCTTTGTTGCCCAGGCTGGAGTGCAGTGGCACCATCTCGGCTCACTGCAACCTCCACCTCCTGGGTTTAAGTGATTCTTGTCCCTTAGCCTCCCTAGTAGCTGGGATTACAGGCGAGTGCCACCATGCCTGGCTGATTTTTGTATTTTTAGTAGAGACGGGGTTTCACCATGTTGGCCAGGCTGATCTTGAACTCCTGACCTCAATTGATCTGCCCATCTCGGCCTCCCAAAGTACTTTCTATTGAGTATTTTGTATGTGCCAGGTGTTCTTGGATTTTGGGGATACAAAGTGATCAGAAGAAATAAAAATCCAAGACCGTAATGTAGCTTACATTCTTATGTAGGGTATAGCAATATATGATAAATAAGTAAAATATGTAGTATGTTAGATGCTGAGAAGGGCTGAAGAGATTAATATAGCAGGGAAGGAGAGAGGAAGCAACAAAGGAGTTGCAAGTTTATATAGGGTGTCTAGGGAGTGCTTCATTGATAGGACATTTGATTAAAAATCTAAGTGAGGCCAAGGCAGGAGGATCTCTTGAGCCCAGGAGTTTGAGAGCAGCCTGGACAACATAGTGAGACCCTGTCTCTACAAAAAATACAGAGTAAGCCAGGCATGGTAGTGTGCGCCTGTGATCCCAGCTACATGGGAGGCTGAAGTGGGAGGATCGCTTGAGCCTGGGAGGTTGAGACTGTAGTGAGCCATGATTGCTTCACTGCACTCTAGCCTGGATGACAGAGTGAGACCATATCTTAAAAAAAAAAAAAAGTCTAAAGTGAGTAAGTGTATTTGTTGTTATCTGGGATAAGTGTGATCCGTGCGTGGAGAATGGCAAGTGCAAAGACCCTGAGGCATGAGTGTCCCTGGAATATGTGAGAAATAGCAAGGAAGTTAGTGTGGCTGTAGTGGAGTGATGAAGAGAAGTGAGAGAAGAGGTCAGAGAAGTCAAAAGGGAACCAGATTATGTAAGGCATTGTGAGGAATTTGGCTCTCATTTTTAGTGAGATAGAAGGACATTTAAGGGTTTTGAGCGAGGGAATGACATGATCTGATTTAGATTTTTAACAGAATCACTCCGGCTGCTTAATTAAGAATAGACTGAAAGGAGGACAAGGCTGGAGGCAGGAAAACCAACCAGGAAACTATTGACATAATTTAGCAAAATGTGATAGTGGCTGGACCAGGGTTGAAGCAGATGAAGAATGGTGAGATTCTGAGTATTTGAAAAGAGGATTCAAAGATAGATCAGATGTGGAGTGTGAGAGACAAGAAGGAAGTAATAATTATTCCAGGTTAGTTTTGCTTTGGGTAGCTGGGACTACAGATACATGCCACTGTGCCTGGCAGATTCCAAGTTTTTGATTTGAGCAACTAGAGTAATGGAATGACAATTAAAATGGAGAAGACTGCAGGAGGGGAAGTTCAGTTTTAAACATGTGAAACATTGTGCTATCTTTTCAACAGCCAGTTGGATGTGTTGAAGAAGTTATTGGACAGGGAGGCCTGGAGCTCAGAGGGAAAAGTCTAGGCCGGAGATTTAACTTGCAGACTCATAAGCAGGTAGATAGTATTCTAAACCATGAGTCTGGATGAAGTCATTAAGTGGGTGAATGCAGCTAGAAAAGAGGTCCCAGGTCTCACGGAGCCTACCAGCATTTAGAGATCAGGGACATGAGGTAAAAACACCAAAAGAAACTAAGAAGAGCTCAAAGTGTGTGTGTTGTTTTGTGCTGTTGTCCTTCATTGCTACTTTTCTACCATTTGCAATATTTGCTCTTGAACTTTCTTTCCCTGTGTTTCCCAAGGTCATTTATTTGGTCCTTCCAGTTATATAGATAATGTTCTATTTAGTTCTTGTAAAAATCTTTACTTAGTCTTCTTTCACTTGCTTGGGTCACGGTTCCCAACTTTGCAAATTTATATTTTCACCTCTTTTATGTTTATTAAAGTTATGCTTAATGCTCTTTTTATGAAATATTAATTGCATAGAAGGTTGCAGGGAAGCAAAGATGGCATCTGTAATCCTGCCACCCAGAGGCTAATTGCTGTAAACATTTTGGCATCTTTTCTCTCTTTTTTTGTTCATTTGATTTATATGGTTGACATCATGTGGAAAGTAAAAGTGTATGTTTGCTGATGTTTTGCTTAAAAACATGAACATTTTTCCCATGACAATTAAAACTTAACATATTCCACAGATTTTTTTATTTTTATTTTTATTTTTATTTATTTTTATTTATTTATTTATTTTTTTGAGACGGAGTCTCACTCTGTCGCCCAGGCAGGAGTGCAGTGGCCGGATCTCAGCTCACTACAAGCTCCGCCTCCCGGGTTTACGCCATTCTCCTGCCTCAGGCTCCCGAGTAGCCGGGACTACAGGCGCCTGCCACCTCGCCCGGCTAGTGTTTTTGTACTTTTTAGTAGAGACGGGGTTTCACCGTGTTAGCCAGGATGGTCTCGATCTCCTGACCTTGTGATCCGCCCATCTCGGCTTCCCAAAGTGCTGGGATTACAGGCTTGAGCCCGGCCTACAGATTTTTTATTTTAAAAGTTTAAGCCCACAGAAGAAATGAAAGAGTATACATTTGTTCTGTGTGTTGTACTTTTTTGGTTGGGGATGAATTGTTTAAAACTGTGTTGCAGACATCAGATTTCTCCTTAATATGATGTCCCCTTAAATACTTCAGCATTCATCCCCTGAGAATAAGTACATTATTCTGTATAATCGTAGTACCATTATCACACTTAAATAATTCCGTAATATCTAATTATACGGTTCAGATTTTCCCAGTTGTCTCAAAGATGTCTTTTATTTTGTTTTATTGATTGGTTGGTTGATTGGATCTAAGATCCAAATTCAGGTTCACATTTTGTATTTGATTGTTTCACGCTTTTCTTTTTTTGGAGATAGACTCTTTCTCTGTTGTCGAGGCTGGAGTGAGGTGGGGCAGTCTCGGCTTACTGCAACCTCCACCTCCTGGGTTCAAGCGATTCTCCTGCTTCAGCCTCCCAGGTAGCTGAGACTACAGGCACGTGCCACCACACTGGTTAATTTTTTTTTTTTTTTTGAGACGGAGTCTTGCTGTATTGCCCAGGCTGGAGTGCAGTGGTATGATCTCAGCTCACTGCAACCTCCGATTCCTGGGTTCAAGTGATTCTCCTGCGTCAGCCTCCCCAGTAGCTGAGACTACAGGTGCGTGCCACCACGGCTGGCTAATTTTTTGTATTTTTGTAGAGACAGGGTTTCACCATGTTAGCCAGGATGGTCTCGATCTCCTGACCTTGTGATCCACCTGCCTCGGTCTCCCAAAGTGCTGGGATTACAGGCGTGAGCCACCGTGCCCAGCCTAATTTTCGTATTTTTAGTAGAGACAGGGTTGCACCATGTTGGCCATGCTGGTTTTGAACTCCTAACCTTGAGTGGTCCATCCACTTCGGCCTTCCAAAGTGCTGGGATTATAGGGATGAGCCACTGCGTCTGGCCCTGTTTCAAACATTTTTAATGGTGATATAATATTTTATTAATAGATTATAAATTTAATCATTTCCTTAATGCTGAACTTAATAGGTTGTTTCTCAATAACAGTAGACTTTTAGAAATAAGCTTTCAAAGGATTGTTCCATATTTCAAATTATTTCTTACAATAGAAATTATTAGAATTACTAGGTATGTGTATTTTTAAAGGTTTGATGCATATTTCCAAATGATTCTCCAGAAAGTATTTGTTTATCTATACTCATTAGAAGTGTATGGTGATGCTTATTTCATCTTAGTTTGAGTAACACTGAATAGTAATACAGTATTAAAAATCTGTTTTTTCTAATTTAATTAGCAACAGATGGTTTCTCTGATTTCTTTACATGTTTAAAGATACTTGGCCAGGTGCAGTGGCTCACATCTATAATCACAGCACTTTGGGAGGCCGAGGCAGGCGGATCACCTGAGGTCGGGAGTCCAAGACCAGCCTGACCAACGTGGTGAAACCCTGTCTCTACTAAAAATACAAAATCAGCCGGGCGTGGTGGTACACGCCTGTAATCCCAGCTACTTGGGAGGCTGAGGCAGGAGAATCGCTTGAACCTGGTAGGTGGAGGTTGCAGTGAGCCAAGATTGCACCATTGCTCTTCAGCCTGGGTGACAGAGCGAGACTCTATCTCAAAAAAAAAAAGAAAGAAAAAAGATACTTGTATTTCTTTTTTTTTTTTTTTTTTTGAGACGGAGTCTCGCTCTGTCACCCAGGCTGGAGTGCAGTGGCCGGATCTCAGCACACTGCAAGCTCCGCCTCCCGGGTTCACGCCATCTTCCTGCCTCAGCCTCCCGAGTAGCTGGGACTACAGGTGCCCGCCACCTCGCCCAGCTAGTTTTTTTTATTTTTTAGTAGAGACGAGGTTTCACCGTGTTAGCCAGGATGGTATCGATCTCCGGACCTCGTGATCCGCCCGTCTCGGCCTCCCAAAGTGCTGGGATTACAGGCTTGAGCCACCGTGCCCGGCCTTGTATTTCTTTTTTTTATCAGTTGTCTATTCTGTCATTTGTCTATATGTTGAGGTTCTTTGTATGTGTGAATCCTTTATATTTAATGGAGACTAATCTTTTGTTGTATTCCTTGCAGTTATTTTTTCCTAATCAGTTGTCTTTTAGATTTTTAAAAATTCATTGTATTGTATTGTATTGTAAATTTTTTGAGGCAGAGTTTTGCTTTGTTGCCTGGGCTTGAGTACGGTGGTATGATCACTGCTTACGGCAACCTGTGCCTCCCAGGTTGAAGTGACTCTCCTGGCTCAGCCTCCCAAGTAGCTGGGACTATAGGCGTGTGCCACCTTGCCTGGGTAATTTTAGAATTTTTAGTAGAGACAGTGTTTTACCATATTGGCCAGGCTGGTCTTGAATTCCTGACCTCAGGTGATCCAGCCGCTTTGGCTTCCCAAAGTGCTGGGATTACAGATGCGGGCTGCTATGCCTGGCCTAAACATTTATTTCATTTTTATTTTTTTGAGACAGGCTCTCAGTCTGTCACCCAGGCTGGAGTGCAGTGGTGCTCTCTCAGCTCACTGCAACCTCCCCCTCCCACGTTCAAGCGGATTCTTGTGCCTCAGTCTCCCTAGTAGCGTTGATTACAGGTGTGTGCCACCACACCTGGCTAATTTTTGTATTTTTAGTAGAGATGGGATTTTGCCATGTTGGCCAGGGTGGTCTCGAACTCCAGAACCTTGAACTCCTGAGCCTCGTGGTCCACCCGCCTCAGTCTTCAAAGTCCTGGGATTACAGGTGTGAACCAACATGCCCAGCCAGTTGTCTTTTAATTTTATTATATATTTTGACCTGTGGCGTTAACTTTTTTTTTTTTTTTTGAGATGGAGTCTTGCTCTGTCTCCCAGGCTGGAATGCAGTGGCGCGATCTCGGCTCACTGCAAGCTCCACCTCCTGGGTTCACGCCATTCTCCTGCCTCAGCCTCCCGAGTAGCTGGTACTATAGGTGCCCGCCACCACGCCTGGCTAATTTTTTGTATATTAAGTAAAGACGGGGTTTCACCATGTTAGCCAGGATGGTCTTGATCTCCTGACCTCGTGATCTGCCCGCCTTGGCCTCCCAAAGTGCTGGGATTACAGGTGTGAGCCACTGTGCCCAGCCGGTGTTAACTTATTTTAAAAATATATGGGGTTTGCTTGTGCCCAGTAGTTCAAGGCTGCAGTAAGCTGTGATCGTGCCACTGCACTTTAGCTTGGGAGACAGACTCTGTCTCTTTTTTTTTATCTTGAGATGGAGTCTTGCTCTGTCGCCAGGCTGGAGTACAGTGGCGTGATCTCGGCTCACTGTAGCCCCCACCTCCTGGGTTCAAGCAATTTTCCTGCCTCAGCCCCCTGAGTAGATGGGACTACAGGTGCGTGCCACCACATCCAGCTAATTTTTGTATTTTTAGTAGAGACGGGGTTTCACCATGTTGACCAGGTTGGTCTCAATCTCTTGACCTCGTGATCTGCCTGCCTTTGCCTCCCAAAGTGCTGGGATTACAGATGTGAGTCACCGCACCTGGCCCAGACTCTGTCTCTTAAAAAAAAAGTAAAAAATAAAAAGTGCGTGTTTGTATTTATATACATATATAAGCTCCTTACCTGAATTTTGTTTGGACTCTCTGGTTCTATATATGTATTCTAAGATTTTTTTACTAAAATATTTCTGTGAACTTTTAAAAAGTTTTCTGAGCCCTTTCTCTGCTCATCCGATGCATATCTTTTCTCGTCACTTGTCAGTAATTCTTCTGAAGGCAAGATTTTTCTACCTCTACTTAAAAATATAAAATTCAAGTGTGTTGATGCCTTATTTTTTCTTCACTTAATTCTGTATAGGATGTTGAATTGTTAATCTTTTAGGTGCTTTTTGTAGAAAGAAACACTATAAAGGTGAGTTATTTTACTTTTTCAGGTTTGGCTAAGAGGTGGTTGGTATGTGTCGGGGGTCAGAGTGCTTTGATTAAAGTGTTCCAAACTATCTGGGAACACATGATTATATCCTTCTGCTGTGTAGTGTTCTGGGAATGTCAGTGGAATCTGCTCCTGCTGTGGAGGAAGAGAAGGGAGAAGAGTTGAAACAGAAGGAGAAAGAGAAGGAAGAAGATACTTCGGGCAATACTACACATTCCCTTGGTGCTGAAGGTAGCCTTGTGCCTTTTGCAGAATAATAGACTGTTCTAACTTCCTTTAACATGATCGTTCAGATGTCTAAATTTCTCCTCTTTATTAGGTTACAGATTTCTCATAATGAAATTGAGAGTCATTAAGAAATTTGCTAGTAATGTAAAATGTTCCACCTAATTTGGTGTTCAGGAATTTGAAGTTCATTGGTTAGCCCCTTTCTGCATATTGAGTTTTCTTCCTTTTGTATTCATTTATTTTTCAAATATTTTTGGAATGTGTACTTTGTGGGGTGGAAGTACAATCTGAATTGCTGTGACTGTGGGTGTAGTTTATGATGTACCTTTAGAAAGCAGACATAGTCTACCGTATTAAGTGCTTATAAGGTTTTATAGTATGAAGTATTTTTACTTTATTACACATTTTCCCCCTTCATCTTTAATACACTTACTTATTTTTTCATTTTTTATTTATTATTTTGAGACGGAGTCTTGCTCAGTTGCCCAGGTTAGAGTTCAGTGGTGCGATCTTGGCTCACTGCAACCTCTGTCTCCTAGGTTCAAGCCATTCTTGTGCTTCAGTCTCCCAAGTAGCCAGGATTACAGGTGTGTGCCACCACACCTGGCTAATCTTTGTATTTTTAGTAGAGATGAGGTTTCACCTTGTTGGCCAGGCTGGTCTGGACCCCCGACCTTAAGTGATTCGCCCACCTCGGCCTTCCAAATGCTGGGATTACAGGTGTGAGCCACCATGCTCGGCCACATTTATTTTTTATTTTTGAAAAATTTGGGGGGTGCACAGGGCTTTGAGGTGAAGGACTTAACAGGACCCTTCTTTGCTGAGGAAAACAGCTTGTACATTGCATAATGTTGTGGGATGATGCCTAATTTCTTGGCGTTTTGTTCCTAGATACTGCCTCATCACAGTTGGGCTTTGGGGTTCTGGAACTCTCCCAGAGCCAGGATGTTGAGGAAAATACTGTGCCATATGAAGCGGACAAAGAGCATCTACAGTCAGTAACCACCAACTCTGGTTATACCAGGCCATCTGATGTGGATGCTAATGATGGTATGAAACATGTTTTCTGGCATTTGGAGTTGTTGTGTTTTCTCCCATACTAGAGGTAGTTGTTTTTTCCTTGACAAGTTTTGTAGCTATCCAAATTAATATAATCTAAGTCATTTAGTAAGGTTGAAGAGTTTTCTGGTAAATACTTGTCAATTGTTGGTTTGTGGGCTGAGGTTTTCTTTAAGTTATTGGTTACTTTATAGAATGATGCTTGTATATATTTGTAAATTGGACTTCTGTTAAAATCTTTGCTTTTTAAAAAACATCTGGGACTATATCTAGTATTTTGAAAAATTAATTATCCCCTTCCTGTCATTTTATAAAACTCTCAGCAATTAAGCACGAAGAACAGTCCAATGAAGATATCCCCATAGCAGAACGGTCCAGCAAGGACATCCCTGTGACGGCACAGCCCAGTAAGGATGTACATGTTGTAAAAGAGCAAAATCCACCACCTGCAAGGTAAGCCGTGTTCTTTCTAAAAAGGATTTATGGGTTTTGCTGTAGGGTTATACTTATTTCATTTTACCAGATGAAAACATTTGTAGAAATTGTTGATTTTTAAATTATTTTCCACTTGTACTGGTCATACTTGTGGTCTGTTAGAAACACTGATTGTTTATGAAGTCTCGAGAATCGTTTTTTGTCTGTCTGTCTGTTTGAGACAAAGTCTCACTCTGTTGCCCTGGGCTCATGTGATTCTCTGCCCCAGCCTCCCAAGTACTTGGGCCACACTTGACTACTAATCTTATCTTTAGGCATTCTACAAAGACTTTTTTGTTGATTAAAAAAAATTTTTGTTGTAGAAATGGAGTCTCGCTATGTTGCTTAAACTGATCTTGAACTCCTGGGCTCAAGTAATCCTGCTGCTTCAGCTTCCCGGAGTGCTGGGATTATAGGCATGAGCCACTCTGCCTAGCCTACAATGATGTTTTAAGGCTTCTCTAACTATAAGCATGACTCTGTAATCTTTGGTAGCCACTCCTCCTTTGGGATCTTTGTCTACAGAGACACTGCCTGTCTGTGGGAGGTGTACTTAGCCTCTCTGGTGTTATGAAGAGTAACGTGAATATTATATTTGAAAGCCTACTGTTTCTATACTTGAGGAGCACCCAGATTGCTTTGGGTTCTCAGATATCTTGCATCTGGTATTTTATGGTATCAATAGATGTAGGGATTCTCAGGTTCTTTAGGGTCTTAACTTGGTAGGAATTGGGAAATGTGCCTCTGCTTCGTCTCTAGTGATTTTTTTTATTTATTTATTTATTTATTTATTTATTTATTTATTTTTTAAATTTATTTATTATTATTATACTGTAAGTTGTAGGGTACATGTGCATAACGTGCAGGTTTGTTACATATGTATACTTGTGCCCTGTTGGTGTGCTGCACCCATCAACTCGTCATTTACATCAGGTATAACTCCCAATGCAATCCCTCCCCCATCCCCCCTCCCCATGATAGGCCCCGGTGTGTGATGTTCCCCTTCCCGAGTCCAAGTGATCTCATTGTTCTAGTGATTTTTATAACCAAAGCTTCATTGCCTCTGGCCAGCAGGTGAAGTTTGAATATGGCAGAAGAAAACCGGGATGCTTCCAGTTTGGGGAAGGGGATAAACATTCAGTATTGTTTTGTTATTTCCTTCAATAGAAAGAGTGGGGAGGGAGTATCCTAAGCAAAGTTGAATATCAAGAGAAATTGTCTTTCTAATGTAAAACACTCAGCATAACAGTGACTTTTTAGGCTTTTCTTTTAGATGCTGCCTTCCATCTAGTTATGCTATTCTGTTTACCCTGGGGAGTGGTAGAACAGGTGAACCGCATAAGTCTCTGGAAAGGGGCCAGGGATGAATGTCTTCCACGTGTTAGTATTGGTCTGAAGGAGAATTGGTTTGGGGTTTGGGTACATCAAATGGAAAAGGTCAGCAGAAGATATGTGTGGCACTAGTACAGAGGATAATTCTCATCAAATATGAAATTCCATGGAATGTCATAGTTTGGACTGTTCTCCTTACTGGCATTATTGGGGTCTGGATCAGAATTCTTCATACAGGTCTAGATAACATTATATGTAACAAAAATCCCCCAAGTCACTCATCAGAAATCTTAGAAAGCATGAAGCACAGTATTGAGCAGAGTTGAATACAGGTATTGGCTGTGTGAGAGAGTGAGACAGGTTTTAAAATGGGCTGAGGACTTTTATCACTATAAAGAACAGTTTATTTGCTTTTTAATAGATAATTATGTAAATTAGAGCCACTGGAATTTTTGAAATTATTAAAGAAAAACACACAAAACAGGAAAAGCTTTTTAGTAAAAGCATGTGAACTTAGGAACTTTTTCTCCTGGTGATATGAATTTCCTAGGTCAGAGGACATGCGTTTTAGCCCCAAAGTGTGTCTTGCTGCTATGGAAGCAAAAGAACAGTTTTCTGCACAAGAACTTACGGAATGTGGACTGCAGATTCAGAAGTCACCAGAGCCTGAGGTTTTGTCAACTCAGGAAGACTTGTTTGACCAGAGCAATAAAACAGGTACCAAGAGTGATTTGCTGTTACAGCTCTTCTCCAAAGATCTAAACTTTTATTTTAGTTCTGAGGCTACTGGTTAAGTTACAAAGCATTTTATAGGTTTGCAGACTTGTTTGTGATATGGAAGGAAAATACGTTTCTAGTTAATTAGTGAGAAGGGCTTTTTGGGAATAATTTCCATGTAATATTTTGACATAATTTTCTCTCTTTTGGAAATGAGATAGTGAAGAATAGCTAATACAGTAAATTTAGTATTATGGATACTAGCCATTTTCTTTTAGTTTTTTTTTTTTTGAGACAGAGTCTTGCTCTCTTGCCCAGGCTGGAGTGCAGTGGTGCAATCTTGGCTCACTGCAAGCTCCGCCTCCCGGGATCATGCCATTCTCCTGCCTCAGCCTCCCTAGTAGGTGGGACTACCGGCACCCGCCATCATGCCTGGCTAATTGTTTCTATTTTTAGTAGAGACGGGGTTTCACTGTGTTAGCCAGGATGTTCTCGATCTCCTGACCTCGTGATCTGCCCGCCTTGGCCTCCCAAAGTGCTGGGATTACAGGTGTGAGCCACTGCACCTGGCCGCCATTTTCTGTTACATGGCTATTATGTCTTCAGATCTTAAATATGATATTAAGCTTAGGTTTTTCATATTCATCTGAGTAACAGTTTACTAACTTAATCTGTTTATTAGTTAATCTGACACAGGAATTTAAAATCTAGCAGAAAGGACATAAAACTTAAAAGAATATAATTTGTTTCACACCTCTTTAACCTCCACCAATCTCATTCCACAGCCTCAGAGAGCTAGAAAACTTGAGTTAATTACCAGCAAAACATATTATGTTGGTTGTAAGGAGGGAAGGGAAGAAGGGTATATTCCTTTGCTATGCTGTGATACAGGTTGCTGTGCAAGACATTCAGAGAGTCACCAAGGAACCTTTGTTGGCCTCTTACTAAAGTTGTAAGGTTTTATTTAAGAAATTCTTTTACGCTGGGATTAATATAGTTGATACTCCATCTGTTGCTAAGGGGAAGGGACCAACAGTAGTAGACTCTTGATAGTATAAATCAGTAATGGCTGCTCATAAATCCTTTTACTAATGCATTAGTCTTTTCTGTCACCTTTGAGCAGACCCAAATCATGAAAACTGCTGCATTTATAACATTGGGTATCGTGTGCATTGTTTTGACTTCTCCCATCTGTATCATGGCCTACGCTTGACTTCACCTAAGGTAGACATTGGAATAAAAGGCTTATTTGCTGTTTTTTAATAGAAGCATCACAAGAAAGAAGAGCAGCTAAGCAGAAGTATAAGGATTCTGGCTTTTATTTTATTTATTTATTTATTTTTTTGAGATGGAGTCTCGCTCTGTCTTCCAGGCTGGAGTGCAGTGGCGCGATCTCAGCTCACTGCAACCTCCACCTACCAGGTTCAAGTGATTCTCCTGCCTTAGCTTCCCAAGTAGCTAGGATTACACGTGCCCACCACCATGCCCAGCTAATGTTTGTATTTTTAGTAGAGATGGGATTTCACCATGTTGGTCCGGCTAGTCTTTAACTCCTGACCTCAGGTGATCTGCCCACCTCAGCCTCCCAAAGTGCTGGGATTACAGGTGTGAGCCACCGTCCCCATCTAGGATTCTGGCTTGTAATCTCCAAGCTTAGGTCATGACAGAAGGGACTGAGGAACTCTTCATCTATTCTTTATTCAAGAAGCCCATTGTAGGGGTGGTTAATGTTTACTCAAGATTTGTGCTATTGTGGTATTCCATTCATTGTACTATAAATAGAAAACAATTTCTGCCCTTTTGGAATTTCTGCCCTTTTGGAAATATGGAAATATGTTGGAAATATGGATATTACTCTTTGCAGTACTGAATGGTTTTTGGCAACTCAGTAGTGTCAATCTGAGAAGTAAGTGCAACTGGAATTTCTTTTTTTCAGTATCTTCTGATGGTTGCTCTACTCCTTCAAGGGAGGAAGGTGGATGTTCTTTGGCTTCCACACCTGCCACCACTCTGCATCTCCTGCAGCTCTCTGGTCAGAGGTCCCTTGTTCAGGAGAGTCTTTCCACGTAAGTAAGCCTAAAATAGCTTATACCAAGGCAGTATGTGCCTGAGAGTCTTAGGCTAAGACTGAAAGAGGCTAAACTTGCCTGCGAGTCTAGAATTCTTTTTGAAACCAAATGGTAGAACGTATGCATTAGAGCTTTGGGGATGAAGAACTGTTGAAGGCAGATAAATCTATTTTCCCATTTGAAAATTTTATAATAGTGGCCCAAAGGTTTCACTAAAAAAGAAAAGGCGCAGTTATTTAGAAAATGTTACACGTCCAAAACACGCATTCTGCTCCTCTGTTTTACTTGCAATTCTTCTCGTTCAATAGCAGAAGGTGGCAAATAGTTGTTAACAGTAGTTGGATTTCTTTATCTCTGTGTTAGGGCAAAGAGGTTTGCTTGTTGGTTTTTTTTGTTTAGTTTTAGTTTTGTTTTCTAATGAAAATGTGCATGGTCTGTCTATTATTAGGCAAAAAAATGGAATAATTTTGTTTTATGTCTCAATTCTGCAAATGAATTTATTTCCTAGCACTGCTCATCTTGCTTTTCAATCATGATGTCCTTGTGTCTGATCATTCACTTTGCCCTTACTCTCTTGTAGAAAAAGTTCTTATTTTACAATAGAAATGTCTGGTATGGGAAATAGTTATTGAAGTATTTTTGGTTCTTCCACCAGCCTCAGGTTGCTATTTGGGAGAAGTGCTGATAAGTATTTATCTGAATGCCTTAGATATTTTTTCCTGTTAAAAAGTAAAAACAAATACAGAAATGCAAAACTGTGGCTATGGTAAAATAACCTGTGATTCTCTCTTTATATAAAGGAATTCCTCAGATCTTGTTGCTCCTTCTCCTGATGCTTTCCGATCTACTCCTTTTATCGTTCCTAGCAGTCCCACAGAGCAAGAAGGGAGACAAGGTGAGCTCTCTTGATCTGTCTGTTGATCTCAGATTAGAAGAGGAGCAACACTTCTTCTGCCTTGCAAAATGTACTGCTTCTTTGTACTTTAGAATGCTTGTGACCTACACAATTCTGTAGGATTCATGTTTGTGTAACCTTTAGGGATAAGACCTACTGTAAAGTGCTGTCTTCAGTTCTTTGCTTTTCCTTCCTTTTTTTTTTTTTTAAATCTAACCCCATCCCCCATTCTTTGCTTTTCTAGCACTAATTCTATTGAGGTTTCTGTATTGTTGGCTCAATTTTTAAAAAGACTCTGAAGGAAATTTTTTTTTGAGATGGAGTCTTGCTCTGTCACCCAGGCTGGAGTGCAGTGGTGTGATCTCAGCTCACTGCAAGCTCCGCCTTCCGGGTTCACGCCATTCTCCTGCCTTAGCCTCCCGAGTAGCTGGGACTACAGGTGCCCGCCACCACGCCTGGCTAATTTTTTGTATTTTTTAGTAGAGATGGGGTTTCACTGTGTTAGCCAGGATGGTCTTGATCTCCTGACCTTGTGATCCATCCACCTCGGCCTCCCAAAGTGCTGGGATTACAGGCGTGAGCCACTGCACCTGGCCAAAATTTTTGTTTTTAAAGTTGAACTTAAATGAATTAGTATGGGGAAGAACTGGGCTTATTACTAATGGCCTAGTTGTTTCTAGCAACATGTGAACACATTTCTGGTGAGAAGGAACCAGCTTGTTTCTTGTGGTCCTTATAGGTTATTTTTGCTATTATTAAAATAGTTTTAGCATAAGAGTGGTTGAAAGTAGGTGGTAAACATTTTAACTTCATTCATTTACTCCTTTGAAGACTTAGAGATTTTATATTACTTTATTCATAAGAAAGCTTTCCTTTTCACTTACCTAATTTATCTCATTATTTAAGCTTCTTTTGCTCTGATCTAGTCTCCTATCCAGTCATTCAAGATGTTTCTGAATTCCTATGATTTCTACAAAGCTTTTTCTAATAAATTCTATGATTTTCATCTTTTTACTCTTTCGTATACAAGTAATGGTTTTATTTATTGAGCACCTAGTATAGGCAAGGCATTATTCTAGAGGCATTTCTGTGGTTTTTCTCACTGAATCCTCACAAAAACATCCTAAGAAGGAGATGTTATTTTTATCCCCATTTTACAGATGAGAAAATGGAGGCATAGAGAGATTTTGCAACTAATGAGATGTAGAGGCAGAATTTGAACTCAGGAAGCTGCCTCCAGAGCCTGTGCCCTTATCTGTCATATATATGCCTCCTATTATATCCTTTCTCTGCTTTTGAGTAATATAAAACGTAGACATTTAACAGTTTTTCAAATGTAATTTATCAGTGATAGAATTTGATCTTAGGGGCCGGGCACGGTGGCTCAAGCCTGTAATCCCAGCACTTTGGGAGGCCGAGGCGGGTGGATCACGAGGTCAGGAGATCGAGACTATCCTGGCTAACATGGTGAAACCCCGTCTCTACTAAAAATACAAAAAACTAGCCGGGCGTGGTGGCGGGCGCCTGTAGTCTCAGCTACTTGGGAGGCTGAGGCGGGAGAATGGCGTGAACCCGGGAGGCGGAGCTTGCAGTGAGCCGAGATCACGCCACTGCACTCCAGCCTGGGAGCACAGCGAGACTCCGTCTCAAAAAAAAAAAAAAAAAAAAATTTGATCTTAGGCTTTCTTCTGCTACAAAATTTGTCTCTGGCTGTTTCTCTTAAAATCAGTTGTAGGTATCCAAATGGACTAATAGCAGTCTAAGCATAACATGATTAGTGACTAATATCAATCTAAGCATAACATGATTAGGTGAATTAATTCTATAAAAACCCTGGTAATGGGCCGGGCGCGGTGGCTCAAGCCTGTAATCCCAGCACTTTGGGAGGCCGAGGCGGGTGGATCACGAGGTCAGGAGATCGAGACCATCCTGGCTAACATGGTGAAACCCCGTCTCTACTAAAAATACAAAAAAATAGCCGGGCGAGGTGGCGGGCGCCTGTAGTCCCAGCTACTCGGAGGCTGAGGCGGGAGAATGGCGTGAACCCAGGAGGCGGAGCTTGCAGTGAGCCGAGATCGCACCACTGCACTCCAGCCTGGGCGACACAGCGAGACTCAGAAAAAAAAAAAAAAAAAAAAAAAAAAAACCCTGGTAATACAAGTTAAGACTGGTTAATTCTTAGAAAAGTTTCTTTTATCTGTACTGTGAACATTGAAAATATATAAAAATAATTATATTAAATATGCTTTCTCAGGCTGGGCACGGTGGCTCATGCCTGTAATCCCAGCACTTTGGGAGGCCAAGGCGGGCAGATCACCTGAGGTCAGGAGTTCGAGACCAGCCTGGCCACCATGGTGAAACTCCATCTCTACTAAAAATATAAAAAATTAGCTGGGTGTGGTGGCAGGTGCCTGTAATCCCAGCTACTCAGGAGGCTGGGGCAGGAGAATCACTTGAACCCGGGAGGCAGAGGTTGCAGTGAGCCAGGGTTGTACCACTGCACCCCAGCCTGGACAACAGAGCGAGACCCTGTCTCCAAAAAAAAAAAATGCTTTCTCCCTGATTGTAAACAGTTAGTATTTATTGTAGAAAGTTTGTTAAGTATATAGGAAATTAATGAAAATAAAAATCACCTATGATAGTACACTCCAGATATATTTACAACTAGTATATTTGGATATATTTCAGTTTTCAGTACATAAAGTACTTTTACATAATTGGTATCATGTCGTGTATATGACTCAGTTTTCTTTTTTTATGTAACAGTATATTTTCACTTGTCAGTTATATTTTAGATTTAATGCATTTGCTTAATATGTGCATCAGTGTTTGTGAAACTATATGTGCTTTTTGTATTTATTTTTTTTTTGCTTTTCTCTTAGATTATTAACCTAAAGCCTTTTTTATATGTAGTGCCTATAACATCAGGTTTTTAATGTGCTTTGTCATGGCAAGGAAGTTCAAAATGTGCAACAAAAATACTTAGCACAGCTATGGCAGTATATTAAAGGCCGGTAGCACCGGATCCCAGATTAGGTGTAGACAGGTAAGGTTAAGACTAAGCTAAGCAGCAAGGCTGGGTATTGAGGTTGCAGTTTGGGTAACTGGTAGCATGAGTGTGGATTATGGGGAAAAGGTAAATGTTGTCAAGTAGTTTGTGAGTGGTCTAGAGGAGGCCTGTTTAGGGTCAAGTTGTAAGATAGGGGATAAAAATGATGAATCAAATACTTAGCTAGCCAGACTGACTCCAAGCAAGATCCTAGGTGGGTAGTATACTATGGGAAAGCAGTGTTTCGTGTTTTGTGTGTGTGTTCCCTCCTAATTTGTGTCAGGATTAGTGTCTTCTCTTTCCTAGTTCTTTGATAGATCAGTGCTGATTGGCATTGATAGATTTTTTTTTCTTCATCTATATTTGTACAGGCATCCATCTCTCTGCATTTAGCAATTGTTAATTCAAATATAATGAGTTCATAAATATGAATTATAGATGCTGTATTTACTTAAAGTGGTGACAAGTTCACTGTCTTTCAAGGCCTGTGGTAGAATATATGATGGTTAAATTAGGTAACAGTAGTTTGGGCTTTTCTTGGGCTTTTCTACAGGGAAGTGAAAAACTGAGCTATAAAATCAGGAAAGGAGCCAAGTTAATTTAATATTTCTTATGAATGGGTGGGTAGCCCCAGATGCATCCAGTTTTGATCTATACCTAAAAATAGAAGCTTGGGCAGCTCTACCAACCAAAGGAAGTATTGCTAGATTGCTAGGACCCAATCTACTATTGTTCCATCAGCTTTTCTGAAAAATTGCATCATTATTTTTTTAGAGTGAAAATGTCTGTAATGTAATTATTCTTAGTGGTGTTGGAACATGAGTAATATTGATGAGTGATATTTCTCAATTTGTTTTCCCTGTTTTAAACCAGATAAGCCAATGGACATGTCAATGTTATCTGAAGGAGGAGGAGAGCCTTTTCAGAAGAAACTTCAAAGTGATGAACCAGTAGAGTTAGAAAACCACCCTCTCCCACCTGAGCCCACTGTATCACCACAAGCCTCAACACCAATATCTCAGAGCACACCAGTCTTCACTTCTGGGTCACTTCCTATCCCATCCCAGCCTCAGTTTTCTCATGTGAGTATTGTAAAAGGAGTTGTTTTTTTAAAAGCAGCATTATTGGGGTATAATTTACAGACCACATAACACACACGTTTTAAATGTACAATTTTGTGATATTTTAGTACATTTACAGAGTTGTTCCCGGCTAACACAGTGAAACCTCGTCTCTGCTAAAAATACAAAAAATTAGCTGGGTGTGGTGGCGTGCGCCTGTAGTCCCAGCTACTCAGGGGGCTGAGGCAGGAGAATGGCGTGAACCCGGGAGGCGGAGCTTGCAGTGAGCTGAACTGAGATCGAGCCACTGCATTCCAGCCTGGGTGACAGAGGGAGACTCCATCTCAAAAAAAAAAAAAAAAGAAAATTTACAGGGTTGTGAAGCTGTCATCACAAAGTAGTTTTAAAACAGTTTCAAAGTCACCTAACATCTTGATTTTTTTTTTTTATGTTTAAACTTTTTACAGTGTCTTTAAACTTTTTGAAAATGTTACTGCAAAATTGCAAAGGGACATAAATCATTATTCTACCTTAACACAACTGTTACTGTAATTTTTGTCTTTCCACATGCTTATGGTTTTTTTCAATAACTAAATTTTTTTGCCCATGACACAGCCTCAGGAGGTCCTGACGATATGTGCCCCCACATGCTGATGTTTTTTTAAAAAGTTGTTTATATACCACAACTTTTTAATTTTCTTTTTCCAGTTAACATTGTGTCGTAATAATTCTCAATGTTATATTGTCTTCACTTATCCTTTCAAAAGTTGTGTATTATTTAAGTAGATGTAATCTCAGTACAGGATCATTCCTATACTTAGGGTATCAATATGGTTTTTAGTTTTCCTATGTGTATTTTCTTCTAAAAGCAAGGGAAAACTATTAATTTGTATAATTTTAAATTTAAATATTTAAAGAAATGAAATTCAGGTTTCATAGTGAGTTGAAAATCCTTAAATCTAAATGACTATATTATATATTCAATCTAAATACGTATTCTTATAGGACCTTAAGTGGGGGAATTATTGTAGTTTTATTGGGAGAACTTTTTTTTTTTTTTTTTGAGACGGAGTCTCGCTCTGTAGCCCAGGCTGGAGTGCAGTGGCCGGATCTCAGCTCACTGCAAGCTCCGCCTCCCGGGTTCACGCCATTCTCCGGCCTCAGCCTCCCGAGTAGCTGGGACTACAGGCGCCCGCCACCTCGCCCGGCTATTTTTTGTATTTCTTAGTAGAGACGGGGTTTCACCGTGTTAGCCAGGATGGTCTCGATCTCCTGACCTCGTGATCCGCCCATCTCGGCCTCCCAAAGTGCTGGGATTACAGGCTTGAGCCACCGCGCCCGGCCTAGGGAGAACTTATTTTATACCTTTCAGTTTGCAGGTGTTATAACAAGAGTTTGTATTTAAAAGTAAAATTTGAAAATGAATAGTAATGAACTGTAAATTTAGTGAGGAGGGGACAGTAGGAAGAAAGAAACTGGTTTGTTTTCTGGAGTTTTAAAACTTGTATTGTTAAAGGATTCCGTTTTATGCAGTTCATTAGAAGCAATTTGGTGGCATTATTAAAAATGAGGACTCTAGAGTCAGAACTTCCTGGACTCACTCCTGGCTCTGTCATTACTACCTTTGTGACCAATTGAAATTGAATCTTAGTTTGCTCATCAGTCAAATGGTGGGGATACTGATACTGTCTACCTCATAGGATGTTTATGAAGGTTGAGTTAATATATATAAAATGCCTAGACTAGTGCCTTACACTTGGTAAATACAGCATATAAGGATAGTTGTTGCTGGCAGTAAAAGGGTTGAAAACAAGGTTACCTGGAGGTGAAATGGATGTTCAAACCGTACATCATTTTCTTTAGCTTTTTTTTTTTTTTTGAGACAGGATTTTGGTCTGTTGCCCAGGCTGGAGTGCAGTAGTGCGACCATGGCTCACTGCAGCCTTGACTTCCTAGTCTCAAGCGATCCTCCCACCTCAGCCTCCCAAGTAGCTGGAACTACAAGCACGTGGCACCATGCCCAACTAATTTCTTAATTTTTCTTATAGAGGTAGGGTATCACTATGTTGCCAGGGCTGTCCTTACTCTTAGGCTCAAGTAATCCTCCTGTCTCAGCCTCCCAATGTGTTGAGATTACAGGGGTGGGCCACTGTGCCTGGCCTTCTTTAGCTTTTATTTTTCTAAGTTATATGTAAAGGTAGCTGGGCATGGTGAGGCATGCCTGTAATCTCAGCTGCTCAGGAGATTGAGATGGGAGGAGCATTTGAACCTAGGGATTTGAGAACAGCTTGGGCAAAATAGCAAGACCCTGTCTCAAAAAAAAAAAAAAGTTATAAATCTGACCGGGTGCAGTGGCTCATACCTGTAATCCCAGCACTTTGGGAGGCCAAGGCAGGTGGATTACTTGAGACCAGGAGTTCAAGACCAGCATTGCCAGCACAGTGAAACCCAGTCTCTACCAAAAAGTACAAAAATTAGCCTGGCATGGTAGCAAGCACCTACAGTTCCAACTATTTGGAAGGCTGAGGCAGGAGAATCGCTTGAACCCAGGAGGTGGAGGTTACAGTGAGCCAAGATCTCACCACTGCACTGCAGCCTGGGGGACAGAGTGAGACCCTGTCTTAAAAAGAAATAAAATAAAGAGTTTAAGAATGAGCTATAAGCACTGACAGAGAGCACTAAGATTTTTCCAACACTGATTTAAAGAAAATGGTTATAGATGTTTATCAGTGACCAAACAAGACATTTATGGTCTTTGGAAAGGTATTCCTACCAGTTGGTGGGGGTAGAGATAATTCCTGGCTACAAAGGGAGAACGGACATTTTGAAAAACAAGGCATTATTGAAGGAATTGCTCTGTTTTCAACATTTACCAAAGACCTTCAGAATTAGCCAAAAAATCAGCAATGAAAATTTCAGACAAATGAGTGATTCTGAACATAGTTCAGAGATTCTTGGAACCTAAGATGACTCTAATCAGGTTTCTTTGAACTCATGGTTTTTTTTTTGTTTTGTTTGTTTTTTTTTTTGAGACAGAGTCTCGTTTTGTCGCCCAGACTGGAGTGCGGTGGCGTGATCTCACTGCAAGCTCCGCCTTCTGGGTTCACGCCATTCTCCTGCCTCAGCCTCCCGAGCAGCTGGGACTACAGGTGCCTGCCACCATGCCCAGCTAATTTTTTGTATTTTTAGTAGATACGGGGTTCACCGTGTTAGCCAGGATGGTCTCGATCTCCTGACCTTGTGATCTGCCCGCCTCGGCCTCCCAAAGTGCTGGGATTACAGGCGTGAACCACCACGCCCAGCCTCATGTTTTATCAGATGCCTCAGCCAGTGCAGTCCCTGCCTCCTAAAAAGTCTCTCAAGAATACCTTTAGTAGGCCGGGCACAGTGGCCCACACCTATAATCCTAGCACTTTGGGAGGCCGAGGCGGGAGGGTCACGTGAGCCCAGGAGTTTGAGAACAGCCTGGGCAACATAGTGAGACCCCATCTCTACAAATGGTCAAAAACTAGCCAGGAGTGGTGGTGCCCACTTGTAGTCCCAGCTGCTTAGGAGACTGAGACAGGAGAATTGCTTGAGTCCGGGAAGTTGAGGCTGCAGTGAGCCATGATCATGCCACAGCACTCAGCTTGAGCAACAGGGTGAGACCTTGTCTCAAAAAAAAAAAAAAAAAAAACCTTTACAACATAGCTTTTAAGTTAAAGATTGGATTTTACTTAATAAGCATTTGTAAAACCCCAAAAATAAGTCAGATAGTTAAAACAAGACCTCTTCCTCTTCCTACCCAAAGATAACCACTTTTCATTCTTTGTGCTTTTTCTTTTGGTATTTACCTCCATAATTCTACATAGCATGATTATATTTTCTTTTTCTTAGGCACAGGGTCTTGACCTATTGCTCAGGCTGTAGTGCAGTGGAGCAGTCCTAGCTCACTGTAACCTCGAACTTCTGTGCTCAGGCCATCCTCCCACCTCAGCCTCCTGAGTAGCTGGGACTACTGGCACACACTACCACACCTGGCTAATTAAAAATTTTTTTATAGGGCCGGGCACGGTGGCTCAAGCCTGTAATCCCAGCACTTTGGGAGGCCGAGACGGGCGGATCACGAGGTCAGGAGATCGAGACCATCCTGGCTTACACGGTGAAACCTTGTCTCTACTAAAAAGTACAAAAAACTAGCCGGGCTAGGTGGCGGGCGCCTGTAGTCCCAGCTACTCAGGAGGTGAGGCAGGAGAATGGCGTAAACGCGGGAGGCAGAGCTTGCAGTGAACTGAGATCCGGCCACTGCACTCCAGCCCGGGCGACAGAGCGAGACTCCATCTCAAAAAAAAAAAAAAAAAAATTTTTTATAGAGGTGGGACCTCACTATGTTGCCCAGGCTGGTCTTGAACTCCTGGGCTCAAGCAGACCTCCTGCCTTGGCCTCCCAAAATGCTGGGATTACAGGTGTGAGCTACCGTGACCAGCCTATTTTCGTAAAAAAATTTTAGCCATTTTCCAAGTATAGTTAAATCATAATTTTGTTGAGATTATTACTGAGTTTACATTATCGCTATGTAAACAAGTTCACTGCAGAGCCTATGACATATTATGATTATTTTTTCATGTTTCTGTAATTTGTTTTCTCTGAAATTGTACTTGGGCTTTTTTATTTAGTTTTCTGTGACTCTCATTAAATCAACCCTAGACTCTCCACCAATTGTCAGAAACTCCTTTCAGGATGTTGAAGAGCCTTAGACTTTCTGTTTCATCTTTTTGGAGAAACCTCTTTTGGACCCTCCTGATCTCTAATCTGTACTGTTGCCCTCTATTCCTGGTGCATAACTGTTACCTCCCTTCACTGTCATCCTTGGAGATTCTCCTTACCTGTCTTTGTGTTGGATACCTCTTGGGTTTCATATCTTCTTGCTTGGTTTACTCCCTCATTTTGGTGGGGGACATTGTTTAGTAGCTTTTATTCTGCTATCACACTTGATTTGTAGTTTGCAGGAGCATAGAATTCTAGATGGGAAATAATTTTCCTTTAAAGATTTTGAAGGCATTGCTCTTTTGTCTTCCAACTTCCAGTGCTGCTGTTAGGTATGAGGGCCAGGCCAGCCGTGGTGGCTCATGCCTGTAATCTTAGCACTTTGGGAGGCTAAGGTGGGGGGACCACTTGAGGCCAGGAGTTTGAGACCAGCCTAGGCAACATGGCCAGACCCTGTCTCTACCAAAAAAACAAAACAAAACAACAACAGCAGCAGCATAAAACAAAGTGTGAAGGCAATCTGATCTTGACTTTTAGTAGGTGATCTGTTTTTTCTTTACTGGAATCCTGTAGAATGTTCTCTTTGTTCCCAGTGTTCTGAAATTTCCAGACCTTTGGGATATGTCTATTTTCATTCATTGTATTAGGTACTTGGTAGGCCCTCTCAAGTTTAGAAACTGAGGTCCTTCAGTTCAAAGAAATTTATTTCTTTAATTTCTTTCCCTTTGTTTTCTCTGTTCCTTTTCTTTTTTTAATGGACTATCTGTTGTTTGGATGTTGAAACTCCTAGAAGTCTTCTAATTTTATTTTGTCTCCTACTTTTGATCATCTCTGTCTCGTTTTGTTCAACTTTCTGGGTGATTTCTTCAGTCATTAAAAAAACAGTGGCTATATTGAGATGTAATTCACATACCATTCAGTTTACCCATTTAAAGTACACAATCCAATGGTTTTTAGTATATTAATAGAGTTGTGCAACCATCACCATGATCTAATTTCAGATTAGTTTCATCACCTCCCCCAAACCCATGCCCATTAGCACTCACTCAACCTTTCTTCTACCCCTGGCTCTTAGAGACCACCAGTCTACTTTCTGTCTCTATAGATTTGCCCATTCTGGACGTTTCATATAAATGGAATTACAAACTACATAACCTTTGTGAATGGCTTCTTTCATTTTTTAGCATAATGTTTTCAGGGTTCACCTATGTTGTAGCATGTGTCAGATTTTCATTCCTTTTTTTTCTGTTGATCTATCCTTGTCTATAAAAAATATAAAGGAAAAAAGAATTTCATTCCTTTATTTATTTTATTTGTTTGTTTGTTTATTTTTCTTTTTGAGATGGAGTTTTGCACTTGTTGCCCTTGCTGGAGTGCAATGGCGTGATCTTGGCTCACCGCAACTTTTGCCTCCCAGGATCAAGCGATTCTCCTGCCTTAGCCTCCTGAGTAGCTGGGATTACAGGCATGCGCCACCACAACTGGCAAATTTTGTATTTTTTTTTTTTTTAAGTAGAGACAGGGTTTCTCTATGTTGGTCAGGCTGGTCTTGAACTCTCGACCTCAGGTGATCCACCCATCTCGGCCTCCCAGAGTGCTGGGATTACAGGCGTGTGTCACCGTGCCTGGCCTTCATTCCTTTTTATTGCTGAATAATACCATTGTGTGGATATGCCACAGTTACTCATCGATTCATCATTTGATGGACATTTGGGTTGTTTCCCCTTTTGGCTATTGTGAATAAGGCTGCTGTGTACATTTACAGACAGGTTTGTATGTGAACATGGTTTTATTTCTCTTATGTATACTTACAGGTGCAATTGCCCGGTTCAACCATCTTTTAATTCTTCTCTTAGTTATTAATTTCTACTCTTGGGTTTTTAACTTCTAAATTTTTTTTCAGAATATATTTTTAAAATACAATTTCTCTTATTTTATGGATATACTGTCTTATCTCTGTAACAGTATTAATAATAGTTTTCTCCTCTCTGGAGTAGTCACTGTTTCTTCCAGATGGACTTTAGTTTTGTTTGTTTTGATCTCTTTCAAATTAGAGGCTTTCCTCAGATGTCTGGTAATCTTTGTTTAGTTGGTGATGTTCAAGAGTGAAATATCAGACAGATGATTAATAGTTCTGAGTTGGTGGTTGGGTCTTCTTGTTTTTGGGATTTGCTGTAATGTGATCCGCGGGGACATTTTATTGGAAGTCCCATAATGTCAGTATCTTGATTTATCTTGGCCTGGTCAGATCCCTTAGGAAAATCTCTCATCTCCTATTTGTGGGGTATAGGCTTGGCTGCCATTGTACTAGAAGTCTATTAATGGAAGAGGGCTTTGGGTGGGAAGGGGTTGGGAGACAGGTGCAGGTTTCATTCAATATGTAGATTTTCATTTAATCTCCCTATTTTCAGCATTGTACTTCCTGATAACTGTGCCTCTTGTCTGCCAGTCCTGGGACACTCTATTTTACGCTCTCCAGGGCAGAGGAGGGGCAGGGTGAGATTATGGGAGTTGGAACTGTGATGTAACTCTGGGTGTTTCTTGGCTTTCTTCACTGCTGGCTTAGGAATTCAGCTTTCACTCTTCTGTTAAATAGATTACCTTTTCCAGATTTTTTTTTTGCAGTTATCTTTTCTTCTCTTTTTTTTTTGAGACGGAGTTTCACTTTTGTTGCCCAGGCTGGAGTGCAATGGCGCGATCTCAGCTCACAGCAACCTCCGCTTCCTCAGCTCAAGCGATTCTCCTGCCTCAGCCTCCCAAGTAGCTAGGATTACAGGCATGCACCACCATGCCCGGCTAATTTTGTATTTTTTTAGTAGAGACAGGGTTTCTCCATGTTGGTCAGGCTGGTCTCGAACTCCCGACCTCAGGTGATCCGCCCGCCTCTGCTTCCCAAAGTGCTGGGATTACAGGCATGAGCCACCACGCCCGGCTTTTGTTCTCTTTTTCTTGAAATTTTGTGCTTAAGGAAAATCACTTTACCATTACTTAATGGGATTTCAGAAAACTCTGAGTATGTGTATGTTCAGTCCTCCATTTTTGTTAAGTTCCCTACTTTTTTCATTATATGTCAAACTTGTACGTGTTATTCTTAATGGGTAACCCTTGTACATCTATTATTTCTTTTGTACCTTGGTTACTGGAGTCCAAGGCAACCTAATTTTGATGTTAGAAGATTTAAATATGTGTAAAGAGATTATTACTATTCAAGAGAAAATTGGGATAAAGGTAATTTTGTCAATTTTTTTTCTTTCTTTCCTAATAAACTTGTCAATCGCATAGCCTCTTTGACCCTTTACCAGGATATGAGGGATGGGGAGAGGATTAGTAGAACATAGTTTGATAGTTAACATTTTCTCATTCTTGATATATGTATTAATTTTGGTGAGGACAAATTAGGCAATTAAATGTTTTCAAACTAGAATAGTGGTGGTGGTGGCACAACATTGTAAATGCAGCAAATGCCACTCAATTATTTTATTTTTGTTTTTGTGTGTGTGTGTGTGATTTTTATTTTTTTTTTGAGATGGAATCTTGCTCTGTCGCCCAGGCTGGAGTGCAGTGGCACAATCTCAGCTCACTGCAGCCTGTACCTCCTGAGTTCAAGTGATTCTCGTGCCTCAGCACCCCAAGTAGCTGGGACAACGAGTGCACACCACCTTGCCCAGCTCATTTTTGTATTTTTAGTAGAGATGGGGTTTCACCATGTTGGCCAGGCTGGTCTCAAACTTCTGACCTCAAGTGATCTGCCTGCTTTGGCCTCCCAAAGTGCTGGAATTACAGGCGTGAACCACCGCGCCTGGCCTGAATTGTTTAGTTTAAAATGGCTTAATTTTATGTTGTGAGTTTCATTTAAAAAAAGGTATTTATAGCTTTACATTAGTGATGTTTTATCTATGAGCCTTTGTAAAATGACTTATTTTTTGCAACAAGGGAAAAAATACATATTTCTTGCAGAAGATGTGGTAATGCATGGTGGCTTACACCTGTAGTCCCAGTGCTTTGGGAGGCCAAGGTGGGAGGATAGCTTGAGTCAGGAGTGTGACAGCAGCCTGGGCAACGTAATGAGACCCCCGTCTCTACCCCCCACCCCAAAAAAAAGATTAGCCAGGTGTGGCAACGTGTGCCTGTAGTCCCAGCTCCTGGCGCAGGGGAGGAGTATGGGCGGAAAGATTGCTTAAGTTCAGGTGTCTGAAGCTGCAGTGAACTATGATTGTGCCACGGCCCTCTGGCCTGGGTGACAAAGCAAGACCCCATCTTGAAGAAAAGAACAAAGAGAAAATAAGATCATTAGTTATTCTACCTAAGAAATACAACTCTTTTTTTTTTTTTTTTTTTTGAAATGAAGTCTCTCCATGCGCCTGGCAAATTTTTGTGTGTTTTTTTTTTTGAGACGGAGTCTCGCCCTGTCGCCCAGGCTGGAGTGCAGTGGCTGGATCTCAGCTCACTGCAAGCTCCGCCTCGTGGATTTACGCCATTCTCCTGCCTCAGCCTCCCGAGTAGCTGGGACTACAAATTTTTGTGTTTTTAATAGAGATGGGGTTTCACCTTGTTGGTCAGGCTGGTCTCGAACTCCTGACTTCAAAGGATCTACTTGCCTCAGCCTCCCAAAGTGCTGGGATTACAGGCATAAGCCGTCACACCTGGCCAACTCTTAGCTTTTTTTGTTATATGTTTATTAACTAGAATTACGTGAAGATTATATATGATAAAATGTGTAAAAAGAGTATAATGGCCAGGTGCTGTGGCTCACGCTTGTAATCCCAGCACTTTGGCAGGCTGAGGCAGACTGATCACTTGAAGTCAGGAGTTTGAGACCAGCCTGGCCAACATGGTGAAACCCCATCTCTACTAAAAAGTACAAAAATTAGCTGGGCGTGGTGGCGGGTGCCTGTAATCCCAGTTACTCTGGAGGCTGAGGCAGGAAAATTACTTGAACCTGGGAGATGGAGGTTGCAGTGAGTGGAGATGGCGCCACTGCACTTCAGCCTGGGTGACGGAATAAGACTCTGTCTCAAAGGAAAAAAAAAAAAAAAGAAAAAAAAGACTACAATGTATATCCACATACTTTTTTACTAAAATAGAAACTTCTTGCTAGAGCCCAAATGTTTTTTGATCTTTTAGTGTTCTTCTGTATACTTTTATGTAGACCATAAAACATTCTATCATGTGATAGATCACAGTTTAAAAATTATTATCTTGGCCGGACGAGGTAGCTCATGCCCGTAATTCCAGCACTCTGGGAGTTTGAGGCGGGCAGATTGCTTGAACCTAGGAGTTCAGGATCAGCCTGGGCAACATGGCAAAATCTCATCTCTACAAAAAGATCTAAAAAATTAGGTGTGGTGGTGTGTGCCTATATTCCTAGCTACTCGGGAGGCTAAGGTAAGAGAATCACTTGAGTCTAGGAGGTCAAGACTGCAGTGAGCCATGATCGCACTACTGCACTCCAGCCTGGGCAACAGAACAAGACCCTGCCTCAAAATAAATAAATAAATAAATAAAATTCCTATTTGTAACCATTTAAGGTATTTCATACTGTTTCCTATTCTAAATAATAATATAGCAGTGAACCATTTTGTAGGTAAATATTAGTGTGCTTTCATTGATTAATTTCCCAGAAATGGAATTATTGCATTATGGCATATAGGATTTCAGGGCTGTTGTGTTTTCCTAAATTTCCATTCAGAAATGTTGAACCATTTTTTTTTTTCCCTTTTGAGACAGGGTCTCATTCTGTTGTGCAGGCTAGAGTGCAGTGGCACAATCACTACTCACTGCAGCCTTGACCATCCAGGCTCCCAAGTAGCTGTGACCACAGACGTGTGCCACCACACTCAGCTAATGTTTCTTTTTTTTGGTAGAGACAGGGTCTCACTTTGTTGTGCAGGCTTATCTCAAACTCCTGGGCTCAAGTAATCCTTCTGCCTTGTCCTTCCAAAGTGTTAGGATTATAAGTTAGAGCCACTGCATCTGGCTTGAACCGGTTTATACTCAGTCATATCTGAGAGTATATGAATAGATTCAAACTTATGATCATTGTTACAATCTGATAGGATGAACAAAAATACCAGACATTGAAATACCAGAAGTTATGGAATATACGGAATGCTTGACTGCCCATTTGATTCCTCATTCCCTTAAAAAATCATAGGAAAAAAAGCTTGGGCATGGTGGCTCATACCTGTAATCCTAGCAGTTTGGGAGGCTAAGGTGGGCAGATTGCTCAAGCCCAGGATTTTGAAACAAGCCTGGGCAACAAAACGAGACCCTCTCCACAAAAAATATAAAAATTACCTTGCTTTGGTGGTGCACACTTGTAGTTCCAGCTACTTGGGAGGCTGAGGTGGGAGGATCAATTGAGTCCAAGACGTCAAGGCTGCAATGAGCAATTATTAAGCCACTGCACTCCAGCCTGGGTGACAGAGCAAGACCTTGTCTCAAAACAAAACAAAAAACGTAGGAAATGAATGCCTACCCATCTATGTCTGGAGTTTTACATCATTTACATTAGGCAAAATTACACACTAAATGTAAATTCTTATGTAAAAGCAGCTAAGTTTTATGTTAATGTCTCTTTAAAAATATTGAAGTATTAGTTACATAAAATTGTCATTTTACATGTATGTTTTGATGAATTTTGGCAAATGTGTACAGCTGTGTAACCATCACCACCATCAAAGTAGAGAACAGTTCCCTCACCCTAAAAAGTTTCCTTATAACCTTTTGTGGTTGATCTCCCTGCTGCCCAACATACTCCCTTCTCCTGCCCTAGGCAATCACACATCAGTTTTCTGTCAGTATAGTTTTGGTATTTCAGTAGTTTCAAGTCTGGGCAATATAGCAAGATCCCATTTCTAAAAGACATTTTTAAAATTATCTGGGTGTTGTGGCGCCCACCTGTATTTCCAGCTACTTGGGAGACTGAGGTGGGAGATTGCTTGAGCCTAGGAAATTGAGGCTGCAGTGAGCTATGATCTCACTACTGCACTCCAGAGCCTGGGCGACAGAGTGAAGCCTTGTCTTTAAAAAAAAAAAAAAAAAAAAAGAATTTCATGTAATTGGAATCAGGAAGTGTGTATGGTCTTTTATTTTTGAGCTCTTTTACTTAGCATAATTTTGAGATTTGCTTGTATTATACATATTCATATTTTATTGCATTTATATTGTTGGATAGTGTTCCATAATATGTGTATCCACAATTTGTTTGTTCATTCACCATTTGATAGGACATTTGGTTCTACTTTTTGGTTATTTTGAATAATCTAGTCAATTATAATTAATATATGACCATTATATGAGTGAATATATGAATAATTCCCCCATGAATTTATGAATAATAATCCTATGATCTTTTGCACATCTTTTTTTTGGAGACAGAATCTTGCTCTGTTGCCTAGGCTGGAGTGTAGTGGCGTGATTTTGCCTCACTGCAACCTCTGCCTCCTGAGTTCAAGCAATTCTCGTGCCTCAGCCTCTGGGTAGCTGGGATCATAGGTGTGCACCACTATGCCCAGCTAATTTTTATATTTTTAGTAGGGACGGGGTTTCACCATGTTGGCCAGGCTGGCCTCAAACTCCTGGCCTCAAGACATCTGCCTGCCTTGACCTCCCAAAGTGTTGAGAATACAAATGTGAGCCACCGTGCCTGGCCAGCATGCACATCTTATGAATAATAGTTCTATGATCATTTGGATGCCCATCTTTTCTGTGGGCACATATTTTTATTTTTCTTAGGTAAATGCCTACAAGTAGAATGCCTAGGTTATATAGTAATGAATGTTTCTAAGATACTGCCATACTGTTTTTCCAAAGTGAGTGTAACATTTTGCATTCCCAGCAGCAATGTACGAGAGTTGCAGTTGTTCGCCATCGTTGCTAATCCTTAGTTTTGTGAGCCCTTTTTTTTTCCGTCTTTTTTTGAGACAGAGCCTTTCTCTGTCACCCAGGCTAGTGTGCAGTGGCACAATCATAGCTCACTGCAGCCTGGACTTCTGTGGCTCAAGTGATCCTTCTGCCTCAGCCTCCCAAGTAGCTGGGACTGTAGGGGCACAATACCATGCCTGGCTAATTTTTAAAGTTTCTGTAGACATGGGGTCTAGCCACGTTGCCCAGGCTGGTCCTGAACTCCTGGACTCAAGCAGTTTTCCCACCTCAACCTCCCAAAGTGCTGGGATTACAGGCATGAGCCACCACACCTGGCTGAGCCACGATGCCTGGCTGTTTTGTGAACTATTTTAATGTTAGTTTGCTTTTTTTTTTTTTTTTGAGACAGAGTTTTGCTCTGTTGCCCAGGCTAGAGTGCAATGTCACTATCTCAGCTCACTGCAACTTCTGCCTCCTGGGTTCAAGTGATTCTCCTGCCTCAGCCTTGCGAGTAGCTGGGACTACAGGTGCTCGCCACCACGCCTGGCTAATTTTTGTATTTTTAGTAGAGATGAGGTTTCACCATGTTGGCCAGGCTGGTCTCGAACTCCTGACGTCAGGTGATCTGCCCGCCTTGGCCTTCCAAATTGCTGGGATTACAGGTGTGAGCCACCACGCCTGGCCTATGTTAGTTGCTTTTGTTGCGTGTAGTGGCATTTCATTGTGATTTTAATTTGTATTTCTCTGTTGACTATTGATATTGTAACCTTTGGATTTTATTTTATTTATTAATTATTATTATTATTATTATTATTATTTTTGAGATGGAGTCTTGCTCTGTCATCCAGATTGGAGTGCAATGACATGATCTTGGCTCACTGCAACCTCTGCCTCCCTGGTTCAAGCCATTCTTCTGCCTCAGTTTCTTGAGTAGCTGGGATTACAGCCATGCACCACCCCACCCAGCTAATTCTTGTATTTTTGGTAGAGACACGGTTTCACCATGTTGGCCAGGCTGGTCTCGAACTCCTGACCTCAGGATCTACCTGCCTCGGCCTCCCAAAATGCTGGGATAATAGGCGTGAGCTACTGCACCTGGCCACTGGATTTTAATATCTGCTTTATGAACGCTAGCTTTTTTTTTTTTTTTTTTTTTGAGGTGGAGTCTTACTCTCTCACCCAGGCTGGAGTGCAGTGGTGCAATCTCAGCTTACTGCAACCTCAGCCTCCCAGGTTCAAGTGATTCTCCTGCCTCAACCTCCCAAGTAGCTGGGATTACAGGTGCCCGCCGCCACGCCTAGCTGATTTTTTGTATTTTTAGTAGAGACGGGGTTTCACTGTGTTGAATGCTAGCATATTTTGAAATCGTGAAGTAAAATGAGTATGTATTCCCACTTTGTGAGAATTGAAATGGGCTGGAGCATGTGCCACTGCTCTTGGCTATCCTAGAGTTCTTTAATTCTTAAATTTGATGTAGAAATTTTATATGAATTTAAAAATTTGATTTAGAAATTTGACTTGATTTAGAAATTTTATATGAATCCAGGGATTAGATATAAAAGATGTATGATCATGTATAAATTACGATTTGTGTCTTTTTATTCTTCCTTAGGACATTTTTATTCCCTCCCCAAGTCTGGAAGAACAATCAAACAATGGGAAGAAAGATGGAGATTTGCATAGTTCATCTTTGACAGTTGAATGTTCTAAAACTTCAGAGATTGAACCAAAGAATTCCCCTGAGGATCTTGGGCTATCTTTGACAGGGGATTCTTGCAAATTGATGCTTTCTACAAGTGAATATAGTCAGTCCCCAAAGATGGAGAGCTTGAGTTCTCACAGGATCGATGAAGATGGAGAAAACACACAGATTGAGGATACGGAACCCATGTCTCCAGTTCTCAATTCTAAATTTATTCCTGCTGAAAATGATAGTATCTTGATGAATCCAGCACAGGATGGTGAAGTACAACTGAGTCAGAATGATGACAAAACAAAGGGAGATGACACAGACACCAGGGATGACATTAGTATTTTAGCCACTGGTTGCAAGGGCAGAGAAGAAACGGTAGCGGAAGATGTTTGTATTGATCTCACTTGTGATTCGGGGAGTCAGGCAGTTCCTTCACCAGCTACTCGATCTGAGGCACTCTCCAGTGTGTTAGATCAGGAGGAAGCTATGGAAATTAAAGAACACCATCCAGAGGAGGGGTCTTCAGGGTCTGAGGTGGAAGAAATCCCTGAGACACCTTGTGAAAGTCAAGGAGAGGAACTTAAAGAAGAAAATATGGAGAGTGTCCCATTGCATCTTTCTCTGACTGAAACTCAGTCCCAAGGGTTGTGTCTTCAAAAGGAAAGCCCCAAAAAAGAATGCTCAGAAGCTATGGAAGTTGAAACCAGTGTGATTAGTATTGATTCCCCTCAAAAGTTGGCGATACTTGACCAAGAATTGGAACATAAGGATCAGGAAGCTTGGGAAGAAGCTACTTCAGAGGACTCCAGTGTTGTCATTGTAGATGTGAAAGAGCCGTCTCCTAGAGTTGATGTTTCTTGTGAACCTTTGGAGGGAGTGGAGAAGTGCTCAGATTCCCAGTCATGGGAGGATGTTGCTCCAGAAATAGAACCATGTGCTGAGAATAGATTAGATACCAAGGAAGAAAAGAGTGTAGAATATGAAGGAGTTCTGAAATCAGGGACTGCAGAAGCAGAACCTGTAGAGGAAGACTCTTCACAGCCTCCCTTACCTTTAGTTAGAGCAGATGATCCTCTGAGACTTGACCAAGAGTTGCGGCAGCCCCAAACTCAGGAGAAAACAAATAATTTGTTAACAGAAGACTTGAAAATGGCTAATGCAAAGCAGCTAAGCTCAGGTGCAGAGGCCCAGAAGCTGGGGAAGCCCTCTGCCCATGCCTCACAAAGCTTCTGTGAAAGTTCTAGTGGTGAGTGTGATTGTAGATTATTCTGTCTCCACCTACATTGTAATTTGGAATGGAAAGTTGGCGAGAACTGCATGCTTATGTCAGGAGTGAACATTATCTTTAGTTTATGTTTATGAACAACCAATAATAATTGGGAAATTAAATTTTTTGGATTGCTTTTTTTTTTTTTTGAGATGGAGTCCCGCTCTGTTGCCCAGGCTAGAGTACCGCTAGTGGTGCGGTCTCAGCTCCCTGCAACCTCCACCTCCCGGGTTCAAGTGATTTCTCGTGCCTCAGTCTCCCAAGTAGCTGGGACTATAGACGCATGCCACTGTCTGGCTAATTTTTGTGTATTTTTAGTAGAGGTGGGGTTTCACCATGTTAGCCAGGCAAGTCTCGAACTCCTGACTCAAGTGATCCACCTGCCTTGGCCTTTCAAAGTGCTGGGATTACAGGGATGAGCCACCACACCCAGCCTGGATTGTATTTTTTTAATAGCTGTAAGTATTTGTGCAATTAGAGATATTTGAGGTTTATCAGCTTTATAACTTAGGACTACTTGGTAAAAAATATTTAGAAATTGTGCCAATCTGTTTTTTTCGACTTAGATTGTATCCTTGCTCTGTGTGTATAGATTTTGACAGTTGCCTTGAAATAGAAGGATCTTTTTTGATTAACTGTATGTGGTCAAATCACATTAAGAACTGTTGATGAGTATCCTGTTAATTAGTTATTTCCTTTTTATGGGCATTAAGTAAAGTTTCTAAACTTGATTCAAAAAATACAAGTCTCTTAAACCTGAAACTGGAAAACGTATTAGTTCTTGTTCTTTATTTTATGAAATTTAGCATGAAAACATAGATTACTTTCTAAGTATTTGTAGGCTGGGTGCAGTGGCTCACGCCTGTAATCCTAACGCTTTGGGAGGCCAAGGTGGGCGGATTACCTAAGCTCAGGAGTTTGAGACCATCTTGGGTAACATGGTGAAACCCATCTCTACTAAAATACAAAAAATTAGCCAGGTGTGATGTCATGTGTACCGGTAGTTCCAGCTACTTGGGAGGCTGAGGCACGAGAATTGCTTGAACCTGAGAGGCAGAGGTTGCAGTGAGCCGAGATCATGCCACTGTGCTGGAACCTGGGCGGCAGAGTGAGACTCTGTTTCCCAAAAATAAAATAAAATAATTTGTAGAGTATGACATTAGCTGAAAATAATTCAATCTTTGTGAATCCTTAGAAAGTATAATGTAGGCCAGGCGTGGTGGCTCACGCCTGTAATCCCAGCACTTTGGGAGGCGGAGGCCGGCAGATCACCTAAGGTCGGAAGTTTGAGACTAGCCTGACCAACTTGGATAAACCCTGTCTTTACTAAAAACACAAAATTAGCCAGATGTGTTGGCAGGCACCTGTAGTCCCAGCTACTCGGGAGGCTGAGACAGGAGAATCACTTGAACCTGAGAGGTGGAGGTTGCAATGAGCCGAGATCACGCCATTGCACTCCATCCAGCCTGGGCAACAAGAGCAAACTCTGTCTCAAAAAAAAAAAAAAAAAAAAAAAAAAGGGCCAGGCACGGTGGCTCACGCCTATAATCCCAGTACGTTGGGAAGCCCAGGTGGGCGGATCACGAGGTCAGGAGATCGATACCATCCTGGCTAACACGGTGAAACCCTGTCTCTACTAAAAATACAAAAAATTAGCCGGGTGTTGTGGCGGGTACCTGTAGTCCTAGCTACTCCGGAGGCTGAGGCAGGAGAGTGGTGTGAACCTGGGAGGCGGAGCTTGCAGTGAGCTGAGATTGAGCCACTGCATTCCAGCCTGGGCAACAGAGTGAAACTCTGTCTCAAAAAAAAAAAAAAGAGTTAATATAATGTAAAATCAAAACAAGCTCCAAAAACAAAGTAAGAACAAGACACAAACTTAAGAAAACAAGTTTCTAGGATGAAATGAAAAAACAGTATTTGGCAAGTTTATATATGATAGTGACCATATTTTTTGGTTTGCCTAGAACAGTCCCTTTTTTCTTTTTTTTTTGAGATGGAGTCTTGCTCTGTTGCCAGGCTGGAGTGCAGTGGCACAATCTCGGCTCACTGAAGCGTCTGCCTGCCAGGTTCAAGCGATTCTCCTGCCTCAGCCTCCTGAGTAACATGCAGGTGCATGCTACCACGCCCAGCTAATTTTTGTATTTTTAGTAGAGACGGGGTTAGTACTTCTCTTGCTAACATGGTGAAACCCCATCTCTACTAAAAATACAAAAATTAGCCTGGAATGATAACGGGCGCCTGTAATCCCAGCTACTCTGGAGGCTGAGGCACGAGAAGCCGAGATTGCACCACTGCATTCCAGCCTAGGTGACAGAGCGAAACTCCGCCTCAAAAAAAAAGTTGTCCCTATTTATTAGCTTTTATATTTAGCACTTTTTAAAATCTTGAGAATAAGAAATGTTAGAGCTGAAAAGGAAATGAGGGGTTATTGGATTTAGTGTCTTTTTAACGTCTTTTGGCTAGTTAATGATAGAGGTGGGACTAGAACCTAGGTCTCCTGATCCTGGCTGTGCTTTTTCTTCCTGAAAAACTAAGACTTAATACAGTTTATTTGATTTTGAAGAGCTCTAGTGAAGAATAAAGTGAATAATCTAAAATTCTGTAATAGAGTATTTTGGTAATTGTATTACATTTAAATGCTGCTAATGACCTGTGCCAGCAAAATATCAGGTCTTGTTGATTGTTTTAATGTAGTTATTTTGGAGTACTTTTAAGTTATATGCAAAAGAAGCTTCTAAAGCATTGAGATATTCTATTATTTTAATATTATCCTTCATGAATTCTTGTTTACATTGTTAATTGGCAGAGTCAGCTTTTTTTGCCATAGTAAAACTTACTATTTTATTAATATTATTACTATCCAGATTATTGAAAATACTGGTGCTTTTGTGTTTATTTCATGATTTTAGTTCTGGGACAAACAAAAAGCAATGAAGACAGTGGTTGGAAAATAGTATTTATGAGGAGAAGTTAAAGAAATAAAAATAATTTTAACTATAAATTAGAACATGAAGGGAGAATAATAGCTTTTTGTCTTTTTTTTTTTTTTTTTGAGCCATTATCTCACTCTGTTGCCCAGGCTGGAGTGCAGTGGCACCATCAGTGCTCACTACAGCCTTGACCACCTGGGCTCAAGTGATCCTCTCACCTCAGCCCCCCACCCCAAGAAGCTGGGACTACAGGCGTATACCAGCATGCTTGGCTAATTTTTTGTAGAGACAGGGTTTTGCCATGTTGCCCAGGCTGATCTCAAATTCTTGGATTCAGGCAATCCACCCACCTTGGCCTCCCAGAGTGTCAGGATTACAGGTATGAGCCACCGTGCTCAACCGAGAATAATAGTTTTTAACTTAGAGAATTGTATAAATCATTCAGAAGAGCATTGCAAAAAGAACAGAAAAATATTATTTTATACTTAAAAATATAGTTGTTTAGTTGCTAAATGTTGAGAGACTAATTTTATTTTTATTTTTATTTTTTTGGAACAGAGTCTTGCTCTGTTGCCCAGACTGGAGTGCAGTGACATGATCTCGGCTCACTGCAACCTCCGCCTCCCGGGTTCAAATGATTCTTGTGCCTCAGCCTCCTGAGTAGCTGGAATTACAGGCATGTGCCACCATGCCTGGCTAATTTTTGTATTTTTAGTAGAGACAGGATTTTGCCATGTTGGCCAGGCTGGTCTCGAACTCCTGGCCTCAAGTAATCCACCTGCCTTGGCCTCCCAAAGTGCTGGGATTACAGGTATGAGCTACTGGGCCTGGCCAAATTTAAATGATAGTAATCTAAAAAGTAACGGTTCTTCAGTCTGAAAAGACAGAATGAAAACTATGAATTGGGAGAGTTTTGCATTTGTTCATCTACTAAGAAGAGCACTTTTTTGTTGTTAATAGATTTATTGATTTTTAAAAAAGATAGATGCTTGGCCAGACATGGTGGTGTGCACGCGTAATTCCAGCTACTCAGGAGGCTGAGGCATGAGAATCACTTGAACCCGGGAGGCGGAGGTTGCAGTGAGCTGAGATTGCACCCCTGCACTTTAGCCTGCGTGACAGAGTGAGACCCTGTCTCAAATAAATAAGTAAATAAATAAATACATAAATAATGCATGCTTAATTTTGAAAAACATTCAAACAATACAAAGTAGAGATTGTGAATGGGGAGGGTGTGGGGAGAGGGAGTTGGAAGGAAAAGAGAGAGTGAGTACAGAGAGGGAGAGAGAGAATTACTTTAAATGTCTCCATTTATAGATAACTTATCACTGTTAGCAGTTTGGAGACTTCTTCAAGTATCTGTCTATGGAGAGTTCCTCTTAAACTCGAAAAAAAGCAAGATGGTGCTTGGAAACCCAATCTTATTCAACACAGAACAAATATTTGGTGGGTTGATGATGTGAAAAACTGTAATGAGTTCAGTAAGTCTTTAATTAAATCAATAAGTAATAGTCTGTAATAGTTAATAATGATCAGGGCAGCTAGATGTGTTTTAGGCTCTAGTTATAACCTTTATTGGCTTACTTGATAAAATGCCATCTTAATTGGCTATTAATGTCAGAGGCAGACTTTTAGGGTAGACTGTTCATGCATGATATCACCTGATATATAAATTCTTACATTTTTAACTAGATGGCTTTTAATCAATTCTTAGATGTAACCAGTTCTTTTAAGAACAAAGAAGAAAAATGGGTTTAAAACTATAACAGAAAATTAGGAGAGACCTTCTTAACATTTAGAGTTTTAAATACTGCTTTGGAGTTATTCTCTAAAGTCCTTAAAGGACATACTCCCACTCAGGTGGTTTCAAAATTAGTATTGAGTTTCCTTTTTCCTCATTTTTATCCTTCTTCATTGTTTGGTATGCTGACATACAACATGATAGCCCATGATTATCTGGAAAAACAAGAAGGGTTTGATAATTTAAATAATGTAGGAGTGCTAAATGTTAGAGAAATAATGGAATATGTGGAAAATTCCATAAATCTAAAAGGATAAACTATGCCGGCAAATATAGTTTTAAGGATTTGGCAATAATTTGAGTAGATTGGTGGTGTTTTCCAGATGAAGGAACAAAAGCATAGAAATGGGAAACGTTTGGAGGACGTTGAATAGAAGCTTTATGAACGTGAATAATTAAAGAAAAACTGGAGATATAGGCTGCTACTAGTTAGTTGAATGCTGACTGTAGAGTTAGGAATTTGTCTTCTAGTGAAAACCTTGGAGGTTTTTGACCAGGAGCTAACAAAGCCATGTTTTCTAGGAAGGCTGCTTTGGTTACAGTGTGCAGAGAGAATGGGGGTTAGGGAGAGTGGGAGACTTTAGGCAGAGGAAGTGATTAATAGGCTATGGTAATAACCCAGGAATGAGGCATTGGAGACCTGAGGAGAGTAGTGGCAGTGCTGTCCCTAGGGCCTGTAAAAGTCTCAGTTTTCCATTAGGTTATAGTAATGCAGTTAGATAAATGGTGCTACAATTACTTTTCATAAGTTTTATGTAATACTGTGCAAAGGAAACCTTGTTACAGGGATATATTTTCAGCAATTAATGCTTGCATATAGTATTTGCATAATATAATATGTCACATAGAAAGGTCTGCTTAAAGATTTCACGCACATTTTCAGAAGTCTGGAATGTATGAGGCTTTGCAAGGTGTTTTTTAAGTTTCTGTATCTCTTCTAAGTTCTTTATTAGAACAACTTGCTTTATAAGGGGCTACCGCAGAATGAATGCTTATCTACCTGACCCATTTCTCTTTTTTCTGTAACTATGGTGGATGTCTTTGCCAGTTAGATGTAATGTTGAGATTCTTCATTCATACTGTTTACAGGTTTTTTGTTTTTGTTTTTGTTTTTGCTTTGAGGCAGGGTCTCACTCTGTCATCCAGGCTGTAGTGCAGTGGCACCACCTTGGCTTACTGCAACCTCCGCCTCCCAGGTTCAAGCAATTCTCCTGCCTCAGCCTCCCGAGTAACTGGGATTACAGGCATCTGCCACTACGCCCAACTAATTTTTGTATTTTTAGTGGAGACGGGGTTTCCTTATTTTGGCCAGGCTGGTCTCGAACTCCTGACCTCAAGTGATCCATCCGCCTTGGCCTCCCAAAGTGCTGGGATTACAGGTGTGAGCCATGGTACCTGGCCCCTCTTTACAGTTTATTTAGCTGAGCATATGTACTTTAATCCTTTATTTCTAAAGACCGTTTCTTTTTCTCTTTTTATCTCCTCAGATTACTAATTCATTTTCTCTTACATGTAGATGTAAGAGATTTTTGTTTTGTTTTGTTTTAAAGGAAAAAATTATCACGGTGCTTGCTATTAAAGATAGGAATGGAAAAAGATGAAAGAAACAAACTACTTTCATAAGTAGTAGTGTCTGAGTATGCCAGATTATAGTTAATTTGAGCCATCCCAGGAAAGTAAGAAGAAATTTTCATTAGTTTTAAGAGGGCAGTCTGGTGCAATTCTTACTTTCTCCCAAATGTATCATTTTATTAAAAGAGATAAATTAGGAATTTAGAAAATGTGATTTTTTGACAGTTTTCTAGTTCTGATTAGCAAAAATTTGGAACTGAGACCTAGGTAGAAAGTAGCTTTATGTCTTGACAAATATTTTCTATTTATAATAATTTAATAACTAAAATGTGTACACTGGTGATGTTTATATATGAGGGATTTACTGTTGTACAGAGATTTAGGTATGAACATTACACTTTGGCCTAGAGCAAATGCTGGTCAGTACTGCTGAACCATGAAACCCTCAGATTTCTATGCTAGAACCAGTCAGTATCTTGAAGTCCTTTAACCTGTGAGATCCTCTGTCATCTCTTTGATTAGATTGTACATTGTAAGTATTAATTTCTGACTTTGCTTTGGAGAATCCTACAGACCATTAAGGCATATAAACAAACTCCTTAGGTTAGCATTGCACAAAATTATGTTGTTCTGATTTGAAACTGTCCAAATTTGTATTGCTAAATATCCCCTGATGTACTGTCTTGGAGCTCAAATGTTTGGGTTCCTTTTGACTCCAGGTTCCTCAGGTCCTGCAGACTTTGGGCTTTCCTTATTTGCCTGTCCTCTAGTTGTCTACTTTGTGTCAGTACTATAGTTGTTGACTGTGAAGAGAGCAGAGACAATAGAAGGGAGCTAGTCAGGAGGCCTGGTGAGGGTGGTGGGAATGAGACAGAATTTGAGAGCAAAGGAAAAAAGTAATTGAAATATTTCTTGCAGGTCTCATTATTTTTGCTTATTTTATACCTCTGGTTTTTTTTTTTTAAATCATTTTTTCTTTCTTTTTTCTTTTCTTTTTTTTTTTTTCTTTCAGAAACCCCATTTCATTTCACTTTGCCTAAAGAAGGTGATATCATCCCACCATTGACTGGTGCAACCCCACCTCTTATTGGGCACCTAAAATTGGAGCCCAAGAGACACAGTACTCCTATTGGTGAGTGAATAAAAAGTAACGATGTTGTTTAAGGCAGAATTTCTGAGATATCATTCTTTACACAAGTGATACTTTAGATCTGAGGAGTTGGGCCTGGCTGGTAAGGTTGATTTTTGTTTTAGGGAGAATAGGGTTATGAAGTCTGGTTCTGTGATTTTACTACTAGGAGATGAGGGGTAAAGAGAGGAAGGAAAGAAAGGGTGGAGGGAAGTAAGAAAGAAAGAGAATACTTAAAAGGATTTTCTCTTACTACTTGCAAAGCAGTAGAATCTGACTGCTAAGTAGTGATAAAGGTGTTTTACAAGGAAGGAACTAGGAAGTAGGGTAGAAGTACTATTTATTCAATACCTTGGCTAATTAATCAGTCTGCTGCTTGACAGGGCAAGAAAACTTAGATCCTCCTTCCCTGAAGCAGCCAGTAGTCTTCTACATTAACCTATTTGTTTTCTCTAGTCAGTGCTGGGAGGTAACAATCATGCCGTCTGGAGTCTCCTGCTACCTATGCCTGATGCTGGCAGATGTGGGTTGGCTGAGGGCTCATGCAGCATCCTTTGTCCAGATGCAGAAGTGGAACTGAATCCTGTTGCTCCTCTTAAGACCAGGTGTCAATACTAGTTCGTAGTTGTTGATACTTACGACAGGGATCTATCCTAGGAACCTCCTTCAATCCTGCAGAGCTGTGGAGCCAAACAGGCAAATTGATGACCTTGAATTGCTGTTTTTTGTTTTTGTATTTTAGTGTTCTTTTTTTCTTCCTCCCTGCCTCCCTTCTTTCAGGTATTAGCAACTATCCAGAAAGCACCATAGCAGCCAGTGATGTCATGTCTGAAAGCATGGTGGAGACCCATGATCCCATACTTGGGAGTGATAAAGGGGATTCTGGGGCTGCCCCAGACATGGATGATAAATTATGTCTAAGAATGAAACTGGTTAGTCCTGAGACTGAGGCGAGTGAAGAGTCTTTGCAGTTCAACCTGGAAAGTAAGTTTTATGTTAATCTTGGGTAATTAGTACCTGCAGATCATATGGGGAATATTGATTATAATCTAGTTATAATAATTGATACTTTTATATTTATAAATGTATTCGTAAAGTCTTACACCCGTAGATTTAATTCTTTGCTTTTGGCCAGCCTGTCATGTTGCTAAAGATACTCTTTTATAATCTCCATGTTATAGCTTGTTTCTATTAAGTCTGTTTCTATGTAATTGGTTTCCCTATTCAGAAAGACTTCAGAATAGGGTAGAAAACTTTAGGACTGTGGATTCACATTGCAGATTAATGTTGATGCTTTCTCACATGAATTATAAGTTGTTTGGTAGGGCTAGAATAAAGAGAAGATACAAGGGAGGGATGCAAAGTAGGGACCAGATGCTGAAAGGCTTTTTACTTCATGCTGAGAAGCCGAAGAATTTTAGGCAAGGGAGTAATATGATCAGATTTGCCTTTAAAAGAAGCGTCAGCTGAGTCTTTCAAAACCTTGTGCCTTTGTGCATGATGGTTCCTTTCCTTGCATTTTCCATATTCTGTTCTCCTGCCTGGTAAATTCTACCCAGTCTTTAACCAGCAAGTGAGGTCATTGGTAGTGGGACTGGAGATGAGGGATGAATTTGAGGGGTGAGTAGGCAGAACCATGGCTCCAGATGAATATGGAAGTAAGGGGGAGAAAAAAATAGAGAATGACTCTTCACATATACTGTATCATCTCATTTCCGTAATAGTACTCCCAAGTAGGTATCTGCATTTTCATTTTATTGATGAGAAAACAGAGTAAGAGAGGTTTTTAAGTTCCATGTCTAAGGTCACAATAATTGGTGCTAGTTGGAATTTGAGTCAGACCTAACTCTGAGGCTTATAATTTTTTCATTTCAGGTAGTTTGTAAAAGCTGTTTAAGGAGGATTAGAAGAGGAAGAAATCTCATAAATGAGATTATAAAGGAACGTTCAGAGAGAAGGAGAACTAGGAGGGTGTATGAAGCCATGGAAGCCTATGGAGAGGAGAATTACAAGAAGATAATGTCAGGCACGGGAGCAAGTTTAGTAAGATGTGTCTGAAAATATACTTTGACTTTGGGAATTAGGGTCCATTTGGTGACTCTAGCAAGAGCCATTTCAGTGTAGCAGTTGGGGTGGGAGCTATACTGAAAGTAATTGAGGAAGGATGAGGAAGAGGAGATGAGGCTGCACATGTACTCTCTACTTTTGAGAAGTTTATGTGAGAGAAGAAGAGAAAATATGGTGAGTTAGAGGTAAATGCAGGGTTGAGAGAAGATTTGTTATTTTTAGGCTAGGAGAGGCCTGAGCAGGTTTATAGATTTTAACCCACTTATGCCTAATGTTCCACTATTGGAACGTTAAGCTTGTGGGAGTTATTTATATCTTACTGCTCAATGTCATCACCAAAGTCTGATTTTTCACCAAAAAAAATTTGCAACCTCCAGCATAAATGGGTTGAGGAAGGACCCAAAAAAGGGAGGCATAGATTAAAGACGAGGGAATTGGGAGAAACAGTTGATTAATTAAGGCCCTGAAGAAGTTGGGAAGGGAGGCTATTGAAGACTACACAGAATAGGTTGGATAAACAGGACTTCTCCTTCCCTGAGACCAGAGAAAGGTAATTTTAGCTAATACATTTTTAGCTCTTACTGTATGCCAGGCACTTCATATGTATAGCTCATTAAATCTTATAACAAGCCTATGAACTAGATCCTATTATTATCCTCCTTTTACAGATGAGGAAACTGAGGCACAGGACGGTTGAGCACCTTCGCTAGACATAGCTAGTAGATGGAGTATCCTGGACACAAATCCAGGAAGTCTGATTCCAAATCTTAAATGTTGTGGTACTTACTGATTTGAATCTTAGCAACTCAGTAGACTGAGTTAAAGTATTACATGGTTCCATTCTTACTATCATCATCTCTGGAATAAATAAGAGCTTGTTGCCAGGCATGGTGGTTGGTGCGCTCCTATAATCCCAGCAATGCCAGAGGCTGAGGTGGGAGGTGTGCTTAAACCCAGAAGTACAAGACCAGCCTGGGCAACATAGTGAGATCTCATCTCAAAAAAATAAAAATTTTTAAAAGGGTTTGTCAAGAGAGAGTATTGATAGCCTTAAATCTTACTTTACCTTTGGATCTGAAATTATAACTAGCTAAGTGTTAAGGATGATTATTATCAGTAAATTTTATTACCTTTCCTAAGACCAGGAGCATAGTATCAAGGACTATATTCAGTGTTACTTACATCATTTCATCCTCACAACAAACTTTTGAGATTTGTTGTGTTTTTGTCTTATAGAGGAGGAAACTGAGACTGAAAATGACAAAGTAGTTTACTCCTAGGTTGGACTATTAAGTGCAGTAGCCTGGGTGTGAGCCAGATTTCTGTTTTAGAGCCAGGGCTCTAACTGAACTTCAGCTGCCTCCCCGATGACTGTTTAGATTATGTTGGGTCATGAATATTTTGTAAATATGTTAAAAACATTTAAGGGTTGTTTTCTCTAAGGCTGGTATAAATTTTAAATGAACATATTTTAATCCCTTGAAATTAGTGACATTGTTGTAAGAATATGGGATTCTTTTCAGTATAACCTTTAATTTGTTGCTATATATTCTTGAAAATGTCCTTTTTGTTTCTTTCTTTTTTTTTTTTTTTTGAGACAGGGCTTCTCTTTGTCACTCAGGCTGGAGTGCAGTGGGGTGACCTCGGCTCACTGCAACCTCCATCTCCCAGGCTCAAGCGACCCTCCCACCTTGGCCCCCTGAGTAGCTGGGACTACAAGCACGCCACCACCCATGTCTGGTTAATTTTTGTGTTTATTATAGAGGTGGAATTTTGCCATGTTAGCCAGCCTGGTGTTGAACTCCTGGGCTCAAGCAATCCTTCTGCCTTGGCCTCTCAAAGTATTGGGATTACATGCATGAGCCACGGTGCCTGGCCACCCTTTATTTTTCAAGTTTCTGTCCTAAAGCACTTTGGGAAGAACTTGGGTACCTTCTATTTGTGGGTGCTCTAAAAACGATTTAAAATTAGTTCATCAACCTAAAATGTTTTCTACATAGTTTATTAAGTTCTTTCATTTTTAATTTGTTTTTAATATATAAATTAAAAAAGATTTTTTTGGTTTTTAATTTTATATTATTACATAATTTTTTAACTTCTTATATGGGCAGAGATGAATTGGGATTCAGAAGTTTAATTTTCATTTAAGAATGTTACTGCTGGCCAGGCGCGGTGGCTCATGCCTGTAATCCCAGCACTTTGGGAGGCCAAGGCAGGTGGATCACATGAGGTCAGGAGTTTGAGACCAGCCTGGTCAAGATGGTGAAACCCCATCTCTACTAAAAATATAAAAATTAGCCGGGCATGGTGGTGGGCACCTGTAATCCCAGCTACTTGGGAGGCTAAGGCAGCAGAATCTCTTGAACCTGAGAGTGCTGAGGATTACAGGCTTGAGCCACCGCGCCCGGCCAAAAAAAAGAATGTTACTGCTAAGGGCTGGGTGTGGTAGCTCATATGTGTAATCCCAGCACTTTGGGAACCTGAGGCAGGTGGATCACCTGAGGTTGGAAGTTTGAGACCAGCCTGGTCAACATGGTGAAACCCTATCTCTACTAAAAATACAAAAATTAACTGGGTGTGGTGGTGCATGCCTGTGATCCCAGTTACTCGGGAGGGTGAGGCACGAGAATCGCTTGAACCCAGGAGACACAGGTTGCAGCAAGTCAAGATTATACCACTGCACTCTAGCTTGGGCAACAGAGTGAGACCCTGTCTCCAAAAAAAAAAAAAGAAAGAAAAAAAAAAGTTATTTATTATATTGTATTTCTTGCCAAACTTATTACTCTTTTATAGGAAGTTTGAAAGAAAAGTGATTGGTGGAAGTGAGAAAAACTTATACCATTAAATTACAAGAAATCTGGCCTGCACTGCAGCCTGGGTGACAGAGTGACACTCCGTCTTAAAACAAGCAAAAAACAAGGAATCTGGCAGATCATTTGATTTCAGGAGTTCGAGACCAGCCTGGGAAACATGGCAAAACTCTGTCTTTGCTAAAAAATACAAAAAATTAGCTGGACATGGTGACACATGCCTGTAGTCCCAGCTACTCGGGAGGCTGAGGCACGAGAACTGCTTGAACCTGGGAGGCGGAGGTTGCAGTGAACTGAGATCATGCCACTGCACTCCAGCTTGGGCGATAGAGCGAGACTGTCTCAAAAAAATAAATAAACAACATTACAAGAAATGTTTGTTTGTTTACACTTACTAGTTTTACTTATTTTTATTTTTGTTATTTGTTGCAAATACTAGTAGAGCAGAGTGAAGGTTTTAGGTGTGATACTAACTAAATTCTGTTTCTCTTTCCTTTCTCTCCTTGGTTTTTTTTTTTTAATTCAGAGCCTGCAACTGGTGAAAGAAAAAATGGATCTACTGCTGTTGCTGAGTCTGTTGCCAGGTAACCAAAGCTGGATGCTATTTAGAGTTTAATACGCAGCTACTGGTAATGAGGGTAGATGGTTTATCAACAAAGGGAAAAAGTTAAAATAAGAAAGTTAAAATGAGCCTCTTCCATAAAGGATTTAGCAGTGTTTTGAAGGGATCATAGACTTTTTAATTAATACTTTTTTAAGTACAGTGAAGCTTTTTTCTACACCTAGAACTAAGATAATTGAAATGTCTTTTCTTTTGTTGATGTGAGAGTTCCTCTCCCCACTTTTTTCTGTTGCTGAGACAATAGTCTCCACAATCTCAGGATTGTTGTTCCAATTGATGAGAAAAAGAAGGATTAACGAGATAGCTACAGATCTTGTTCCTTCTGTAATCGCATACTCAGCTGCAGCCTCAGGTCATTTTCTCTTCTGCCTGCCAAATTAACTACTATGTTGAGCGGTTATTTTTGCTTTGTCATGAATGTTGTAATGCTTTGAGGACGAGTATGACCCCATACTGAGGTTTTGGTTGGTAAGCTTTGCCATCTGGTGGCTGTGAGGGTACAATTGTTTCATTTGTGTCTGGCATGTCATCAAGCATGAAAACACTAACAGCAGTTGGTGAAATATAGGCAAGAATTCTTTTTTTATTTTCTTTTTTGAGACAGAATCTTGCTGTGTTGCCAAGGCTAGAGGACAGTGGTGCGGTCATGGCTCACTGCGACCTCAACATCCTGAGCTCCAGCGATCCTCCTGCCTCAGCCACCTGAGTAGCTGGGGCTACAGGCATGCACCACCTCATCTGGCTAATTTTTGTATTTTTTGTAGAGATGGGAATTTCACTATGTTGCCCAGGCTGGTGTTGAACTCCTGGGCTCAAGTGATCTGCCTGCCTTGACTTCCCAAAGTGCTAGGATTACAGATGTGAGCCACCATGCCCCACCAAGAATTCTTCAATTAGAGGCTAGGCGGGTACTGTAAATGACTAAAGTGGCTAGGTACAAGACAGAGTGTTGAGGACAATGGCAAACTGAATGTATGGTCCATGTGAAAGGGTGTGCCCCACTGAACTCCGGCCAGTAGTTGTCATGAGAGACTGCAAACTTATTGTTGCCACATCTTTGTTTTTAAAAAGAAATCTGGATTTTTAAAAAATAAAATATCAAATAAAAGAGGCCTGTGGACTAAATGTGACTCCTCACTTGTGAGTTTCTGACCTTTTTCAAAGTCTTTTGATCTGTTCTTAGCTATGTCTTAGGGAGATTAGTTCCTCTCTAGGCTATTGTATATTTAATCTGAAAGATAAGTACCTTAGAGTCCTTTTTCATTTGAAAATCCTTTAATGATATGCAGTCTTAGAAGCTGAAGAAAGTGGAGTGTGTATCTGGTCCATTTGGCTTTAACAGAATTTTTGGCCAGGAATAAGTTGTTATTAGTCTGTACATATGCATATTCAGAGGGAACAGAGTATGTTGCTAAAGCTTCTAGAACCCTCAGGGTAGAAAGTAGACAAGAGAAAATAAGGAAAAACTTTGAGCAGAGGGTTGGAATGGTGGATCTTAGAATGAGATGAATTTTTTGATATTGTTGTGAAGAAAATTTTCTAGGTAAGAATCTGAATTTAAAAAGATTTTGACTTGTTTGCCATTGGGTTCACTCTAACAGATAATCTAAAGTAAGCTCTGTCACAATATTGGAAGTGGTCCTTGGTTCATCTGCATTTAGGTGGAGCTTTTTTGTTTGTTTGTTTGAGACAGGGTCTCACTTTGTCAACCAGGCTGCAGTGCAGTGGTGCGATCACAGTTCACTGCAGCGTTGACCCCCCAGGCTCGAGCAGTCTCCTGCCTCAACCCCATAAGGAGCTGGGACTACAGGCATCTGCCACCAAGCCTGGCTAATTTTTGTATTTTTAATAGAGATGGGGTTTCGTCATGTTGCCCAGGCTAGTCTCTAACTCCTGAAGCTCAAGTGATCCGCCTGGCTCAGCCTCCCCAAGTGGTAGGATTACAGGTATAAGCCCCCGTGCCCAGCCTACGTGAAGCTTTTAAGTGTTGTTAGTAACTGTACTCTGTTCAGATTACTTGCTGTCACCTTATTTCTCATTTTATTTCTTTTTCTCTATTTTACTATAGAAGGTTTCAAGCATATACGAAAGTAGAGAGAGTAGTATAATGGACTGCTGTGTATTCATCATCCAGTTGCAAAAATTTCTTATGGCCAGTCTTGATTCATTTATATTTCCAGCACCCCCCTCCCTACTGAATTATTTTGAAGATAATTTCAGCATTATATAATTTTATCTGAAATACTTCAGTGCTGTCTCCAAAAGATAAGGATTCTTATTTTAAACTTAACCGTATTACTATTATCATACTTTAAAAAATTGACAGTGGTTCCTTAATATAATAAAATATTCAATGTTCAGATTTCTCTGATTGTCTCATAAATGGTGTTTTACAGTTTGACTCAAGATCTGAATAAGGTCCACATATTGCATTTGATTGTGTCTCTTTAAGTCTTTTAAAATATAGAGTACCCCTCCAGTCTTTTTTTTTTTTTTTTGCCTCTTGCTTGCAAATTATTTGTTGAAGGTACAGATTGTTGTATAGTTTTCTACATTCTGGATTTTGCTGATTGCATCTTTATGGTATTTAATACAGTTCTCCGCCTTATTTCCAGTAAATCTTCCTTGAGATTTTTAAATTATGCTAATTCAAAACAAATATGGAGAATTTGCATTTTGGTGTAAGGTGATTTGGAGTTTGATATGCAGAGAAAGCATTTTATTTCCTCTGTGCATAAAACGATACTCTCCAAAAGTACTTTTCTTTTCAAAACTAACAATATATTGCTTTAATATATTGTCTTAGTCCCCAGAAGACCATGTCTGTGTTTAGCTGTATCTGTGAAGTCAGGCAAGAGAATGAGGCTGGAAGTGAGGATCCCCCCACTGCACCCATCAGGTAAGCATTATTTTTATAGAATCTTTTGGGCTCCGTTGGTTCACAAAATGGTTGGTGCCCAAATCCTAATATGTACTGTGCTATGGTTTGAATGTGGCATGTGTTGGAAGCTTAACCCCCAGTGCAACAGTGTTGAGAGGTAATTAGTGGTATAAAGCTACAGAAGTTGACCACACGCACACTAAAAAGAGGTTAGGCCATGGGGGCACTGCCCATATGAATGCATCAAGGCTGTTACGGTGAGCATGGGTTAATTATAAAAGACTGAAGGGTCTGTTTGGCCCTCTTTCCACCTTGCATGCACCCTTACCATGTGATGCCTTCCATCGTAGTATGATGCAGCTAGAAGGCCCTCACCAGCTGGCCATCTAGATGCTGGTGCCATGTCCTTGGACTTTTCAGCATTCAGAACCATGAGCCAAATCCTGTAAATCTCTTTTCTTTATAAATTTCCCAGTCTAGTGGGAATTCTGTTATAGCAGCAGAAAACAGACTAAGATGTACTGCTACTATTTTGTGAGCTTAGCTTACCTTTTTTTTTAATACCTTGTGGGACTATGATGTATTCTGGATGGATTCATGAGCTATCATGAGAAATTTTGTTAAATATTTTATAGATACACATTTTTGTCTTTATCTGCCAGTTGTATCAATTTGAAATTACTGTCTTCATAAATGTATTTATTTATTTTGAGATAGGGTCTCATTCTGTCACCAGGCTGGAGTGAAGTGGCGTGAACATGGCTCACTGAAGCCTTTACCTCCTGGGCTTCAGCCTCCCAACTAGCTAGGACCACAAGCATATGCCACCATACAGGCTAATTTTTCTATTCTTTGTAGAGATGGCTTCTCACTATGTTGTCCAGTCTGGTTTCAAACTCCTGGGATCAAGCAGTCCTCCCACCTTGGCATCCAAAAGTGTTAGGAATACAAGTGTAAGCCACCGTGCCCTACCTATGAAAATAATTTATGTAATTCTGCATTTCTTAGATTAGTTTTTCTTATTTTGGAAATCATGTTTACTTTTAACAGACTTTTTATTTCTCCTTAGTTTCCCACAGAGCAAAATATGAGATGTTTAACATCCCAAATTTAAAGTTTTTCAGACTTGATGGAATTAATTTTTCCGTAATTTTCTTTTTAGAGACAGGATCTCACTGTGTCACCCAGACTGAAGTGCAGTGGTGCAGTAGTAGCTCACAGCAGCCTCAAACTAATTTTTGTGCAAGCGATTTTGCTCAAGCAATCCTCCTGCCTCAACCCCCTGAGTAGCTAGGACTGCAGGCATGTGCTGCTGTGTCTGGCTAATTTTTTTTTTTTTTAAACTTTTTGTAGAGACAAGGTCTCAGTATGTTGCCCAGGCTGGTCTCAAACTCCTGGGCTCAAGTGATCCTCCTGCCTCGTCTTCCCAATGTGCTAGAATTACAGATACGAGCCACTGTGCTTAGCCCCAAAATTTATTTACTCCATAATCTCTTAGAACAGTTCTGAGGCAGGAAAAAAGTTTTGAGTTACAGGCCCTTTTTCTCTATATAAATAATTAAGGAGGCGGCCAGCCACGATGGCTCACCCCTGTAATCCCAGCACTTGGAGGTCAAAGCATGAGGATTACTTGAGGCCAGGAGTTCGAGATGAGCCTGGGTGACATAGTGAGACCCTGTTTGTACCAAGAAAAAAAAGAAAAAAAAAAGCTGGATGTGGTGGCATGCGCTTGTGGTCCCAGCTACTTGGAAGACTGAAGTGGGATGATCGGTTGAACCTGGGAGGTCAAGGCTGCAGTGAGCTGTGGTCTCACCACTGCACGTTAGCCTGGGGAACAGAGTGAGACCGTGTCTTAAAAAAAAAAAAAAAGAGTATCTTGTATGGAATATATGATTCTTATATTTAGTGTAGAGAAATAAGTAATGGCAATGGAAAAGAACCTGTATTTTCATTATGAAATGAGTATCTTTCACCTCTAAAATTCAGTGATTTTCTAATTAGACAATGTGATAATATTTTGTCAGTAGGTATATCACTAATAGTGATATAAGTAGCATGATTTAGCCAGGCACGGTGGCACTTTGATAGACCAAGATGGGTGGATGTCCTGAGCTCCGGAGTTGGAGACCAGCCTGGGCATCATGGTGAAACTTCGTCTCTACAAAAGTACAAAATTAGCCAGGTTTGGTGGTGCATCCCTGTAGTCCCAGCTACTTGGGATGCTGAGGTGGGAGGATGGCTTGAGCCTAGGAGGTTATAGTGAGCCAAGAGTGTGCTACTGCACTCCAGCCTGGGTGACAAAGCCAGACTCTGTCTTTAAAAAAAAAAAAAAAAAAAGACTGGATGGGGTGGCTCACGCCTGTAATCCCAGCACTTTGGGAGGATGAGGAGGGGTGATCACTTGAGGCCAGGAGTTAGTGACCAGCCTGGCCAACATGGTAAAAACCCGTCTCTCCTGAAAATACAAAAATTAGCTAGGTGGGGTGGTCCATACTTGTAGTCCCAGCTACTCTGGAGGCTGAGGCATGAGAATCACTTGAACCCTGGAGGTGGGGGTTGCAGTGAGCCAAGATGGTGCCACTGCACTACAGCCTGGGTGACAGAGCAAGACTCTGTCTCAAAAAAAAAAAAAAGTAATAGGTAGCATAATTTCTAAATTTCTATGTTCATTATTGAAAGAAATATTTAAAATAAATATGTCAATGCTTTAAATGGGCATTCTGAATAAGTGTGAGCTTGTTGATATTCTTGGGAATCAGATGATCTGAAATCATGTGATTTTAAAAGTGGTGTAGTAATGACCCAGCTATTACTGAATTTATTGATGTCATTGAATTGCCTTGCTTTTTTATTAAGGCATTTTAAAATAGAGGTGCCAAGATGTTGGTGATACTGTTTAACCTTGGTGGAGCAGAGACCTGGGGATCTAGCTGTATTTGATTCCAGATGCCTCATAAACATAGCTACACTCAGAATAGAATAGTTAGACATTTGTTAAATATGGAGATGTATTCTTTCCTATTTCAATTTGGATTAATTTTTTTTTTTTTTTTTTTTTTTTTTGAGATGGAGTCTTGGTCTGTCATCCAGGCTGGAAGTGTAGTTGGGTGATCTTGGCTCACTGCGACCTCCACCTCCCAGGTTCAAGGGATTCCCCTGCCTCAGCCTCCCAAGTAGCTGGGACTACAGGTGTACGCCACCATGCCTGGCTAATTTTTTTGTATTTTTAGTAGAGATGGGGTTTTGCCATGTTGGCCAGGCAGGTCTCGAACTCCTCACCTCAGGTGATCCACCTGTCTTGGCTTCCCAAAGTGCTGGGATTACTAGCGTGAGCCACTGTGCCCAGCCTAAAATTTACTTTCTTAGCATCAGTTTCTAAGTCTGGTATATAGTGACCAGAGTAGAATTGCATAGCTGGAACTAATGGAGAGGGACAGAGGTATGGCACTTCTTATAATTTATTGAATTGCTGTAGAAGTAAAATTCCATTCAGATATTCTAACCTGAATAAATGGCTTCTGAGGTATCTTAGTCTCTTTGGGCTGCTACAACAAGCTGCCATAGGCTAGGTAGCTTATAAACAAAAGAATTTATTTCTCTCATTTCTGGAGGCTGAGAAGTTCTAGATCAAATCAGTGGCAGATTTGGTGTCTGGTGAGGGCCTGCTTCCTGGTTCATAGACAGCTGTTCTCACATGGCAGCTGGGGGCAAGAGAGCTCTCTGAGGTCTCTTTTATAAGGGCACTGACACTTCATGAGGGCTCTTCCTCTTAATACCATCACCTTGGGGGTTAGGATTTAATATATGAGTCTTGGGGTGAAGAGGACATAGACATTTAGTCTGTAGCATGAGATAAAATTTATAAGCTTGTTTAGGATAGGAAACAACAATAATTGAATTCCTAAAATTGAGTCCTGGCTCTTCTGGCTTTTGAATCCTTTCCTCCTTGCTCAGCCATTGGTATGTTAGATGTCTTAAAGATTTAAATATGAATATTTAGTTGATACTGAAGGTGAACTAAGTCTCTTTAATTGCATTGTCTTAAACATCTAATATTGATTATCTGCTGTGCTCAATATCTTACATATATGAACATTTATAAACCTCATAAAAGGTAAGTGCTACTCATGGTAGGTGTCTCCTGGTGGTCATGTTTTCAGTTGAGGTTCCTGAGGGATAGGACACAAACTGTAACGACCAAATGTATACATACTAAGCTCTTCTTGGCTAGAACTCTATTCCAAATCCCTCTTTGAGCTCCTGTTCTGGTAGGCCGAGATAAACAGTATAGAAACCTCAGAAACTTTTTTCCTTTTCCTTCAAGATCTAGAGCAGAGCAATCCCTGAAGAGCACTTCCTGCTTCCTTTACTGTATCTACCTGGGAAAGCTGAGATCCTAAGGATAAGAGCTTCTGTCAAATAGGAGACAGCCCCAACTCTTTTTCTGGCCACATACTTAAATCAACATATGACATGGTTTCTAGGCCCCTTATCATCCTTCGTGTTACCTTCTGGGTTTATCTACAGTTTATGCTTTGTAAACTGTCATGCCCAGAACTGAAACAGATATTCCAGATGTGGTCTTAGCTTGGTCAGTTCAGAATGGATTCCTTTTATCTTTATTCTGGCTGTTGTACATGTAATGGAGCCTAAAACTGCGTTATGTTGATTTAATCTGAGTAGATTTTACAATTAATTGATTCAGAGAACATTCAGTCTTCTGTTCAAAGTACATGTATTAAGCATCTATTTTATATTAAGCTGTGAGTTAGGTGTTTTAAATATAAAAATGGATAAGACATGAACGTCAAATTTCTGTTGACTTGGAGTTAGCCTGGATGTTTTTGTTCTGGAGAATTGTTAGGGATTTTTTTTTTTTTTTGAAACGGAGTCTCGCTCTGTCGCCCAGACTGGAGTGCAGTGGCGCGATCTCGGCTCACTGCAAGCTCTGCCTCGCGGGTTCACGCCATTCTTCTGCCTTAGCCTCCCGAGTAGCTGGGACTACAGGCGCCCACCACCACGCCCGGCTAATTTTTTGTATTTTCGGTAGAGACTTGGTTTCACTGTGTTAGCCAGGATGATCTTGATCTCCTGACCTCATGATCCACCCACCTTGGCCTCCCAAGGTGCTGGGATTACAGGTGTAAGCCACCACGCCTGGCCTGTTAGGGATATTTAAGAAAGCTCCTAGTCACTTCAGAAATCTTGGTATGTGGTTTGTAGGACACATTCAGCAAATGCTTGTGGAATAAAGGAACAAATCACTGATATCCAAATGGGATGACTTATGAAAAGTAATTGGCTATATCTTGAGAACTGTCTTTGAGAAACAATTCATTCTGAAATGTTTAGTTGTAGATATATCAGTATAGCTGACAAAACTAGAATCTACCTACAGCTTTATCCTTTATAAATCAGATTTTCTGTCCTAAAAATATTGGTCGGGGGGATAAACAGTATCTAGAATGTTAGGAGTCAGTTAAGGAATGTTAGAACCATTCATAAGGCCAGATAAGACATCTTGACCTAATTGATCTTTTTTCAAAATAGATCTCTAAGTTGCCCTTCATTGTCTATGACTTCAGTAATGGGTTTACATCTTTTTGTTTACTTCATTTTCCTGCATCAAGTTTCAGAGTTCATAGCTAGTGATGGGAAGAAATTTTATGACTCTTTTATCATCATGGTGGAATTATTCCAATCTACCGTTATTTTTTTTACAGGAGTGAAATTATAATGAGAGGCCTCCAAAGGTGATAATGCTTGACTACCTGAATTTCTCCCTTCCTTATATTTCTCAAATTGTCAAAATATGGCTCCCCCCTTGCCACTACACACACACGCGCACACACACACACATTCACACATACACTTGCTTAATTGACATGGCTTCTTTATATGTTGCATTTTCAGGGGGAACTTGCTCCACTTTCCAAGTTCTCAAGGAGAAGAGGAGAAAGAAAAATTGGAGGGTGACCATACAATCAGGCAGAGTCAACAGCCTATGAAGCCCATTAGTCCTGTCAAGGACCCTGTTTCTCCTGCTTCCCAGAAGATGGTCATACAAGGGCCATCCAGTCCTCAAGGAGAGGCAATGGTGACAGATGTGCTAGAAGACCAGAAAGAAGGACGGAATACTAATCAGGAAAATCCTAGTAAGGCCTTGATTGAAAGGCCCAGCCAAAATAACATAGGAATCCAAACCATGGAGTGTTCCCTGAGGGTCCCAGAGACTGTTTCAGCAGCAACCCAGACTATAAAGAATGTGTGTGAGCAGGGGACCAGTACAGTGGACCAGAACTGTGGAAAGCAAGATGCCACAGTTCAGACTGAGAGGGGGAGTGGTGAGAAACCAGTCAGTGCTTCTGGGGATGATACAGAGTCGCTCCATAGCCAGGTGAGAGAACATACTAGGGTACATCAGAGGCCCTGTTTTTGACTTTCAGGATTCTCAGAGAATTTAAGTTGTGGCATGTCTACTTAATGACAATTCTTGAACGTTTTGGACAGAACAGTGATTAAAAGACAAAAACAACTTTTCCAAGATATAGATATGGTAGTGAAATTGTGGGTAGCTATAGTCATTAGATAGTCTTTTAGGGAAAATGTAGTATTGCTACAGTTTTTTAGGTAGGTCTTTACTGGAGGAGAAAGCCAGAGATTCAGCCTGGGTTTATTCCTGTAATACTCTTCTACATTCACTCACTTCCTTCTCCATAATTTTTTTTCTTCCCTTCTAACCATCAGATCTAATTTTTTCTCCCTTAAGTCTATTTCATCATGGTTCTCAGGAATTCAGAGAGTAGAAGGTAAAGGGGAAAGAAGCAGCATGAAGAATAGTGTATTTTAGTATATGAAACAGAAAGAATGGTAACAGGAATAGAGAGAGATGGGGAAAAGTCCCCAGGTGACTGGGAACTGCAGAAGAGAAGCTAAACTAGAAGCTAATGTGAGGAAAAGGATTGGGGCTGATGAAAGTGAGGCTGGAGGAATACCAAGTTCCAGGGAATAGAGTGGGGAAGTATTGGTACTAGTAAAAATTAAGTAGGTGGCTGTGCATGGTGGCACATGCCTGAAATCCCAGCACTTTTGGAGGCCCAGGTGGGATGATTACTTGAGCCCAGGAGTTTGAGACTAGACTGGGCAACATAGTGAGACCTTGTCTCTTAAAAAAAAAAATTGAGTAGATAAAAAGAAGTTGTAGAAATGTATGTGTTAACAAATACATAGAAGTTCACAACATTTCATTGAGTGGCAGAGTGGGATCCATGGCAGAGAAAATTCGGAAGTTACTAGTAAACAGTAGTCTCCGCTTATCAGTGGTTTCTTTTTCTTGGTGGTTTTAGTTGTCCATGGTCAGCTGCACTCCAAAAATATTAAATGGAAAATTCTAGAAATAATAAGGTTCAAATTGTGTGCTGTTCTGAGTAACGTGATAAAGTCAAGTGCTGCCCCTCTTAGTCCTGGCTAGGATATGAATCCTCCCTTTTTCTAGCGTATCCATGTGCTATATATGCTCCCTGCCTGTTAATGACTTAGTAGCTGTCGTGGTTATCAGATCAGCTGTCATGGTATTGCATTGCTTGTGCTCAAGTAACCCTTGTTTTACTCTCACCCCAAAGTTTGAGAGTAGTGATGCCGACAATCTGAATATGCCAGAGAAGTCATAAAGTGCTTCCTCTAAGTGAAAAGGTAAAAGGTCTTAATAAGGAAAGAAAAAAAATATCATATGCTGAAGTTACTAAAATCTATGGTAAGAACAAATCTGTCCATGAAATTGTGAACAGTATATTGTTATGGTTTATCTTATTATTAGTTATTACTATCTTTCTGTGCCTGTTTTATAAATATTATGGGTCTGTATGTATAGGAAGAAACGTAGTGTATAGGGTTTGATATTATCTGCAGTTTCAGGCATCCACTGGGGGTCTTGGCACATATCTCCCTCAGATAATCAGAGATATTGTAGTGGTCAAACTGTCTTTTCAGTTGCTGTGGTAGATTATCTTCATTTGGGATCTACTTAGGAAATCTTCGTTATTGATGTGCCTCTCATTCCAATTGTCCAAGTTGTTTGTTTTGTGAACATAATATACAGTTCTTATTTATTGAACACCTATGGTACATATGGCATATGAGCATTGTGTTCAAGACAGTGCTAGATTTTATGTTATGCAGATTTTACCATACTAAAAATATATAGATGGTGTATAGAATAACAGAAATTGAAATTGGTGTGCCATCTTTTGAAGAGAGGTTAGCAAATGAGAAAGGCTATATGCAAGTTTTCCAAGTGTCAGTGCTTTTTAAAAATCCCCTTCATTGTAGATAGGACATAGGCTAGTGCTAGTGGAAAAGCATAGGCAGCCTACTTTGACACTCCTGAAATTTTCATTTATATGTCAAAAAGGACATGGAACCAGGTGGAAGGGAAAGTGTGGTTTTATTTTCATTTTGTTTCTTTCCCTTAATGGTGGTAAGATCATCAATATTTTTTATTTTACAGACACCTCTTTTCAGAAAAGTATTTGAAGAGAATAAGCATAGCTTTCTTTTTACCTGCCCCCTTTACCTTTTCTCCTTATTCTTTCAGACACACTTAAATGTCTGTCTTGCAGTGATCATTCATATGGCTGTTGTAATTGGAAGAATACAGGGAAGCATCTTGGCTGCGTTTCAGGAATATGTAAAGCCCTAAAACCTTTTAGACTTTGTAGTGGGGAATAGGCTGATTGTGTGTGCAGGCAGGAAGTTCAGGCTGTCACAGTTCCCATGCGTGGGTACCCTGATGATTGAGGTGGGACTGACCTGTGCTTTAACCATTCATTAGACAGAGTTGTGTATGTAGAACTATTTTGAATAATTTGATGAGTAGCATTCCATGCCTTTGATATTACTTATAACTATTCACATAATTTACATATTTCCATTTTAGCAAATATTTCACCTCTGCCAGTTTCCAGGTTGAAACTGGAGTGGGGATTATTCCGATAAATTACTGAAAGCTTTTGGTAAATTACTACCACATGTCAGGAAAAAAATGCAGAATTACCATTATTGCATTTGTATGTATAATTCTTTTTAAAGACTTGGCTACTTTGATACTGAATGCTGAAAGTAAAATCAGCCTACCTGAGGGGAGATAAGGTGAGAGGCAAAAGTGTGCAATTTCTCTTCAGAATTACAGAGCCAGTGGGGTGTAGGAGGGAGGATAAAGATGTGAAAAAATGTGATACAGTTGTTATTAGAAAACATGTATTTTTTCAGAAATACAGGACTGAAATTCTAGCACTTTTTCTTAGCCACAGGCAGGTCCCAGATAATAAAGGCCGAAAGTCTCAAACTAACTAATGATTAGAGGTGGTAAATAGGGCTTTAAGATCTAATTTGCTAAGAAGTTATCCTCTAAAAATTATCCAGATCTGAGTAAAGTATGAACTCGGGCTGTCTGTAAATAGAAAATTATGAACAAGAAATAATGAAGCTGGATACTATATAAGTTAACTCAGTTATTCTCTTGAATAGCAGTAGTTATTAGTTTTTTGTTTTTGTAAATAAGAAATAATGCCTTTGAATTTTTTCAGAAGTGTTGAATGAATTTTACCTGTCCTGAATTTTCCAGCAGTTATTTGTCTAGTATAGTACCTGGCACCCTTAAGTTGTTTGATAAATATTTGCCTAATGTTTTTTGAATGAAAGAAGCTCAGTCCGCCTAAGTATTATTATTTAATATAGTTATCATAAAAATGTAGGGTCTTATTTAGCCCTACATTATTCTTGTAGTAGAACTAGATATAAAATCTTAATTTGCTAATTTTTCCATTTCTGGACACTAGCTCAACTCTTTAGTCATAATCTGTTCTTTGGAATAGATGAAATATTTTATATTTAATTCTAGGAGAGATCAGTGTACATTGTTTTAGGTAATGAACTGTGGTTTTCACTTTAACACAGGGAAAACACATAAACTGAGATTAACAGATACATCATTCTGGTTTTATGTAAAAGATTAAAGAGTGCATTCCTTTTATCTAAAGAGCTGTTGATTTAAATGTTAGCTTGTTTACTCATTTGCAAGGTAGCATCAGAATTAGAAGAAATATGGTTTAAAAATAATGAACTTTTAGCGGTCAAAGGTTCACCTGAATGTCCATAGATATAAGTACTAGGTGTAATGATTTTGATTTCGACAAAAAGAGGTCATTTTAGGTCATGCTCATACAAACTTCTCTTAGCCTCTGGCTATACATACAACTGATCCATCCCTGGTCTTATCTATAGGTGGATAAAACAAAACAGTTGGAAGATTCTGTCACACTAGATTCATGGAACCTCTAAACAGTTCTCATCATGAAGCATAAGATTTGTGATTTTGACAGCTTGCAGTGAGACCTGTGCTCATGTTCTGTATCTTCTGTCACAGGGAGAAGAAGAGTTTGATATGCCTCAGCCTCCACATGGCCATGTCTTACATCGTCACATGAGAACAATCCGGGAAGTACGCACACTTGTCACTCGTGTCATTACAGATGTGTATTATGTGGATGGAACAGAAGTAGAAAGAAAAGTAACTGAGGTAATATATACTCTTGAGTCTGTGTGGCAAATTTCTTTTTTTTTTTTTTTTTTTGAGACAGGGTCTCACTTTGTCACCTATGCTGGAATGCAGTGGCATGATTTTGTTTCACTGCAGCGGCATGATTTTGTTTCACTGCAGCCTCTGCCTCCCAGGCTCAAGTGATCCTCCTGCCTCAGCCTCCTGTGTAGTTGGTTCTACAGGCATGAACCACCAACCCTGGCTAATTTTGTTTATTTTTTGGAGGGACAAGGTCCCACTGTGTTTCCCAGACTCTTCTTGAACTCCTAGGCTTAAGTGATCCTCCTTCTTTGGCCTCCCAAAGTGCTGGGATTAGAGGTATGAGCCATTGTCCCCGACCCCACATTTCTTTTTTTTTTTTTTTTTGCGACAGAGTCTCGCTCTGTCCCCCTGGCTGGAGTGCAGTGGCACGATCTCTGCTCACTGCAAGCTCCGCCTCCCGGGTTCCTGCCATTCTCCTGCCTCAGCCTCCCAAGTAGCTGGGACTACAGGTGCCCGCCACCGCGCCCGGCTAATTTTTTGTATTTTTAGTAGAGACGGGGTTTCACTGTGGTCTCGATCTCCTGACCTTGTGATCCGCCCGCCTCTTGACTCTCTACCCCCTCCCCCTTTCCTGTGCAACACTTTGTTTTTCTTCATCTTTTTATTACCAGAGATAGAAGAACAGGGTTAGAAATTAGACTTCCTGCTTTCTAAAGCTTTCCCCAACCGTAGGTTTGCTGTTTGACCATTGGTTAGTTAATGAGTCCCATCATGCTTTCCTTTTCTGTAAAGAAGAGATTGATAAATCTCTCTCCTGTATAAAGATTGTATGTATTATTTTAAATCCTTAGAAACTCAAATGAAGTTTAGCACACTGTGTTTAACTACCTGTGTTTTCTCACATATTTTCATGTCTACTCATTCTGTTCTTTGTCACTATCTGTGTGTGGTCATAGACGTGTTGGTAAGAAATGCACCTTTGTTTTTTAGTGGGATTCATTATAGACTAGTTACAAATGTCAACTCAGTATTGGCATTTAGTGACTATTTGTTATATTGAATGGCAAAATATGCTGACTTTGTTTACATCTAATAATGAGAGAGGTTAGACAAATTTTCTAGAATTAAAGATCTGGGACCTTTGTTGGTATATGTTAAGATCTGGGAACCATTTTATTAGTTGGTAAGAGGCACAGCTATTTTCTTTTTTTCTTTTCTTTTCTTTTTTTTTTTTTTTTGAGACAGAGTCTTGCTCTGTCACCCAGGCTAGAATGCAGTGGTGCAATCTCAGCTCACTGCAACCTCTGCCTCCCGGGTTCAAGCGATTCTCCTGGCTCAGCCTTCCGACTCGCTGGGATGACAGGCACTCACCACTGTGCCTGGCTAATTTTTGTATTTTTAGTAGAGACAGAGTTTCATCATCTTGGCCAGGCTGGTCTTGAACTCCTGACCTTGTGCTCTTATCCACCTCGGCCTCCCAAAGTGCTGGGATCACAGCGTGAGCCACCACGCCCAGCAAGGCACAACTGTTTTCTTCCTTTACCCAGATACTTTCTTTTAATTCTATCTGCTGGCCATGTAGGAGGTTGAACTCAGGGAGAGTTAAATTCTAGTATATAGTTTTATTAAATAGAATATATTATTGCTATTGTTCAGTGGGCTATTGTGGCCTTCATGTCGGATAACATTTGATGTTAGTTTGAGGAATTGTTTGTTTGTTTGTTTGTTTTACTATCCAGAGATTATTCAGATTTCATCGGTTTTACAGGCACTCATTGAGAAATTGTTTTTTATTCCCTTTTTTTTTTGTCACAGAGTCTTACTCTGTTGCCCAGGTTGGAGTGCAGTGGCCCCATCTTAGCCTTCTGGAACCCCTGTCTCCTGGATTCAAGCGATTCTCCTGCCTCAGCCTGCTGAGTAGCTAGGATTATAGGTGTTTGCCACCATGCACAGCTAATTTTTGTATTTGTAGTAGAGATGGGATTTCACCATGTTGGCCAGGCTGGTCTCAAACTCCTGATCTCAAGTGATCTGCCTTGGCCTCCCAAAGTGCTGGGATTATAGGTGTGAGCCACTGCGCCTGGCCTGTTTTTTATTCTTTGTGTATACCAAATCCCAGAAATAATTCTTTTAAAATACTGCTTTATCTCCGTTTTAAAAATGTTTTAAAAAGATTTTTGTTCATGGAACTTTTTTCATGTTATTACTATTTTGGAGAAATTATGAAAAGCAGTTTGCCTTCGTGAAAATTTTTGTAACTGTTGTAGTCCATATTAAACTCTCTGCCTAGTACACTACATTAAGTGTTAAACACATTACTTCATTTCTTAAAATACATTTTTTATTTTTATGTTTGGATTGCCCAGGCTGGAGTGCAGTGGTGCAATCACGGCTTACTGCAGCCTTGACCTCCTGGCTCAAGGGAGCCTCCCCCTCGGCCTCCTGAGTAGCTGGGACCATAGGCACACACCACCACACCTGCTAATTTTTGTATCTTTTGTAGAGATGAGGTTTCACTGTGTTGCCCAGACTGGTCTTGAACACTGTTCTCAAGCAATCTTCCTGCCTTGGCCTCCCAAAGCGATGGGATTACAGGCATGAGCTATGGTGCTAGGCCCATTTAATATTTTATATGGTGCTTTCTAAAGTATATTTCTGGAAACAGCAGGCCTCTTAGACAGTTTGATGGAAGGAAAAGATTCCATGGTCATAAATAAGTTGGAGAAACACAGAACACTCTCTTAGTCTGTCTTCTGTTGCTATTAAACACCTGAGACTGGGTAATTGATAAATAAAAGAAATATATTTCTTATGGTCTAGGAGGCTGGGAAGTCCAAGGTCAAGGGGTTACATCTGGCGAGGGCCTTCTTGTTGGAGGGGACTCTGAAGAGTCCCGAGGCATCACAGGGTATCACATTGCCAGGGGCCTTACAAAAGAGAACCAAATTAGTTTTTGTAACAGACTCACTCTCGTGATAACTAATCCACTCCTGTGATAACTCATTAGTCCATTAGCTCATAATTCCGTTAATCCATGAATGGACTAATCCATTCATGAGGGCAGAGCCCTTATGACTCAGTCATCTCTTAAAGTTCCTACTTCTTGATACTGTTACATTGGGTATTAAATTTCAGCATGTGTTTTGTAGGGGCAAACGTTCAAACCATAGCATGCCATTAATCCCTGTCCCCACTAACATGAAAAATCACGTATTACCATATTAAAAGTTCTAAGAAGTCCTCTAGTAAGGATACCTATTTTATTCTGTTTAACCCAGCACTTCCCAAACTTATTTTTTAAAGCAATACCTGTTTTTTCCCTATGGAAGATAGTTTGGGAAGCACTACCATACTTAAATAATGATAGTGACTAGCATTTATTGAGCACATACTATGTGCCAAGCATTATTCTAAGCACGTTAGTGAATTAACTTACTTAATCCTTAAACAACTATGCTATGATAGATCCAGTTATTATTCTCATTTTGCAGATGTGGAAACAGAAGTATATCAAATTAAAATAGGCCACTGAGAATGATGACAGAAGTAGAAATGGGGAAGATAGGCTATGAAGCTAAGGTCTTCATGCATGAGAGAGGGTGATTTGGAGAATGTTAGTGGATAACAACTAGGGAGGGGGTGAAGATAGTTTTAAGAAAATGGCAAATAGTGGTTTTGAAGGAGAGGAGGTGGGGAAATAGAAATGGTCTATAAATGGCAATGGGGAGCAAGGAGGTATCTCATCTCAAAATTCTTGAATGGAGGTTTGCCTGAAAGAAACCAGCCTCTGCTAGAAAGAGCTGTAGGAGATGTGAGATGCACTGGGGATATCTAGGATTCATTCATTGAAGGCAGAGAAATGAAGGGAGGATCATAGATTGTTTTGTATCTGTTGAATTTCAGGTGTTTGTGGTAAATCCAAGGGGAAGCCTTTAGTAGAAATTTGTATAAGCTGAGTCATTGTATTCTTGGTAGATAAGGAAGGATGAGTGTGGTGAGACTGATGAGGGAAAGCATATGAGAGTGAGGAAAGGAATAAAAACAGAGTCCTGGGAAATACTGATTTTAAAGCAACACAGAGAAAGAGGAACCCGGAGAAGCATAAATAGAAGTAGCCAAAGAGGTAGACCAGAAGAAAGAGAAAAGTGCTTCTGTGGATTTTAGAGGAGGAGAGATTTCTAAGAAGGAGGGATCAGAGATAATTATTTAATCATTTTATAGTATTATGTAAATATATACGTATGTGTGTCATTATATACTGTCTCCCCATGGAGATTGTTTTTTTTCGAGGTGGAGTCTCACTCTGTTGTCCAGGCTGGAGTGCAGTGGCACGATCTCTGCTCACTGCAAGCTCTGCCTCCCAGGTTCACAAGTGATTCTCCTGCCTCAGCCTTTTGAGTACCTGGGGACTACAGGAGTGTACCAACATGCCCGGCTATTTTTTTTGTGTTGTTTTAGTAGAGATGGGGTTTCACCATGATGGCCAGACTGGTCTTGAACTCCTGACCTCAGGTGATCCACCTGCCTCTGCCTCCCAAAATGCCTGGATTACAGGCGTGAGCCACCGTGCCTGGCCTCCCAAAAGGAATTCTAAACTCTATGAGGGAAGGATCTATCTTATCCGTTTCCATATCCCCTCTGGCAATTAACATAATATTGCGTAAACACTCTAGACTAGGAAGGCAGATGTGTCATACTCATGCTATAATTTCTCTGTGCTGTGCCCATGGTGGACACTGGTGATTGGTCTTAGAATCTTTTCCCACTAAGTCTGGGATTTAGCCTCCAGAAGACTTCTTAAAACTGAGCACCAGGCAACTACTACCAATTCATCAAAGTAGGCATCTGAGATAAAGCCAGTTTGACTTTCTTGTAATCTGTAGATACTTACAACCTTTTTGTCCTTCATTTTTCCAAATGGTAATACTATTTTAGCCTTTTTTTTCTTTTTTTTTTTTTTTTTTGAGACAGGGTCTCATGCTATTGCCTAGGCTGGAGTGCAGTGGCATGATCCCGGCTCACTGCAGCCTTGACTTCCAAGCTTAAACGATCCTCCCACCTCAGACTTCCGAGTAGCTGGGACTACAGGTGTGCACTCCCACACCTGGCTAATAGTTTTATTTTCATATGGAGACCGGTTCTCACTATGTTGCCTAGGGTGGTCTCAAACACCTGGACTCAAGCAATCCTTCCGCCGTGGCCTCCCAAAGTGCTAGGATTACAGGTGTGAGCCACCACACCTGACCCCTTTTAGCCTATTTTTGCATATACTTTTCTATTGCCTTGATCAGTTATTGAAAGGTAATGGGAAATAACTAATGTCAAAACATGTAATGCTGTCCACTGTTAATGAAGTACCCAGAAGGGCTCCGGACCACTCGTGTTCTCTTCTCACCTGCCTATCTCCTTGCCTGTCTTCTCTAAGATAAGAATTTACCTCCGTCTTCTCGGTTAGAATGCTTGCTGGTAGCCAGAGGTTGTGAACTTATCCAATAAAAAGATAAACCCTTTCTTACCAACATAGTACCATCTTTATATTTTATTGAGATACAATATAGTTCCATTAGAATGAACAATTCTTCTCAGAATCACCTGGGGGAGAAAAAAAAAGAAAAAAAAAGAACAGATCCTAAACGTTCAGTGGCTTTTGAAAATTTTATGTAACCACTGCTCAAAACAGATACAGAACATTCCCATTATTCCAGAACGTCTCCTCCTGATTCTCACCTTTTTGAATTACTTTGTGCCATCTGTAGGATTTTCCAACCATCATATTAGCATTGTGTTATTATGGCATCTTTTATCTTCTGTATCTATTTTTTCCTTGCAGGAGACTGAAGAGCCAATTGTAGAGTGTCAGGAGTGTGAAACTGAAGTTTCCCCTTCACAGACTGGGGGCTCCTCAGGTGACCTGGGGGATATCAGCTCCTTCTCCTCCAAGGCATCCAGCTTACACCGCACATCAAGTGGGACAAGTCTCTCAGCTATGCACAGCAGTGGCAGCTCAGGGAAAGGAGCCGGACCACTCAAAGGGAAAACCAGCGGGACAGAACCCGCAGATTTTGCCTTACCCAGCTCCCGAGGAGGCCCAGGAAAACTGAGGTGCAGACAGGGTCTCCAGAGAGAGAGACCCACAGCAGGGGCAGGGTTGCTGACATTTTAATATCACAGGAAAAGGGGAGTAATGGGAAATCCCCCATCCTCCATTAAAGATAAATCAACTTCCCCTCCTCACTGTTGGCCCTCTTCCTGTTTTGGGTTTGCATGGGAAGTAGGGTGGAGCCTTGTGGCAGGTAGATTTCAGTGGCAAAGCAGCCCCTGAGAAAATGTAGGTAACAGGGGAGGGGACTTTCGGGAATTTATCATCTAGTGGGCACATGCTCCTACCACAGCCTTTTTGTGATTTAGCTGGGAGTACAGGAAGTTTGGGATAATAGCCCCAACTTAATATATCCCCTAGCTTTTTGTTATTCTTTGCAGGTGTCCACAGCCTAAAGTAGAGGAGAAGGCATAGCAGAAATGGGGTGTGCTGTTTTTGCAGCAGCAGTAGGAAGCTTTGTCAGAGGGAATAGACTTACATGAAGGAGAATGTCCTTTACTTGTTATCCCACGCTCCCCACTCCCTGGATGAGATTTGGTGGTGGGTGTGTGAACCAGCTTCCTGCTGCCCCGAAGGCTCAGCACATGTAGGCCTGTCATGTAGTCTGAGGGCCACGGGGAGACTTTGTGAAGAAAAGATTCAGTAGCAGGTGCTATCAGACTAACTTGTCTTCATTCTCTAGTCCTAGAAAAGGGGTCAGTCAGACAGGGACGCCAGTGTGTGAGGAGGATGGTGATGCAGGCCTTGGCATCAGACAGGGAGGGAAGGCTCCAGTCACGCCTCGTGGGCGCGGGCGAAGGGGCCGCCCACCTTCTCGGACCACTGGAACCAGGTACCTGGGTAGTGTGAGATATACTTAGTCTATTACTTGTTCAGAAAAAAAGGGAATAGAGAGAAGAGAGGGGAGTAGAGAGTTTGTGGGGTATCAGGAGGGAGAAGAGGGGCCCATAGTGACTGGGGAGTGGGTAGGGATCAGAGCGAGGCCACAGAGAGACCAGGCTCGTGCCTGTGATGGAGTTTTCAAAGAATGGGCTGAGGAGACCCATGGACAAAGGAGTGGGAAAATTGGTAGATATGTACTTCTGTGTTCTTGTTCTCACTGGCTTCTCCTATCCCTTATCTCTCTTTAGAGAAACAGCTGTGCCTGGCCCCTTGGGCATAGAGGACATTTCACCTAACTTGTCACCAGATGATAAATCCTTCAGCCGTGTCGTGCCCCGAGTGCCAGACTCCACCAGACGAACAGATGTGGGTGCTGGTGCTTTGCGTCGTAGCGACTCTCCAGAAATTCCTTTCCAGGCTGCTGCTGGCCCTTCTGATGGCTTAGATGCCTCCTCTCCAGGGAACAGCTTTGTAGGGCTCCGTGTTGTAGCCAAGTGGTCATCCAATGGCTACTTTTACTCTGGGAAAATCACGCGAGATGTCGGAGCTGGGAAGTACAAATTGCTCTTTGATGATGGGTACGAATGTGATGTGTTGGGCAAAGACATTCTATTATGTGACCCCATTCCGCTGGACACTGAAGTGACGGCCCTCTCGGAGGATGAGTATTTCAGTGCAGGTAATGAAAGAAGCAGAGTTTGTAGAGATTTTTTTGTGCCTTGGGGCAATACTCTGTTATGTTAGTAATTACCAAGACATTACTTGGTTCTTTTCTGGGGTCTCTAAAGTCATAAATTTCATTCCTACAAAATTGGTTACTCTTGCCACTGACAGAAGTTTGTTCATTTGTTTTTGAATAAACTTATTTTGGAATATTTTAGATGATTTACAGAAAATTTGCGAAGTACAGAGTACTGCTAGTAGAGTTCCCATATAACCCTCATCCAGCTTTCCCTATTGTTGACATCTGGTGTTAGCATGGGACATTTGTCAAAACTAAAAATCCAGCCTTGGTTTATTACTGTTAACAAAACTTTAGACTTTATTTGGATTTCACTAGCTTTTCCATAATGTTCTTTTTCTCTTCAGCATCCAACATTGCATTTAGTCATTATATATCCTTTGGTCTGCTCTGATTTGTGGCAATTTCTCAGTCTTTTGTTTTTCATGACCTTTTTGTTTTTCATGACAGTTTTGGGGAGTCCTGGTCAGGTATTTTGTAGAATGTCCCTCAATTTGGGTTTGTCTCATATTTTCTCATTAGACTGGAGTTATGGGATATTTTAAAAAGAATGCCACATAGATGGTTGGGTCTGGTAGCTCGTGCCTGTAATTCCAGCACTTTGGGAGGCCAAAGCAGGGGGATCACTTGAGGCCAGGAGTTTGAGACCAGCCTGAAACATAGTGAGACCCTGTCTCTAAAAAAAAAAAAAAAAAAAAAAAGGAACATAAATTAGCTGGGCATGGTGGCACATGCTTGTAGTCCTAGCTACTCAGTAGGATGAGGCAGGCGGATTGCTTAAGCTCAGGAGTTTGAGTCCACAGTGAGCTATGATCATGACACTGCACTCCAGCCTGGGAAACAGAGTGAGACCCTGTCTCTTAAAAAAAAGATGCCATAGAGGTGAAATGCCCTTCTCATGTTATCAGGAACTGGGAAGGTTTGTGATAATGATGATGTATCCACATGACAGACATCACCGATGATGTTAATCTTCATCATTGGTTAAAGTTGTATTTGCCAGATTTCTCTACTTTTTTTGAGACAGTCTCACTCACTCTGTTGCCCAGGCTAGAGTGCAGTAGCGCAATCTTGGCTCACTGCGACCTCTAACTTCTGGGTACAAGTGATTCTCCTGCCTCAGTCTCCCGAGTAGCTAGGATTACAGGTGTGCCCCACCACACCTGGCTAATTTTTGTATTTTTAGTAGAGACAGGGTTTGGTTTTGCCATATTGGCCAGGCTGGTCTCGAACTCCTGAGCTCAGGTGATCTACCTGCCTTGGCCTCCCAAAGTGCTGGGCTTGCAGGCGTGAGCCACCGCACCTGGTCTTCTCCACTTTAAAGTTAGTGTTTTTCCCTTTCCATACTCTCTTCTTTTTTAAAGCTTAACTACCTGCTTTGATTGGAGCCCAGCAGGTGAGTATGGCTGATATATTGAGATATTTTTGCTTAGGGAGAAGTTTTTAGTGCTGTGTCTGTATGCCTGCACATCTACCACTTATTCTCTGGTTTGAAGAACGGTGCCTTTTTATTTTTGAAGTGGGTAATATTGGTGATAGTGAGAGGTTTATGCTTGTTGTTATTGCTTCATGTGCTAGTTCTTTGAATATATTGTCTCCTTTCTAAAATAATTTGAAGATACCTATTTGTGTTGAATTTGTCATTTAAAAACATCTTTCTGAGGACTTTTTGAACACGGATTGGGATATAATGGGGAAAAATGGCTTTCTTTTTTTTTTTTTTTTTTTTTAGACACAGTTTCACCCTGCCTCCTAGGCTGGAGTGCAGTGGCGTGATCTCGGCTCACCGCAACCTCTGCCTCCCGGGTTCAAGTGATTCTTGTGCCTCAGCCTCCCGAGTAGCTGGGATTACAGGCACGCACCACCACCTGGTGGTACGTAAAAGTAGCACCACCTGGCTACTTTTTTGTGTGTTTTTAGTAGAGATGGGGTTTTGCCACACTGGCCAGGCTGGTCTTGAACTCCCAACCTCAACTTAACTGCCTGCCTCAGCCTCCCAAAGTGCTGGGATTACAGATATAAGCCACCATGCCCGGCCAAAAAATGGCTTTTTTTTTTTTTTTTTAAACAGAGCCTTGCTCTTATGCCCCAGGCTGGAGTGCAATGGCACGATCTCGGCTCACTGCAACCTCTGCCTCTGGGGTACAAGTGATTCAGCCTCCCAAGTAGCTGCGATTACAGGTGCCTGACACAACACCTGGTTAATTTTTGTATTTTTAGTAGAGAAGGGGTTTCATCATGTTGGTCAGGCTGGTCTTGAACTCCTGACCTCAAGCGATCCACCCGCCTCAGCCTCCCAAAGTGCTGGGATTATAGTAGTGAGCCACTGATCCCGGCCGGAAAAATGGCTTTCCATTGGAGTCCATCCGGCTTCTCTTGTATTTGGAATCCTCTGAGTAATTGTTGTTTGCCCCTTTGTTCATTATTAAATGGGCCACTTCACCTTCTAGTTCTGGATAACACTGTTAGCTATATATGGGATCAGTTGGGAGTAGCACATGGATTGGGGTCTTTTACTGTGACTCATTGTATCAAATGCATTCCTTCTTCTTTTAGGTGTAGAGCTACTCTGAGGGGTTCATATTTGGCCTTTTAAAGACAAAGTTCTGTAACAAGAGTGAACTGTGGCGTCAAGGTGTGGGAATTCTGTGTCCCATTTCTTGAGGCTGTTTACTAATGTCAACACTAGACTGCTTCTAGTTCTAGTAACTCTTCATTAGTGTGAAGTATATTGTTGGCCTTGGGCTTCTTTGTGTTTTTGAGGGAGACTTTGTGACTTAGTTTGGGGATAGAGATTTAAGCGAGGAGATGAACAAGTAAGGGAAAAGGGAGTGATTCCACAGGATAGATAGAGAACCAACGCTTGCTTTCTCTGTATTATTTTCCTTGGGTGGGGTAGGCTCTGGGTTTCTTTTAGCTCGTCATTCAAGCATAGGCTAATGGGTGAGAAGAAATTGGACCTTTCCGTATAGGAATAAAAAAATATTCATAGTACTGCCTTGTTTTTGTTTATATGTGTGTGTGTGTGTGTGTGTGTGTGTGTGTGTATCTATAGCTGTAGTATGTGTGTGTGTTGTAAATTGTTTATTCATTTATAGGAAGAAGTGTTCTTTTTCACAGGATTAGTAATGGGTCCTATCCAAGATCACACAGCTTGGTGGCAGCAGAATTAGGCCTAAGCTCAGGTCTCCTTAATTCTAGCTTAGTTTCCTTTTACATCCCACATTTTGTTCCTTCTAACATAAAGGCCTTATCGTCAGGTTTTGAATCAGAGCAGGAAAGTAGATAATAGAGAGGAAGATTAGGTAGGAGAGGCAGGATCTGTTTCTTCCTTTCTTTGCTCTCTATCTCTAATTTTGCTACACACACAGACAAAACACGCACACATGCTGTCTCTCTTAGAATGATGTCATTTTTCACCTACAGCTTCACTCAAGACTTACCACTCAGCCTCCCAGGGAACCAAGAAGGAAAGGTTTAGAAGTTGTAATGGAATTGTTAGGAAACCACATGCCATTTCACTTCATGGAAATCATTTGAACCACCGGCAATCCATAATGGCTGTCTTTGGGAAGTTTTATTTTATAACTAAAGGATACCTTCTGTCAAGAAACTTTCCTTGTCCTAATCCCAGTGTAGTAGCTACATATATCCTAAGTGTTACTGATTGGGATTGACAAGTGGAATTTTGTTAAGTGCTAACTTCAGTCCACTGTTGGATCTCTCAATTCCCTGACTCAGACCTGCTTTGCAGAGCCCTTGTGAGAGGGTGCTGAGGAGCCTAAGACAACAGCAAGCTGCTTTTATGCTTTCTGCCCCCCAGGAGTGGTGAAAGGACATAGGAAGGAGTCTGGGGAACTGTACTACAGCATTGAAAAAGAAGGCCAAAGAAAGTGGTATAAGCGAATGGCTGTCATCCTGTCCTTGGAGCAAGGAAACAGACTGAGAGAGCAGTATGGGCTTGGCCCCTATGAGGCAGTAACACCTCTCACAAAGGCAGCAGATATCAGCTTAGGTAAGACCTTTGCTTCCTGAACAGCTGCTTTTGGGCTTCTGTTCTGCTTACAGTGGGAGGGGGAGTTTCTGAACCTGTCAGTAATGTTTCCCTAACTTTTATTATTCTTGTATGTGGCTTATCAGATGGTGATGAGCTGTCATTTTCTAGAGCTACTGCCTTATCTGTTTCCTTCTTAGTACCGAACAGAAAGTCCTTAGGGTTTTTCCGGCCTCCTCAGTTCTATAGGGGACTAAACACATTTCAGTCATGGCAAAGACTAGATCAAAAAATATTATGGCCTTAAAAAGAAGCTGCTTGGCCTTGTGGGAAGTGGGGGAAGGAACACTGTGGTAGCTGAATCAGGGTCTGCCCAGCTTCTTGGAGTTCAGGACCTCATACCATAGAATTTGACCAACCTTTGGCTTATCCTGCCATAGACAATTTGGTGGAAGGGAAGCGGAAACGGCGCAGTAACGTCAGCTCCCCAGCCACCCCTACTGCCTCCAGTAGCAGCAGCACAACCCCTACCCGAAAGATCACAGAAAGTCCTCGTGCCTCCATGGGAGTTCTCTCAGGCAAAAGAAAACTTATCACTTCTGAAGAGGAACGGTCCCCTGCCAAGCGAGGTCGCAAGTCTGCCACTGTAAAACCTGGTAAGTGCTCCTTTTTGCCTCATTCTTCCTTCATACCATGGCAGAATGCAGGGCCAGCTTCTGGAAAAACGGAGCTTAATATGTGGCAGTGGCCCTTCTGTCCTGTTATAAAGTTGGGGTCCTGCCCAAGCCCACAGGTGATATTCAGGGATAGCTCACTGTATCCCTCCTCCCCCATCCTCTGCAGACTCTAGTGCGGATAGATAGGAAGGCCAGAATTAGCCGAGTGTGGTGGTGGGTGCCTGTAATCCCAGCTACTGGGGAGGCTGAGGTAGAAGAATCGCTTGAACTCAGGAAGGTGGAGGTTGCAGTGAGCCGAAATTGCACCATTGCACTCCAGCCTGGGCAACAGGAGTGAAACTCTGTCTCCAGAAAAAAAAAACAAAACCAGGACTTGATCACACCATTCTTTGACTACTATATGGGTTCTAGGAGGGAAAGGAGAAGTATTGAAATGTAAGCAGATTCAAAATAGGTGTAATTTCTCTTTGCCTGCACCACCATCTTCCTGGAAATTCTGCTCTCCTCTCTCTTGTACTTGGGCCCTCTAGCTTTCTCAGACTTCCTATTGAAAGGTCATGGCTGGGCGCGGTGGCTCCCGCTTGTAGTCCCAGCACTTTGGGAGGCCAAGGTTGGGGGATCACTTGAGGTCAGGAGTTCAAGACCAGCCTGGCTAACATGGCAAAACCCTGTCTCTGCTAAAAATACAAAAAAAATTAGCTGGGCGTGGTGGCACATGCCTGTAATCCCAGCTACTCAGGAGGCTAAGGCAGTAGAATCACTTGAACCTGGGAGGTGGAGGTTGCAGTGGGCCGAGATCATGCCACGGCTCTCCATCCTAGGTGACAGAGTGAGACTCCATCTCAAAAAGAAAAAAGATCATATCTCAATGTGCTCTTCCTTCTTCCCATTATCCCCGAAACAACCACTTTCCAGTCCCTAGCATTCAATAATTAAGAAAGGAGTTCATTTCATCTGTTGTTCATTGAGTCCCTACTGTGACCCAGGCCCAGCTGCTATGGGTTCAGGAGATTACAGAGGTAAAATCAGTCCATTCCCTTGGAACTTTCTCAGGCTAGCAAACTGATGAAACTCCATTGATTGTTACATTGTCCTGGCACCAGAGCTCTTTTATTTCCTAAGTATTTGAATTGTGTCATCTCCTTATCTACCCAACTGCTGCTGTGTTTCAGGTATTTAAAAACAATAACAATAATCTTTACTGAATATTTACTGTATGAGGCATAGCGCTCAGTGCTTCACACATACTACTTCACATATAATCCCTATGAAGTATAGGTGCTAGAATGAGTTTTCCAGTTGAAGACTCTGAGGCACAGAAAAGTTGGCTAACTTTCCCAAGATGACAAAGTCAGTCAGGATTCAAACTTTGTTGGTCTTCACTTCTAATTCCAGCCTCGTTCATATAACATCATATTGCCTCTGAGACTGTTTTCTTGCTCCTGGTTTTATTTTAGGGAGGCATGCATGACCTGTCTGTCATCTTAGCCTCCTAATGAACCTACGATTCAGCTTCTCCAGGTCAGGTATCTGTTTTTTTTCTCAAGGACTTATTGGGGCACTCTTGGCATGGGTGTTCTGGCTGGCTGGTTCACTTACTTACCCAGGTGTTGAAAACTAATTCAGTTGAGGCAGGCTATTTTGATGTGGCACCATCTATGTGTAAAAACACTTTATTACCAAGTATTCTCTGCACCATTCTGGTGAAGGTCAGTGATGGGGTGGGACGGTCTATCTACAAGGGGCATTTCTTGGTAATAAAAAAGTGTTGGGTTTTTTTTTTTTTCCAAAGGCTGCTTCAAAATATCTCATACCCTAGGGGAAATCAGAGCACGGGACAGAGAAAGTGGGCTGAAGATTTCCAAACATTTTTCACTCTCAACTACTATTTCTTTGTATTAGAACCACCTCTTCCTTCAGATGACCTCAGAAGTATTTGGTGTGGCTATATGAAAACAATACTTGGTTAATTTTCATTTATGAAAACACGGTATACATTATGACTTTGTAAAATTTAAATATGTAAATTTGTTTGTTGTAAATTTCATCCTAGGCTGTTGGTCATTTAGAATGGTTGGCCATTGGAATGGTCTTTGGTTTCTGGCTCAGATAAGTTCATCAGGACGTTGCCTACCCATCAGGTCATGCTTGGTGCTGGGGCCTTTTGGTGCTAAGGCTTTTGCCAAGGCAATGGTGTATATCCCCCTAGTAACTGTGCCCCCTGTCCTTCCCAGGTGCAGTGGGGGCAGGAGAGTTTGTGAGCCCCTGTGAGAGTGGAGACAACACCGGTGAACCCTCTGCCCTGGAAGAGCAGAGAGGACCTTTGCCTCTGAACAAGACCTTGTTTCTGGGCTATGCATTCCTCCTTACCATGGCCACAACCAGTGACAAGTTGGCCAGCCGCTCCAAACTGTCAGATGGTCCTACAGGAAGCAGTGAGGAAGAAGAGGGTAAGGCCTTAGGAAGCCCTGGGAGCTCTGACATATAGGCACTTCTTTCTTTTCCAGTCACTTATGAGCTGGTGGTCCCCCTGCTGTATGTAGAGGAGGCAAGGCAAGTAGCAGCTGGGATCTTGGTCATAGAAATTATTCTGTATCCTGCTTTTTAACAGTTTATAGACTGTTTTCACAAAATTCCTCTCAGTGAGTGGTTCCTGAAAACAATCCTGTGAGGCAGATGGGAGATAGATCTTATCTGTTTTATGGATGAGGAAACAAGTTTGGAGAGGTTAAAGGTTAAATAACTTTTTTGTTTTTTTTGTTTTTTTTTTGTCCACAATAGTGACAAATTTGGGACTAGAGCTCTGTCATTTTAGCCTACTGCAGCCATCCAAGTCAATCGGGTCTGAATGCCCTGCCATTTTCCCCATTTGTGTTCTTTGGGCATCTGCTAGAGCAAACCCACGTGGAGGGTAAGGTTCATTCTCCTGAGGTCTGAGACTGGGACTTTGGGGTGCCCGGTTCCTCAGGGTGATTGCAAAGAAACAGCTTCCAGGCCTTTTCAACTCTTGTACCTCTCTTTAACCTTAAATTAAATCTGTACATTGCATTTATTTCTGTGTTGTCTGTTTTTGAGTGAAGGCTGCAGTGGGGAGAAGTCTGAAAAATGTGTGATCTAGGAGAGGGAATGAGCAGATATAAATGTATACACTATAAATAAGTGACTGACAGTAGTATCTAAATGTGTCTGTCAAGGCTAAAGGTCCAGATGGAATGATGTTATACAAGTTAGAGTTCTGACTAATGTTGTCTTGCAAGAGGGAATTGAATTAGGCAACATGGTTATCATAAAATAGCACCGCTGGAGATCTGTGAGGGTTGGCATTTCAGGTACGTGGATGACTCTTTCCTAATTAACCAAAACTGTATCTCACTGCCTGCAGCCATGTGTAGATATGTACAAGGACATGGAAAGGATGATCAGGGAGTTGCATTTCAGGTGTATGCTATTAGGAAGGTGCACAGAGAGTTGTTGAGTAGACAGGCTCTGGTGTGGGAGAGTTGGGCTGTGGGAGTGAGTAGATGTGGTGTGGTGGGATTTCAAGGTTGTGTGTGTGCAACACCTAGCTTGTCAAACTGTCAGATAGGCACAGTGGGAATAAGGTATTTGAAGAGTTTCCTGGACAGGACTAATTAGGAGTCTTTTGAGGATTCTGCATAGAGGCATGTCATGGCATTAAAACAGTGGTCATGGTCATGGTTTTTTTTTTTCCCCCCTTATACAATATTGCTGGACTCGAAACCAGCACTTCACAAGGCAGCTCTATAGATGTTTTGTCTGTTGCTTGGTTCAGCATAGTCAAGAAAGCTGACTGGTATGAGATGCAGGCTGTCCAGTTTCATTAAAATGTGTGTGCCTATGTGAGATGTAATAAACTCCACTCATAAAAATAAAATGAAGCATTTGGACAGTGTTTTTGAAGGGATCTCCAGGTTTCTGGTAGAAAGTGTGGTTATGGTGAATGTGTCTTTATGTTGGCGCCCAACAGTACCAGAATCCTTGATATTTTCAGTGTATGAGAATGCTTAGGGGTTTCTCAATCTCAAGAAGGAGGAAGACATCTAATACTAAAACAAGCCTCTGCAGAATTATAGTTTTTAAGAAACTGTTTGGTAGGTGTTACAGATAAATGGGAATTCTTAGACACCAGCTTATAACAGAAGCTCAGTAAAATATTTAAATCCATCTTAGGAGATGTATTTATTAATGAGTTTGGTACCTAATCTCGTTGGGTGGCACACCATCAGAGATCCTTCAGACACAGGGATTGACCCTGGAGTTGGGTTTATTTAGTACCTTCATACTTGATTTAGATGGCAGGATTAACAATCTGTTCATTTTAGCATCTGGCTGGGCAGGGCACTCATACCTCAAAAATGAAGAAATTGGAACCCAGACTACTCGAGAAAAATTAGAGAAACACACTGCCTAGACAGGGTAATACTTCATTAGACAAATGCAAGGAAATATAATTAAGGATTAACATCTAAATAGACCCGTCCTGGATTAAGCAGACATAAAGTAGAAGTCTTGAGAAAAATGCAGGACTGTGCGGGGTGCCGGCAGTGACTCAGCAGTAGAATCTTGGTGCGAAGATTGTGACGTGCTATATCGAGACAAAGCTGAGAAACAGCTCTGCTATATTCTGAGTTTCTTAAAACCATGTAGAGTTTCTGTTTTGGGATTTCTGTTTGAGAAGAATGTGGAGAATGCTGAATCAAGAAAAGAGAATAAAAGTGAATAGGTTGGCTAGTCAGAACTAAGTGGAGATGGAGACCCCTGACATGGGGCCTCAGCACTGCCTGGGCTGCTCCAGCAGGCAGCGAGGGCACTGAAGGGGGAGCCGTCTCCACAAGGGATCTGCTGTAGGTTTTACCACTGGGTGTGAAGGGGAAGGGGAGTGGTACTGGCATTGAACCTTACGCATTGGATTGGGTTGGGTTTTAAAATTTGTGATAAAAATTTCAGTTAATTAGAACTTAATTTCCCAAAACTCCTAATTAACTAAAATCTCTAATGTCTTGCTTTTCTTTTCTTTTTTTTTTTTAATGTGTTATTTATATATGAGAGGAGCAGATGACAAGAAAACAAGCTCAAATTAGATATTTGGTCAAAAGAAGCAATTTCTAATTGCCTAGGGTCATTACAGCTTCAGCCTCATCTCTCATATCTTCTACTTCACCCTCAAGACTATAGAGCAGTCATTGGTGTTCAGTGTCCTGAGGTACTTCAAGATCATCAAAGGTAGATAGTTTTCAATAAAAAGGTTGAAACAGGATTTTCTAACCTTCACTTAATCCGTTAAAATTTTAAACCCATATTTCATTGACCATTCTGGTTTATCAAAGTTTTAGTGTACAACGGGGTAAAAAGGCTGATGCAGTGGGAATATGAAGGGTTTATTATAAAGTGTTCATCAGCTATTCATCTCCACAGAAGGTAGAACTAGAGGAAATGGGGTTTAGTTTTCAACAGGAAAGATTTAGGATAGACACAAAGGGAACTTCCTGATGGTAAGGGTTATTCAAGTTGGAATATGTCACTGTGGGAAATGGTTGTGCGCCCATCCCTGTGAACAGTCCGGTGCAGGAACCTTGGATGTTTTTAGGTCTAGGACCTACCTCCAGTCCTCATCTTCCCAATTCCTCCTGCTCTTGTCCCTTCTTTTGGCAGCATTTTAAAGGCCTCAAGACAGATCTCTTTCTGACCCATGGGGAAGCCCTTGGCCTGTCTTTGGGGACACACTGCTGTGGATAGATAGCTGAGGAGTGAAAAGGGGGCAGTAAGAAGCAGGTATAAGGTAGCAAGTAAGAAAACCACTCAGTAATTATTATCTTATTTTTTTTAATGTAGAATTTTTAGAAATTCCTCCTTTCAACAAGCAGTATACAGAATCCCAGCTTCGAGCAGGGGCTGGCTATATCCTTGAAGATTTCAATGAAGCCCAGGTGAGGAGTTTCTTTGTGTAACCTAATATAGTGGCAATGAGAAGAGCCAACTTGCTGTGTGAGAAGAGGCCTGAGAGGGGTTGGGGAACCTGGATAAAGTAGCCAGAGATTTCAGGAACTGAGAAACTGCCAAAATGTCGTTGCATGAAATATAATTTTTGTTGTGTATAGGGAAGAGAAGTTAGGACCTTGGGTTAGTTAATGGCTCTGGTTCTGTTGCTGGGACAAAAGAAGATTGATATTTATGTTTAGTAGTAGAAACCCCTATTAGGGTTGCTGATTCTTAGCCTGAAAGGCTGAGTTCATAGGTCTTGTTTGTCCCTTGAGGATTTAGGTCCTCAGAATGCTGCAGGTGAGGCAGAGAGAATATCTGTGGAAATCGTTTGGGCCTTTCAGTGAGAAGAGTGGCCTTGGGCAGAAGGATAGACTAAATCACACGTTGGGTAGTAATTGGGAGTCTTCAGATCTGCTCTTCATGGCTCACTATGGCTGCTGCTTAGGAGCTTTCCACAGAAGTCACCAAACCCATTGGCTCTGCTTCTTGTCTTCCAGTGTAACACAGCTTACCAGTGTCTTCTAATTGCGGATCAGCATTGTCGAACCCGGAAGTACTTCCTGTGCCTTGCCAGTGGGATTCCTTGTGTGTCTCATGTCTGGGTCCATGATAGTTGCCATGCCAACCAGCTCCAGAACTACCGTAATTATCTGTTGCCAGCTGGGTACAGCCTTGAGGAGCAAAGAATTCTGGACTGGTAAGTATTTGAAAGCCCATCCAGAATTGTATAGACAGGAAGACAGCAAGCTTTGGAGGGAAGAGAATCTAGGTGAGAGAGTAAAGCTTTCTAGAAATTGGAATGTCTGTAGGATAAATTTGGGTTTGAAATGCCTTCAGGAGTTTAGTTTATTTCCATAGGTTACATTGGCTAGGAACCTTTTGAAAATGTGTGAAGATTTGTATATAGGGTCAATATTCTCAACCTGTAAAGTTAAGAGAACTAAGTTTTAAGCGAACATTAAAAATATATAGGCTCAGGAGCATGATTCAGATTATTCTCAGCCCCAGAACAAACATGGAAATCAGAAAGCCAGGATTGCAAGGAATACAGGTCATTCACAGAAAGAAGGAAGAGAAGGGGGACCCTAATATAGGGCTTAGCTTTTTGAGATGAAGTCTTGCTCTGTCACCTAGGCTGGGGTACAGTGGCACAATGATGACTTACTGCAGGCTCAACCTCCCAGGCTGAAGTGATCCTCCTACCTCAGCCTCCCAAGCTGCTGGGACTACAGGCACTCGCCACCATACCCAGCTAATTTGTTATTTTTTGTAGAGATGGGGTGTCGCCATATTGCCTAGGCTGGTCTCGAACTCCCGGGCCCAAGAGATCCAACCACCACAGCTTCCCAAAGTGCTGGGATTACAGGCTTGAAACACTATGCCTGATGGGGCACTTAGTTTTGAAAGCATTCAGATGTACATGAGTCCCTTTGCAGAAAGGTGGTTTGTTGGATATTACTTATCATGCTAAGGTCCTTTCCAGTTACATAGGGCTATCTCTCTGTCTCCTTCCTAGGCAACCCCGTGAAAATCCTTTCCAGAATCTGAAGGTACTCTTGGTATCAGACCAACAGCAGAACTTCCTGGAGCTCTGGTCTGAGATCCTCATGACTGGAGGGGCAGCCTCTGTGAAGCAGCACCATTCAAGTGCCCATAACAAAGGTACCTGTGTGTGTGTGTGTGTGTATCTTTGTTCGAGAGATCTCCTTAGACCTCTAGGTGTCAGGCCTTGTGGTCCAAGGCTCAAGCCTAATAGGTTGACCGTATCCATGTTTCTTAGAGAAGAAAAGTACCACCTTCAAGAGGTGAGTCAACATAAATGAAGCACTGGGCATATATTTGTTAAATATTTCTACAAGGTCAGCACATAGTGATTATACCTCTACTTTTGGTCATGATCAGCAGTGTGTTTGACATAATAGGGCTTTGGTTTGTGCAGAGTGGGATGTATTGGTTAGAATCAAATCTCTCTTTGTAATGGAGGGCTACATTGAGTGTACTTTCCTTCTTCACTTTCACTTGCTCCTTGCAGATATTGCTTTAGGGGTATTTGATGTGGTGGTGACAGACCCCTCTTGCCCAGCCTCGGTGCTGAAGTGTGCTGAAGCATTGCAGCTGCCTGTCGTGTCACAAGAGTGGGTGATCCAGTGCCTCATTGTTGGGGAGAGAATTGGATTCAAGCAGCATCCAAAATATAAACACGATTATGTTTCTCACTAAAGATACTTGGTCTTACTGGTTTTATTCCCTGCTATCGTGGAGATTGTGTTTTAACCAGGTTTTAAATGTGTCTTGTGTGTAACTGGATTCCTTGCATGGATCTTGTATATAGTTTTATTTGCTGAACTTTTATGATAAAATAAATGTTGAATCTCTTTGGTTGTAGTAACTGGGATTTCTTCATCTGTTTCTTTGAGCTTAATCTCAGAACAAATGACAAGACAAACATAGTATTTTCTCGAGGTTTTCAATAGGCTTATTCACTTTAGGAGGACAGCTAGCCAAGGAAATTGCAAAGTTAAGAGTGAACTTTATTCTGTGGCATCATTCCCAAAAGGTTATTCCAGGGTGTCTAAAATGCTGTGCTTGCAAAAACTCAGTTTAAAGTAGGTGAAGGCCCAGATTAACAGTTGTGCCAAAAGTTGAGCGGAATTGGGCACAGCTCTGTTTCCTGACAGTTTAAGAAAGACCTCATGCTCTCTCTCTTTAGCGCTGAGATCACTAACAGCTGACCTGTGGGTATTCCCCCACTTAAGAGCTAAAGGGAGAACGAAAGGACCAACTGCCATGAAGGGACAGTGACCATAAGCTTGATGGAATGACCTTCCGGAAGATACACATGAGAAGCACAAGTGAGAACACTTGGAAATGTTACAAGTTCTAGTCAAAGACCCAATATTATTATTATTGTCACAATGGCTGGAAGCTGTTCCTTCCCTTCCTCTGGCATCACTGATCCCCGTTCATGGCTTCTCATTCTCTAAAGCAGGGATCAAGTTTTTTTCTGTAAAGGTCCAAAGAGTAAATATTTCAGGCTTTGTGGGCTATTTGATCCATCACAACTACTCACCTTTGCTGTGAGGGCATGAAAGCAACCATAGACAATGGGTAAACAAATGGGCATGGCTGTGTTTCAGTAAAACTGTATTTATAAAAACAGGCAGCAGGCCATAGTTTGCCAACTCCTGCTCTAGAGATAGCAGTGGAAAGGGTGATCTTTACTTGATAATAGAAAGGAATAAGGTTGTCAGAGCTTCCCTGTGTGTGTAGATGTAGTGATGAAGACCAGATTCAGTGACTATAAACTGATGCCAGAACACTGCATTCTTTTTCAGTTTGGAGGGCGTTGTTCAATGAATATTTATTTTTACTCACACTGATATGAATATTGATTACCAGTGATGGCTGGGCTATATTAAGATAACTTCAACCCCTATGGCTTGTGTAAGATGGGTAATTGGGCCTGCAGTCTTCACTATTTAAAAATCTAACAACTTGATCTCAGTTTTTTCTTAAAGACCTTCTTATTGGAGAATACTTTTTTTTTTTTAAGACGGAATTTCGCTCTTGTTGCCCAGGTTGGAGTGCAACTGCACAATCTCAGCTCACTGCAACCTCTACCTCCCAGGTTCAAGCGATTCTCCTGTCTCAGCCCCCTGAGTAGCTGAGATTATAGCCACATGCCGCCACACCTGGCTAATTTTTGTATTTTTAGTAGGGTCGGGGTTTCATCATATTGGTCAGGCTGGTCTCGAACTCCTGACTTCAGGTGATCCACCCGCCTTGGCCTCCCAAAGTGCTGGGATTACAGGCGTGAGCCACCGTGCCTGGCCTAAGAAATACTTTAAATATATTTTCATTAGCTAGAATTGCCCAATCTGTGTAGGTATAAACTACTTGGTATAGGGAGAGAGAAAGCCTATCTTACCTGTTGCTTTCTTACTTGATGGTAACATCCAGCAGTTAGCCTATTTATAAACATAATTACTTTTTCACATATGAACCATAAAATATTTAATTTTCTGCTCTATATTGTTTGTTTACTGCTGTATCTCCCACAGCTTGAACAGTACCAAGGCATGTACAGTAGGTGCTCAATAAATGACTACTGAATAAACGAACATATCCAACAAATGTTCTCAATGTAAAGGATCAGAGATGCCACCTGTTCTCCTTGATGGGACAGGCCTTTCCACATGGGAATGATGGGAAGGATTTGTACTCCTGGATGTTCAGTAACTGCTTCCAGGAGAAAAGGTAGAGTCCTATCACTAGGCCACAGATACTTATTTGTTTGGCTAGAATGGGATGTTTGTTTTGAATCTTCTGGTACAAACTTGGGAACGTGGCTGTTATTTCAGTTTATGAGCCATAACTTTTCACATCCCGAAACTACAAAAGAGAAAAAGAGCCTTATTAAGTATCATGCTTTCCCAAGACTGCCTTCAAAGAAATATGAATCAGGACAACCTGTGGTCTAAATAATGTCGTCTTAAAACAAGAGTTTCTTTTGACTCTTCTGCTAAAATAGCTTAGAAAAAAGTCTACTTGCAGACATTTTAGAGAGAGAAAGGACAATAAAGTGATTTTCTGAATGGGAATGACAGAGCTCTGGGAAGCTAGCTACCACTGAATCTCACTTAAAGTTTAGAGTTAGAAGGGGTGGTCCCCTCCTTTCACCGATGTGGAAGCTAGGGACCGACCAGCAAGGCGGGGTGCCCACGGCTGCACAGCTAGTTCGTATCAGAATTGGGAATGGAAGGCACACTGCCTCCCAGCATAGCAATACATAACCTAGCAAAGGACTTAACACCTATCTCACTGTCAGGTTTTTTAGTATTTTATGATGATGATGATGACTTCTACTAGAAAATAATCTTCATTAAAATTATTAAAGATGGTCACACCTCTATCTCTAAACCTTGTTTATATAAAATGAGGGTATTTGGACTATATGATGGCTAAAGTCTTCTTCCAGCTCTAGAATTCTGCAACTCATTAAAAAGTCACCCACAAAAGTCTACTGAGTTACCCAAGGGTTGCTCCTACCTGCCCAGAGTTCCACCAGCCTGGGTATAGTATTTGTTATAATCTAGTCGTAACAGTAGTTGAGCCAAATCTGAGTTGATCTGATGATTCCGAACACTGGAGAGAATCTTGAATAGGAGTGAAGACTGGCGGCTAAAGCCCTGCAGAGAGAAGGACTCAGCTGTCATTCCACTTCAGCTCACCAACTCTCCATATGGAGGATGGGGGCGGAGGGAGGAGTTTCTTGGAAAAGCCTTGCTCAAAATTCTACAGAACCACCTGGCCTTCCCACATTCCTATTTCTATTAGTTCTTAAAATGACTTGTACCAAATCCATACATGCATGACTTCCTATGAAAGTACTCTTTCACCAGTAGGAATTTAGTAGCTGGTTTCCAGTTAATGTATTTTGTCAAGTACTGGGGTTGGGGAGAACCCGTTCTGATTACAAGCAGATAATTATCTCAGTGAGATAGGGGTTAGTTCAAGGAAGTAAGGAGGGGTAGGATGTGAGGAAGTTAGAACAAAGCCAATGCTTATTTGATGGGCTGAATAAACTATTCAGGACTGAACTATTTTTGAGCACTCTGAGGTGGCACAGTAATTACCTGATTCAAAATCAACTGATACCAACATTTTTATCTTTATATCTTATTTCTGTACGTGTGTGTATTGAGGAAATGCTTTACTGACTCAGAGGAAAGATCATGAATTCTCCATTGACAAAACCACCTCTGTCCTTTCGGCAAGGCTGCATACTTCCAGGCAGACGCACCTTCACGAGAATGCTCAGCTGGGCGGCTCCACGCTCATCCAGTGGGCCTAGGTTCTGACTGACCAGCGAACAAAAACTGTGACAGAGATCTAGGATTTCATTCAGGCAGTGAAACACCTACCCAGGAAACAGAGTTGGCATTAGGAAAAGAAGGAAGGTACGTCCATGAAATTAAAGATTTGGGAGAACAGTCTGATTAATAGCTGACCTCCCAAATCTGAGAGGATAGACACTGTCACTTGCAAGGCCCGCCAGCCCCTCAGACATACAATATGTGTAAAACAAACGCATCCTTTCCTGCGTACGCGAGTATTACTCTCTCAGCCCTGCACCAAACCTCCATTCTAGCCACATTTAACTCTTCATTTCTTAGACCCGCAGAGTGTGTTCCTGCCTCTGAGCTGTGAGTGTTGTTCCCTTTGCCTGGGATGCTCTTCTTTTTAATACCAGTTCAAGTCCCACTCTCTCAGTGAAGCACTCCCTTCCCCACTGTAGCCTTTAGTGAACCCCGTTTCTTGCTTCTTTATTATCTGTACTGTTGTCCACTTGGCAATTGTTCAGGCCTCTGTGTTGTTAATGATTTCTGTATGTATATATATGTCTTGTTTTTCCAACTAGATTGTGAGCTCCTTAAGGGCAGAGCCATGAATTATACCTCTTTGTATCCCCAGTGCCTTGCATACAGTAAGCACTCAATAAATATTTAATGATGATGACCTGCTCTGATACTCGGCTTTTCCCTATGGATACATCTATGCCACATAAGGACAGCATCGACCCATCACAGTAGTTCTTGGTTGTTTTCAACCAGCCCTCTGAAATGGCATTTATTAATATATATCTTACTCTTCCTGGGCAGCAGAAATAGCCCTAAACACCAGAACATTTTAAAAAGTCTGTAACGGCTGTGCTGTAGCACACTGAGGAGTAACAACCAGCTCATGTCAGAGAGGAGGCATGACCGTTCCATTAGAAACTAACAGAGATCATTTCTTTTTCTCTTTTTTTTTTTTTTTTTTTTTTTTTTTTGAGACGGAGTCTCGCTCTGTCGCCCCGGCTGGAGTGCAGTGGCGCCATCTCCGCTCACTGCAAGCTCCGCCTCCCGGATTCACGCCATTCTCCTGCCTCAGCCTCCCGAGTAGCTGGGACTACAGGCGCCGCCACCACGCCCGGCTAATTTTTTGTGTTTTCGGTAGAGATGGGGTTTCACCGTGTTAGCCAGGATGGTCTCGATCTCCTGACCTCGTGATCCGCCCACCTCGGCCTCCCAAAGTGCTGGGATTACAAGCGTGAGCCACCGCGCCCGGCCCAGAGATCATTTCAATCTTCCTGTTCTTTATCCTGGAATTGAAACTAGCTTGTGAGCTTTAAAAAAAATTGGTAGCTGGGTCCCACTGTTTTAGGGATTCTAATTTAAGTGCTCTGTCATCTGGATTTTTTTAAAGGGTCCCGATGATTCCAATGTGCAGCCAAAGTTGAGAATGACTGCCACGAAGGAGACATACATGTATTTACAGAAACACACACATCGAGAGAGAAACACTACTCTAGCTGTCTATGAAAACTTTGAAATGACTGATCCATCCTGGTCCAAAAGATTTCTAAGAAGGTGAACTCTATATGCTTTTCATTGATTTTTCTGTATTGTCAGCAAGGATTTTGAGTTTCTTTAACTCCTGAGGGTTTAAGCACATAATTCTTTCATCTGTAGCTGCTCACCACACCCCATATTTCCGAAATTCAAAGACATCTTAGGTCCTGTTTTAACATGCCTTTTTAGTTTTGCTTTACACATTCTTCCCCCCCAACCCCATCCCCAAAGACAGAATCTTGCTCTGTTGCCCAGGCTGGAGTGCAGTGGAACGATCTCGGCTCACTGCAACCTCCGCCTCCCGGGTCCAAGCAATTCTCCTGCCTCAGCCTCCCAAGTAGTTGGGATTACAGGTGACTGCCACGACACCCGGCTATTTTTTTCCTTTTGTATTTTTAGTAGAGACAGGGTTCCACCATGTTGGCCAGGCTGGTGAACTCCTGACCTTGTGATCCACCCACCTCGGCCTCCCAAAGTGCTGGGATTACAGGCATAAGCCACCATGCCCAGCCGCTTTATACATTCTTAAAAAATGTTTTAAAATGGACTTGAATAATTGCTTAATGATGGTTTCATATCCTGTCAACTCAAAGCGCCTAAGGGAATGGTCAGTGCTAGAAGCAGTCCGAGGAAACCAATGCGCCTTACTTACAGGTTTCAATAGGATAAAGGATTGAGCCAGCAAATTGCTCAGGAAGTGGTCATGAGCCAATCGGATGCTTTCAAAGTCTCGGGTAGAATTGATTTGATGAAGCAGCTGGGAGAACTGAGACTCCAACACATCTACCTGATAGACATTACACAAAAAGTTTAGCACCTTGAATATTCTAAGCACTCAAAGACATTAAGATGCCTGACAGATTGAAATGAAAATGCTTTGCCCCCACTCATCTTCCTTCTAAGTCACATTAAGGCTGACCAAAGACACCCTTATATTGCCCAGCCTTGTAGGAAGTTATTTGCATAATTCTAAAACCCCTCCCTCCAATGTCCTGGCTGACCACTCTCCCCTGCCCCATCCTTTTCTCTTTTCCTTTCTTTTTTTTTTTGAGATGGAGTCTTGCTCTGTCGCCTAGGCTGGAGTGCAATGGTGTGATCTGGGCTCACTGCAACCTCCACCTCCCAGGTTCAAGCAATTCTTCTACCTCAGCCTCCCAGGTAGCTGGGACTACAGGCATGCGCCACCACGCTCGGCTCATTTTTTTGTATTTTTAGTAGAGATGGCGTTTCACCATGCTAGCCAGGCTGGTCTCAAACTCCTGACCTCAAGTGATCCGCCCACCTCAGCCTCCCAAAGTGCTGAGATTACAGACGTGAGCCACCACACCTGGCTGAAGCCAGGAGTTTGACACCAGCCTGGGCAACAAAGTGAGACTCCACCTCTACAAAAAATTTTAAAAACCAGCTGGGTGCAGTGGCATGTACCTGTAGTCACAGCTACTTGAGAGGCTGAGGCAGGGGGATCACTTGAGTCCAGGAGCTTGAGGCTTCAGTGAGCTATCACTGTACCACTGCACTCCAGCCTGGGAAACAGAGAAAGACCCTGTCTCTAAAAAATAATAAAATAAAATGCTTTTTTATTTTAAGAAACATGCTTAATGATATAACTCCTGAATTTCTCAAACCCCACCATTTTATCAAATACAAACTTACAGTCCCTATCCAATACTCCCTGCCAACCTGCTAGACATTTTCCCATGCCCCTTCCTTCTGCTCATCTCTCAGCACAGACCTGGAGATAGTACTGAAGATTATCCACCAAAAATGCCATGTGATTTCTTAGGCGCCACTTGATCGCATCAGTCTGGTTGGACTTGAGGTGCTTGCGCTGCATTTGTAGGGCCCAGCAGTGCTGCAGCTCAGCTTGCACCCGGCGTACGCTCAGTAAGTACTTGAAAACAACATTGTACCTAGGACAGAAACAACAGGATATTCAAGATAAAAATTTCACCCTGTGACAGGCTCTAGGACTTTGTGCCACCCACTCCTCTCACAAAAAGGCAGTAAGGAAAGAATGGCTAGAGATGTAGACAAATAAATTATAATTTATTTATACAATGGAATATTATATAGCAGTCAAATGAATGAACTCCAGCTACACAACAAGATGAGACCCCATCTCTGCATTTTTTAGATAACTTGGGAAATTTCAATGTGGACTGGATATTAGATTATAAGGGACTACTGTTAATTTTACTGGCTGTGATAATGGCATTGTAGTTCTATTGAAATATGCCTTTTTGAATGGCTAACTCATGTTGCTTCTCATATTCAAAAATACGAATTTTGAATGAAAAACGTGAATCACAAAAGATTACAGATAGCCTTTTTTATAATTCTTTTTTTTTTTTTTTTTTTTTTTGAGACGGAGTTTCGCTCTGTCGCCCAGGCTGGAGTGCAGTGGCCGGATCTCAGCTCACTACAAGCTCCACCTCCCGGGTTCACGCCATTCTCCTGCCTCAGCCTCCCAAGTAGCTGGGACTACAGGCGCCCGCCACCTTGCCCGGCTAGTTTTTTTGTACTTTTTAGTAGAGACGGGGTTTCACCATATTAACCAGGATGGTCTCGATCTCCTGACCTCGTGATCCGCCCGTCTCGGCCTCCCAAAGTGCTGGGATTACAGGCTTGAGCCACCACGCCCGGCCCTTTTTTATAATTCTTAAAGCAGGCCAGGGATGTTGGCTCATACCTGTAATCCTGGCACTTTGGGAGGCCAAGGCAGGAGAATTGCTTAAGCCCAGGAGTTCAAGACCAGCCTGAGCAACATAGTGAGACGCCATCTCTACTAACAATTTAAAACATCAGCCAGGTGTGGTGGTGCCCACCTATAGTCCCAGCTACTCGGGAAGCTGAGGCAGGAAGATCGCTCAAACCCAGGGGTCAAGGCTGCAGTGTGCTGCCTGGGCAACACAGCAAGACCCTGTCTCAAAAAAAAATAGTGTATTATGAATCAAGGATTATGATGAATCTGATTCTCTGTCCCTGAGCCCAAAGAAAGTAAAATAGCTTCCCTCTAAGATAGACTCCTGCCTCCCTGCAAGTTCAGGAGCTAACTGCTTAATGCTGAGACTCCGTACTGAAAAGACACATGGGAAGAACAGCTGATTCTTGGTACAACAGGATTGATTTACCTGTCTGTAGGCAGGCTTGCAGAAGACAGTCCCATTCTGTTTGGTTTTTAAAATTATCTATTTCTAAAGGAACAAACATAATGAAATAATAGACCTTGTTTGGATACTGATTTGAACAAACCCAAACATAAAGACAATTTTTAGATAACTGGAGAAATTTTAATGTAGACTGGATACTAGATTATAAGGGATTACTGTTAATTTTACTGGATGTGATAATGGCATTGTAGTTCTGTTGAAATATGCCTTTATCAATTGTTTATTGGCAGAATGAAATGACTGTGATTTGCTTTATACAGCTGTAACAAAAAAGTGGGGGAGGGACAGATAATAGTAGTATAATGTTGATGGTTACTGAAGGTGAATAATGAGGACACACGATTTTGTTATGGTCTATACTTTTGTTTATATTTAGAAATTTTTATAATGAAAATGAAAAAATACTTCTAAACTTGATTTCTTCAAGGGTGTTGAGAGCATATCAAGTTAGGAGGTAAGTGGACTGTGGGCCTGTAGGATTCTGGGAGCTAAGGATCTTTGGAAGTTCTTTGCACAGGGTCCATGCCACTTGCTTAGCTGGGCTGTGGGCTCTGAATTTGCCATAGAATCTTCTTCCTGAACCAGCCTCATGTTTTCCAGTTTATGCCCAGTCTATTTTACCCTAAGCTTCTCTACCTGAAACAAGTAGAGAGGGCTAGGAAGAAGAATAGGAAGGATCAAGAGTGGCGGCTAGAAGAAGAGATGGCCTTTTTGTTTCCCTTTTCTTCATTCCTCTGGCTTCACAGAGTATGACAGCTTCAATCCTCCATCCAGGCCAGGGGCCAGTTCTCTGACCAGTAGTTGGGTTTGGGAAGTTCCTAGATACGGTGTGAGGATAGATTTCAAAAGCCACCACCAGCCACATTTGCTTCTTACCTCTTTTCTGTAGATCTCTGGTTTGGGGACATTAGGTCCTGACCAAGGGAAGCAACAGCACTTGGCAGGCTCTCATGATAAAGAGCGAGGCTGACCTGACAGCAGGAGACTCCAGCTTGGTCAGCTCCTTTGTTCCACCCCCAAGCTTGGCTGCCCCTGTCGGCTCTCCCTTACGGCAGTCTTCTCCCCAGGGGCTAACATCCACAGCAAACATGCAGGCTGGAGGACTTTCCCAAGTCAATCAACAAAAAATATTACAAAAGTGAGGGAGACCTTGTCAGGTGTGATGGAATTATCAAGGGCCATTATCTCGACATGGTGCCTGAGACCTTATTTTCCAGAGCTCACAAACTGGCGGCCTACAAACTGCTGCTTATTTGGCAATTTAAAAAAACGATGGTTTGAAGTAGATATGCTCTCCCATTGATTCTAACACCCACCACTCCGTGTCTCATATCTGCAGCTCCACTTATTAATGTGATCAGTCTAGTCCCTGGAGGGGTTTACAACTTTTGATTTACATATTGTTAAAAACTACTTAGGTGGCTATCTTGCTCCCATTAATTCTTTTTTTTTTTTTTTTTTTTTTATGAGATGGAGTCTCACTACGCTGCCTAGGATGGATTTGAAGTCCTGGGTTTAAGGGATCCTCCTGCCTCAGGCTCTGGAGTAGCTGGGATTTCAGGCACGTGCCACCACACCTTGCTAATTCTGTCCTGCTAGTTTCTTCCCTTACAAGTAAAGTGGGTCATTATTTACCTGTGAGAAACTCAGAAATACTCACTTTTCCAGGACAGCTGGGGTGAAGAGAATATGTAGTGGCCACTGTACTTTGTAGGAAAGACCTAGGGCTGCCCAGCCAGATGCAGGGGCTTCCCGGGGAGAAGTTTCCCGAGAAGGCCCTTCTCTTGCCTGAGTAGCATCTGCTGTGATAAAGAAAAGAAAAGAAAAAAAGAAAAGATAACAACTTGGTTAATCTAGAACCAGAGATTCAACAAGTGAATAACATTAATGAAACTAGAGCTCACAGGAGTTCAAGACCAGCCTGGGCAATACAGTGAAACCCTGTCTCTACTAAAAATACAAAAATTAGCTGGGCGTGGTGGCTGTAGTCCCAGCTACTCAGGGGGCTGAGGCATGAGAATTATTTGAACCTGGAAGGCAGAGGTTGTAGTGAGCCAAGATTGTGCCACAGAACTCCAGCCTGGGCAACAGAATGAGACTCCGTCTCCAAAAGAAAAGAAACAGAGCTCACTGGAGTCTGCGATGTTAGAAGCTTACAGCGGACACAAAGAAGAGGGCAAGGACACTTTTACGTGAGGTTCTCTTGGGAGGTCTTCTAGATATTCTTTCCTCAGCCTTAAAATCTGGGGGCTGGAAATAAACAGGGACCATTCCAGCAGCATGACAAAAAAAACCCAACCCCCCAAAAACATGGCCTGGGCATCGCACTTAGCCTCTATGGACTTCTGGACTTTCCTTTTCTTCTCTATAGAATTATAGTACTGCATTACCTGATTTCTAAGATCCAAAATCATATGGTTTCTATGGTGGGGGATGGAAGCAGAGATGGGAAAATGGATGACCAGCAGGAACTCTAAGGTGACAGGGAGGAACAGCAAACCTTTGTGCTCCTTTCCGTGATACTCAATTGTCAAGTGCAACAGAGGGAGAAGGTTGTCATCATCTAGCAAAACCTTGTGTGCTGACTGTTGAAAGGCCACATTCACATCTGCAAGAAAGAACACGGGGGCTGACAAGGATGCTTGGCTCTGTAACAAACCCAGACTCCTCCAGCTTTCCACTTCTCCCCCAACATGCCCAGTGCTAACAGCAGGGCACAGTGGACATCTGTTGCATTTGTCTAACATCCATCCATTCTTCTCTTCTTGCTGACAAACTGCCTCCTGATTTTCCTTGGAGAATCATCCCTATTCAGTACAGTTCACATATTTCCAGTGGGTTAGTGCTAGACAACACCCGATTCTAGGGGTAGCTGGGTGATGTAGGCATGATCAAATGGAACGTAATACTCTACTCTGTTATGCTATATTGTTTAGGGATATTAACATGACCAAGCCAGGCCAATCCAGAGGCTCTATTCAGACTCTAAAAGAATCCAGCTCTTTTTTCAAGATAAACAGGGGCTTAGTAGGATGTAAACTTGGCTAGAGACTATCTGCTACCATACAGAGCAGGCCTGTCTGAGAAGAAAGAGGTGAAAGATGGAAAGAGACCAAGTCCTAAAGGTGCCACCCGCGTCACTGGATCAAACTTTGCCGAAAACCATCATACGTCTGAGCTTTTCAGTTATGAGAATCGATACATTATTTCTTTCCTTTTGCTTTGCTTAAGTGAGTTTGAATTGGATTTTCTGATATTTGCAACCACAAGTACTTATATTTGTACTATATAAGTACAGTGGACATCTATGGTTTTACTGAGTTAGAAAAATGATCAGCCTGTGTGTATGTATTTTCTCACATTTCTTTTTTTGGATCTTTACTCAACTCTATTCATGCAGTATGAATGGAAATGGCCATCAGTTGGTCAAGGGGTGGACACTTCACTGAACTAGGCATAGCCTAATGTCTGACCTCTTTGATACATGTGATGTGGGCTGGGCCAATCAAAACCTAGAAAATTCCCTAGAATTCTCTAACTTGCAACAAGAGGGACGAGGCTCACTTCCTTCAGTAGAGGACACTGTGAGGCATATTCCTGGGAGCTGCTCGTGATCATGTTTCCAGAAGGTCATCAAAGAGCTCACAAGAGACACAGACAAGATATGGTGAATGAGCAAATGAGCACGCGAGAGAGAGAATGAATCCAAGTTGTCCCACTGGGGTTTTAGATACAATAACAAATCCATTTCCCTTTCCCAACTAGGCTAGTTTGGGTGAGTTTCTGTCATTCACACCAAAAGAATTCTACTGTAACACTACAAGCAGCACTAAGTCCCAATATGACCCATAAAGGATATATGGCTATAATCCAATGAGAAAAAACAGCTGGTGTGAAGGCCTGCACCAACTCTTCCAGGAAGGGTCATAGGCCAAGACACTGTTCCCAATGACCCCAGCGTGAAGCCTACCTGCAAGGGCCTTCCATCTCTGGAAGCCACTGCTCTGTAACTGACCAGGCTGCTCTTATGTGGAGGAGGCCTTAAAAGGGTCAGCAGCAGCCAAGAAATACCCTACGATGTCAATCAGTTGATCATTCTCAGGGTCACAGACAATTACCATGCTCAGTTACTGCAGTGGGTGGTGTTTTTAACATGTGTTGAGCTGTGTCAATGAAGGCCTGAAACAGTTCTCCACGTCCCAGAAGGTAAAAGTCTTTAATGATCTGAGGAAAGAATTTCAATTTACAATTCAGTAAAGCAAGGCAGGAGCTCTTCACTGTCCTGAGGAATTACACGTATACAGTAATTTCTAATTTCATCAATTTGAGCCCAAGCTACAAAAGATACAGGCATTTGGCATTTCAAAGAGGCATTCTTAGTTCCGCATAGCAGGATGACTGGTGTGTATTTGGCATTATTCATTCAATAGCAACATAATTATATATATATGTACCAGAAAAAAGTATACTCCCAAATCTTTGTATTATAGTAGATTTTTGGCATTAGGTATAGTTTGCTCACTTGGATAAGAACAAGTGAGTTGACTCTGGAAGTCCGGGTATAGGCAACCAGTGCTCTCAGGAAATGTCAGAGAATGCAAGTCACTGCCTACCAGCATCACCGTAAGAATCACAACAACAGTTAAGCCATTACCTTCAGCTGACCCAGTAAATCGGATTCTTCTACCATCAACTTCCAGAGATGCTATGAAAACAACCAACAAAACAGGGACAAATTTCATTACAGTGAGAAGTACTGCAAAGAATGGTTCCATACAAATCCAGCAATGTATTAAAAGAAGACTATACCTTGCCCCACACAGAAAAATTCACTCAAAAGGATCAATGTATTATTCCATTCTCCCACTGCTGTAAAGAATACCTTAGACTGGGTCATTATAAAGAAAAGAGGTTTAGTTGCTCACAGTTCTGCAGGCTGTACAGGAAACATAGTGGCTTCTGCTTGGCTTCTAGGGAGGCCTCAGGAAACTTACAGTCATGGCAGAAGACAAAGGCATCTCACATGGCAGGAGTAGGAGCAAGAGAGAGCAAGGGGGAGGTGCTGCACACATTTAAACAACCAGATCTCACGAGAACTTACTATCGTGAGGACAGTACCAAGGGGAATGGTGCTAAACCATTCATGAGAAACAGCCTCATGATCCAATCATCTCCCACCATGCCCCACCTCGCCCTACCTCCAACACTGGGGATTACAACTCAAGAAATTTTGGTGGGGACACAGATCCAAGCATATCAATCATAGACCTGGGTATAAAAATGAAAACTATAAAATTTCTGGAAGAAAACAGAAGAGAAAATCTTTATATCCTTGAGTTAGGCAGAGTTCTTAGACATAATACCAAAAACATGATCCATAAAAAAAAAAAAAAAGGTAAACTGGATTTCATCAAAATTAACAACTTCTGGGACAAGTCATAAACTGTGAGAAAATAGGCCGGGCACAGTGGCTCATGCCTGTAATCCCAGCACTTAGGGAGGCCGAGGCGGGTGGATCACAAGGTTAGGAGGCTGAGGCCATCCTGGCTAACACGGTGAAACCCCATCTCTACTAAAAGTACAAAAATTAGCCAGGCGTGGTGGCAGGCACCTGTAGTCCCAGCTACTTGGGAAGCAGAAGCAGAAGAATCACTTGAACGTGGGAGGCAGAGCTTGCAGTGAGCTGAGACCATGCCACTGCACTCCAGCCTGGGCAACAGGGTAAGACTCCATCTCAAAAAAAAAAAATTGTGAGAAAATATCTGTAGGTCACATATCTCTTAAAGAACTTAAATTCAGAATACATGAAGGACTCTCAAAATTCAACAACAAGAAAACAAAAACCCAATACAAAATGGGCAAAGAGGCACATGAAAAAATGTTCAACCTCACTAGTCATTACAGGCATGCAAATGAAAAAGACAATGGGAAATCTCAGCACTTTGTGAGGCCGAGGCGGGCGGATCATGAGGTCAGGAGATCGAGACCAGCCTGGCTAACATGGTGAAACCCCGTCTCTACTAAAAACACAAAAAATTGGCTGGATGTGGTGGCGGGTGCCTGTAGTCCCAGCTGCTCGGGAGGCTGAGGCAGGAGAACTGCCTGAACCCGGGAGGCGGAGGTTGCAGTGAGACGAGATTGCGCCACTGCACTCCAGCCTGGGCAACAGAGTGAGACTTTGTCTCAAAAAAAAAAAAAGAGTATTTTATATATATATATATATATCATAGGTGATACAGAGGACATATGTATAATAAAAGGAAAAGCACAACATTTATTATAAATATGCGCATGCTTCACAGGTATCCTCAAAATGTACAATTAGAACATACATAGAAGTCTACACTCGACACAGAATATACATTCTCCAGGCACATGTAGGACAGCTAAAAACAAAAACCAGACCCTGTATTGGTCCATAAAGAAACCTGCAATAGATTCCAAAGAAACAGACCATGCTCTCAAACTATAATGCAGACCATGCTCTCAAACTATAATGCAATAAAATTAAAACAATAAATTCCTTGGTTAAAAAATCATAAACAAAATTAATTAGAATTATATAGACTATAATGAAAACACTACATGCCAAAAACTTGTGAGACACAGTAAAAACAATATGCAAAGTTTTATATATATTTCTCAGAAAACACAGGTTAAAAATAAAGGAGTCAAGCTTTCAAACTGGTTAAGAGTAACTAAAAAAAAAACACGAAGGAAGAAAATAATAAAGAAAAAGGCAGATATCAATGAAACAGAGAATTCAAACAAAATATACATATATATGTGTGTGTATATATCTCTTATTTTATTTTATTTTTATTTTATTTTATTTTGAGATGGAGTCTCACTCTACTGCCCAGGCTGGAATGCAGTGGCGCCATCTCAGCTCGCTGCAACCTTTGCCTCTCAGGTTCAAGCAATTCTCCTGCTTCAGCCTCCCGAGTAGCTGGGACTAGAGGTGCGCACCACCGCACCCGGCTAATTTTTGTAGTTTATTTTAGTAGGGACAGGGTTTTGCCACATTGGCCAGGCTGGTCTCAAACTCCTGACCTCAAGTGATCTGCCTGCTTCGGCCTCCCAAAGTGCTGGAATTACAGGCGTTAGCCACTGCACCTGACCCCAAAATATACATTTAAAAAATAAAATTAAAAAAAGAAAAAGCCTGGTGGGCACAGTGGCACATGCCTATAGGCCCAGTTACTCGGGGGGCTGAGGCAGAAGCTTCACTTGAGTCTAGGAATTCTGGGTGTAGTGTGCTACACCAATTAGGTGTCCACAATAAATTCGGCATCAATACCGTGACCACTTGGGAGTGGGGGACCACCAGGTTGCCTAAGGATGGGTGAACTGGCCCAGGTCAGAAAGGAAACAGGTCAAAACTGTAGTGCTGGGGCGTGGTGGCTCACACCTGTAATCCCAGCACTTTGGGAGACTGAGGTGGGATGAGTGCTTGAAGCCAAGACTTCTAGACCAGCCTGGGCAACACACTGAGACTCCGTCTCTACAAAAAGTTTAAAAGTTAGCAGGGCATGGTGATTTGCACCTGTAGTCCTAGCTACTCAGGAGGCTGAGGCAGGAGGATTGCTTTACCCTAAGAGTTCAAGATTACAGTGAGCTATGATCACAACACTGCACTCCAGCCTGGGAGACAGAACAAGACCCTGTCTCTGGGAAAAAAAAAGAGAATGAAAGGCCAGGTGCTGTGGCTCATGCGTCTAATCCCTGCACTTTGGAAGGCTGAGGCAGAAGGGAGGATCGCCTGAGCACAGGAATTGGAGGCTGCAGTGAGCTAGGATTACACCACTGCACTCTAGCCTGGGCAACAGAGTAAGAAGAGTAAGACTGTATCGCCAAAAAAAAAAAAAAAATTAACCAGGCATGGTGGCACGCTCCTCTAGTCCCAGCTACTTGGGAGGCTGAGACGGGAAATCCACTGAGCCTGGAGGTCGAGCTGCAGTGACTCATGATTGCACCACTGCTCTCCAGCTTGGGTGACACAGCGAGAAGCTGTCTCTAAAAAATTTTTTTTAATTAAAGAAAAAGCCAGGCCCAGTGGCTCACGCCTGTAATCCCAGCACTTTGAGACGCCGAGGTGGGTAGATCACTTGAGGTCAGGAGTTCGAGACCAGCCTGGCCAACATGGTGAAACCCCATCTGTACTAAAAATACAAAAATTAGCTGGATGTTGTGGCACACGCTTGTAATCCCAGCTACTCAGGAGCTGAGGTGGGAGAATCCCTTGAACCTGGGAGGTGGAGGCTGAAGTGAGCTAAGATTGCGTCAATGCACTCCAGCCTGGGCCACAGTGAGACTCTGTCTCAAAAAAAAAAAAAAAAAAAGAAAAAGAAAAAAGGATAAAAACAAAAGCTTGTTCTTTGAAAAGACTAATAAGACTAAACAATAAAAAGAAATTCTAAATAAATAAAACATAAATGACTACAGATTTTTACAAATTAAATCTATATGAAATAGGTAAATTCCTAGAAAATACCAAAATTAATACAAGAAATAACTGGTTTATGTCAACAGGTTTTAAATACACTGAACTAGTTAAGTTTTCACTCCTAAAAATATCCAGCTTAGATTATTTTTCAGGTAAATTCAAACTTTCAGTAAGAATTCCTATCTTATATAAACTGTTCTTAAAAAATAGAAAAAGAACAAAACCCAACTAGCCCATTTTATGAGGACCGTAGAGTCTTTATTCCAAATCCACATAAGCAAAATACAGGGAAAGAAGGGTATAGTCTTATTTCATTGGTGACACGGTGTGGCTGTGTCCCCACCCAAACCTCATCTTGAATTGTAGCTTCCATAATTCCCACGTGTCGTGGGAGGAACCCGGTGGGAGGTGATTGAATCATGGGGGTGGTGTTTCTCATGCTGTTCTTCTGAGAGGGAATAAATCACTCTTATAAAGGGGTGATTTATTTTATAATAAATTACATTTTTTATATTTTTTTATAGTATTTTATAAAGGGGAGTCCCCCTACACAAGCTCTCTTGCCTGCTGCCATGTAAGACCTGACTATGCTCCTCATTCGTCTTCAGCCATGACTGTGAGGCCTCCCCATCTATGTGGAACTGTGAGTTCATTAAACCACTTTCCTTTACAAATTCCCCAATCTTGGGTATGTCTTTATTAGCAGCACGAGAACAGACTAATACAACTAGTGATTACAGATGTAAAACATCACAATCAAGTAGTGTTTATCTCAGGAAGAACCAGCATCTCCAAATCTAACCAGAAATTTATCATATAAATAGACTAAAAGAGAAAAATAGCCCAGAGCAAGAAACTGAACCTTAATTGATACAGAAAGAGCACTTGATAAAATTCAACATCTACTTATGATAAAAACCTCTGGACTGGGTATGGTGGCTCACAGAAGGACCACCTGAGCCGAGGAGTTCAAGACCAGCCTGGGCAACATAGCAAGACCCCATCTCAAAAAGTAATCATAAAAATAGAAGGAAAGTTCTCTCATTTGCAGATGGTATGGTCATCTGCTTAGAACAACTGATATAATCAGACTATTAGAACTAAAAAGAGTTCAACGAGTTGCAAGGTATAAGATTAACCTACAAAAAGTAATACCACCATTTCTCTATGTAAGCAGTAAAAGCTAACAAAAGACATAATTAAAATAAAAACTATTAAGTACTTCAGAATTTTAAAAATCTTTTTAAGTACTAAAATACATACAGAAAAGTACAAGTCATAAGTTCACAGCTTGAAGATTTTTACAAATTGAACACCTGTATTACCAGCACCCAGATCAAGAAATGGAACCAACTGAGTGTTCCAGCATCCTAGAGACCCCGCTCATGCCCCTCCCACTGACTCAAGGCAAATACAGTCCTGACTTCTAGCACCAGGTTCACTTCGCCTGTGTTTGAACTTTACAGAAATAGATTCACATAGTACACACACTTTAAAGGAAAAATTTTTTACAGGAGAGAAAGAATTCCAAAAGGGATAAATATAACACATATTTACAAAACACTCCCCCCTTTTCCTTCAGGGCACACCATTTCTTTTCATTGCTGTAGGCTGTTATTGTTGCAATAATGCTTTCCAAAGTCTATTAGCTACAATTCTAAGAAACTCCAAAGAGCCTGTGCTTCAGTTTGCTTATCATTTTTACAAATTGGAACATAATTTCTAGCAAACTTTCACAAGAAAAAAACAATTTTTCCTATTGTTTATAATTCACTCAGTACAATTTTACTTTCCTCCATTAATTATATTTTCCAAAGATTTGTAATAAAAATGATAAGACAACAGAAATATACAATTTTCAAAAATGAAAGGAACTGATATCAACCCCTCTAGACTAGAACCTGCCTTGGCCTATAGACGGGGGTGAGGCAATGTCTTAAAATTTTGAAAGGACAGGAACATGGGTCATTTAGATATTTACTTGCCCAGAAAGAATCAAATCAAACAATACTTCACAGCCATTTTAAGACTGAACATTCTGTGTCTACAACACAGTTCTATCTGTGATGACCAGGAGTTTTTGAGACAGTGACTAGAAAGGGAAACCATATTTATAAAAGATTATTGTGCTCCCAACCCATGGAGAGTTGATGCTCTTAGCAGTTCCAGACACTGAGCGAAGTGCACTGCTTTTTAGTTCTATTTTCAGAATCCCCTGTAGAGGTTTGTCTTTGGTGGATGGACTGGCTTGCTTAAATAGAAGTTCCTATTGGGCGTGGTAGCTCACACCTGTAGTCTCAGCACTTTAGGAGGCCAAGGCAGAAGGATCGCTCGAGCCCAAAAGTTCAAGACTAGCCTGGCCAACATGGCGAAACCCCCATCTCTATTAAAATACAAAAAAGTTTGCCAAGCATGCTGGTGCAGGCCTGCAGTCCCAGCTACTCAGGAGGCTGAGGCACATGAACTGCTTCAACCTGGGAGGCGGAGGTTGTAGTGAGCCATGATCACTCCACTGCACTCCAGCCTGGGCGACAAAGCAAGACCCTGTCTCGAAAACAAAACAAAACAAAAGTACTGACCCTCTACTGACCTACGAATCAGAAGGTCTGGAAGTAAGGACTTGGTGCAAGTGCAGGTTTTAAAATTTCCTCACGCGGGCCAGGCGTGGTGGCTCACGCCTGTAATCCCAGAACTTTGGGAGGCTGAAGTGGGAGGATCACTTGAGCTCACAAGTTTCAGACCAGCCTGGCCAACATGGTGAAACCCCATCTCTACTAAAAATACAAAAATTAGCAGGGCGTGGTGATATGTGCCTGTAATCTCAGCTACTTGGGGGGCTGAGGCAGGAGAATTGCTTGAACCTGGGAGGTGGAGGTTGCAGTGAGCCGAGATCACGCCATTGCACTCTAGCCTGGGCAACAGAACAAGACTCCATAAAAAAAATAAAAATAAAAACTAAAATTTTCTCATGCGATCCTATGCTTAGCCAGTGTTGAAAGCCATGAATATAGTTAACAACACAGTTGACTAAATGTCTCATTTCATGTTATCACACATCCATGAGACAAATGTTAATATAAGCCACAGAACATATATGCTCCTTTGAAAACTTACTGGTCACAATTTAAGTCGGTGGCAGCAGCACAATTCAAAATGAGGAAGACTGCACTCCAGGAGTTGGAGGCCTGGCACTGACTTCACTATGGCAACTCACTGTGCCACACCAGACAAGCCAGACAAGTCAGTGTGCTGAGTGTTTGCTCCATTTATAAGAATGAGAAAATGATATTTGTTCTGCTTTCCTCATAAGATGATTGTGTATTTAAATGAAAGTACAAGTTATAAGCCATACTAAACTACAAGAAAGACACTAAATTTAGTCAGAATTAGTTGATTCCTAGGAGTTATTGCAAACGATAGAGACAGATCCAAAATGCGATTTTCAAAATTTAAACCAAGACCTCCCCTTTATTCAACTAACTAACCAACTAAAAACCACCTGTTTTTTAGTTAGATAGGAAAATGGGAAGGCAGTTCTGTCTCTGTTAATGAAAACTGAGGCTTTTCTTTTTCTGCTTCCTGCCTTCAACTCTCTGCAACGGCTCTTTCCAAGCTCAGTTCTTACCACATTAAGAAAAAAACAAAAGTCAAGTCACTCAATTTCTTTCTTTCTTTTTTTTTTTTTGAGACAGAGTCTTGCTCTGTTGCACAGGCTGGAGTGCAATGGCGTGATCTCAGCTGACAGCAACCTCTGCCTCCCAGGTTCAAGCGATTCTCCTGCCTCAGCCTCCTAAGTAGCTGGGATTACAGGCGCCTGCCACCACACCCAACTAATTTGTGTATTTTTAGTAGAGACGGGGTTTCACCATGTTGGCCAGGCTGGTCTTGAACTCCTGACCTCAGGTGATCCACTTGCCTTGGCCTCCCAAAGTGTTGAGACTGCAGGCATGAGCCACCGTGCCTGACCAAGTAACTCAATTTCTAGGGAACTAGTCTAATTTTTTTCTAGAAAAAGAAAAAAATATATATATATAATATATATACACACACACATATATGACGAAACACAAACCTCAGCCACAGTGCTGCGAATGCGATCCACCACCTGTTCGAAGTCCACCAAGCTGAAGAGCGGCTGCTGCTTGAGACGGTGCAGCTCTGCAGCAAAAGTGTCTTCCTGGTTTTTCAAAATGGATCCTGCAAAATAGGAAGGCACCATCAAAGGAGGACAGAGAATACCCAGGACAGTCAGGGTTTTCTGGGGAGGGCTAATCTCGGTGGGGCAGCAACTTCACCTGCTTCTCAGACAAATGTCATGATTCTGCTACAATCTCAGGATAGGAATATTATCGACCACTCAGCTCTGACCAGGCATGCTGGGGGGCCACACAGTGTTAAGGAAGAAGAGCTTTTGAGGGTGCAGTACATTGGACAAGGAGATTTCTACCTTTTCTAGTCAGGTTCACATTTTGATTCTCAAACATCTGGACAGATTCTCCAACAAATAGGATTTTTTCAGCAACCCTCACTGGAATGTAGGATGGCAAAATCTCCACTCGTAGGGAAAACTGCTTCAGAGATGGTGCCAGCATGTTCTCTTCCTCAATCAGGCGCTAGTCAAGGAAAGAGTACACATCAAGATGAAGTACGAAGCAAGAAAAGGAAAACAAGAAAATATCTAGTAACTCTCCCAACCCATGATTTAAAGTAAAGACGCAGGGACTTCAAATCTGGTGTTGCACAGTTCTCGAACCACCCGTTTTGGAGAGACGTATTTCATCTTCAGGCAGCAGAGTGGCATGGTGGAAGTAAGAGTGGCTTTTTAAATACTGGGACTTGGGCCTTCACTCTGCCTTTACTACTGAGTAAACACTTGCACAGTTGACCAGCTTCCTTACTTATACAATGAAAGAGGTGGTCTTTTTTGTTTTCCAGGTCTTCTCTCTCTGTCTGCTCTGCTGGTGCTCCTCAGGGCACTGTCCCAGACTGTCTTTTCCTCTCAGCCTACACTTCTTATACAATCACATCATCTTCTGTGACTGATCAGTGGAACAGATAGTTCTAATTTTTAGGTCACAGACTTCTCTGCAATCATAAAAGCTATGGACCTTCCAGACAAATGTACAGAAATATCACATTTCATGAACGTTCTGAAGCCACCCAAGGGCCCCAGATTAAAAATCTCCAAGCTCCATGCTGATGATTCCATAGGTAGATTTGGAGCAAGCTGGAGTGCTCTCATGAGCCCCAGGTTCAGCCCACTGAACATTTCCCACAAGTTCCTCAAACTCAACATGCCCGCCATTAGACCCATCTTCTTCCCCGCATACCAGCAGTATACACCCCTATCATGACTACTTGCCCAGTTGCTGAAGGCAGAAACCTGGGTATCATCAATGACTCTTCCCTCTTGACTCATTTCCAAGCACTCACTAGGCCTATCGATTCCACCTTCTAACCATCTCTCACACCTCTTTACTCTTTTTTCATATTCAATGTTAGTATCTTTGGTTTAGGGGATTATTATTTTCACCTAAGTCTCCCCAACACTCTCTTAACTGGTCGACTGGCCTCTAATCTTGATTTTTAAAAAAATGATTCCCCATACAGCATCCAGAGTGATTTATCATGAAGTCTGGCTGTGGTACCCACTTGCTTAAAATTCAATAGCCCCCAACTCTTTTCAGGTTCAAGTACAAATTCATTTCTACTGTTTACATGCACCTTTGTGATCTTGCCTCTGCTTAACTCAAGTTTCATCAAGTACCAACTTAAAAGTTTCAAGTACCACCTCTCCCTCACACCATCTTTTATAATATTTTACTTCAGTCTTTACTTGACCATTTCAATTGAATTACTACTGTTTCCCTAAATGAACCATGTCCTTAATGGCCCCTGTACCTTTACACAGATCATTCCTTCTGCCTGGATAGCTCTTGATCATTCCTCCCAAACTCTTTGCCATTTAGACATACCTTCCACTGAGAAGCCTTCTCTAGTCACTCCAAGACCCTATCCCATGACCATGTTCCAAGAATACCCATATTTAGTCTTTTCAGAGCACTTAGTACACTGTAATGTAACTTTTCTACATATTCTAAACATTACATTTTCTGTAATGTTTACTTTTCTACATATCTTCCCCTAAGCTACGAGCTCCTTAGGGACAGAGACTACTGCTTTTTATTTGTATCACCTAGAACAATGCCTGGCACATAACAGGCATTCAATGAAATACTGCCACAGGATAAATGAATGAATGGATGGATGGATGGATGGATGAATATGGACACTATAGAACTTTAAGTAGTCTAATCAAAACACCAAATGGCTAGGTGCGGTGGCTCATGCCTGTCATCCCAGCACTTTGGGAGTCCGAGGCGGGTGGATCACCTGAGGTCAGGCGTTTGAGACCAGCCTGGCCAACATGACAAAACTCCGTCTCTACTAAAAATCTGAAAATAAAAAATATGAAAATGAGCCAGGCGTGGTGGCACACACCTGGTCCCAGGTACTTGGGAGGCTGAGGCAGGAGAATTGCTTGAACCTGGGAGGCAGCGGCTGCAGTGAGCCAAGATTGCGCCATCACACTCCAGCCTGGGCGACAGGTGAGAATCTGTCTCAAAAAAAAAAAGAAAAAGAAAAGAACTCCAAACTGTATTTAAAATCTAAAACGTAGCTAGCTATTCCATTAGAGTAGCTATATCTATATAAGTAAGACTTATAATCTCTTAAATGCATATATTGGGAAAGCGGAAACAAAAATAATCTCACAAACATATTTTCTATTTTATAGTCTCACACCAGTTAAGATAAAGCCAAATGTTTACATCCAAAGAATTGATGGAAGGTGCTCAGCTATGAGCTAAGAAGGGATCACCAGAAGATCATTTGGCTGCACGCTTTTCTGACTCCTGGTAGGAGGGTGCTAGGCTGCTTTTTGGGCTCTCACCAAGTCCTGGAGTTCTCTCAGTTGTTTTCCTGTCAGTCCCCCAATGCCCAGATCCTCCTCGTCCTCTTCTGGCTGAGCACTGACATTACCAGAAGATGGACCCTGTTTGATAAAGAATTCTTCATGCTGGTCCAAGAGGAGTCCGTGGAGCATCCAGGCTGACAGTTGTTTATACATGACCCCATGACAAACGGCCAGGATTCTGGGCAGAGCGGAAAGTAAGAGGCTTAGAAGTCATGCTTTAAACTGTTACACGATAAACAGAGGTCTTAGAGTTTGATGAGTCATAAGGGAAATAACCAATTAAGTTAAAAATAATTGTGCTATTTTAATTTAAATGTGGGTGAACTAACTCACTGAATTTCCATATTTGCAGCCTACATAATGAAATCTAAAATGTTCAGTATATGTGCTGATATTATTTTAGGGAAGACATTTTCTTCCCTTCTTTTATGTAATTTTCAAAACTGATGGATCCTAAATATGTACAACTGTTTGATAGCAATAAAAAATAAAAATAATAAAAAATTTTAAAAATGGACTTAATGGAGTCTCTTTTTGGCTACCACAGTATTAAATGTGTTTTATTTTTGTTGGAATCACATAGGGAGAGAGCATCCATGCGTGAGGGCCAGGTATACACGAGAAACTATTATCTAGCAAAATTCAGAAACTAAAACAAAATGCAGAATGGTTTTTGGGGAACAGGCTATTCAGATGGTCTCAACGGATCATCCACCAGATAGCGTATTAATTAAAAGGGGAACATGTACCTCTACAATGGAGCAGTACGTGATGAAAACACCTAAGCCAAGCGATCCAACGGCACAACACCAGTCATGGGGTAAACTTACTTTCTGTGCCTTTTAATATGATGTAATGGGAAATAATACCACCTACATAGTATTCTTGCCAAAAAAGTTTAATCCAGATCTAATCATAGGGAAACAATAAATCCAGATTGTGGAACATTATACAGGACAGCTGGTCAGGACTCTTAAAATGTTGACGTCATCCACAACACCAAGAACAACAAAAGGCAAGGGGGATGGTTCTAAATTAAAACAGACTAAAAAGACATGAGAAGAAAATGTAGTATGTGAACACTGATTGGATCCTGGACAGCAAAAAAAAAAAAAAAAGAAGAATAGCTATGAAGGAATTCTGGGGGACAACTAGAAAAATTTGGATATAGTATTATTGAATTAATGTTAGCTTTCTTGGGTGTAATATGGAATTGACGTTCTATAAGAAAATCCCTTTTTATTTTCTTTCTTTTTCTTTTTTTTTTTGAGACAGGGTCTCACTCTGTTGCCCAGGCTGGAGTGCAGTAGCACGATCATGGCTCACTGCAGTTTCGACCTCCTAGACTCAAGCCATCCTCCCACCTCAGCCTCCTAAGTAGCTGGGCCCACAGGGGCATACACCATGCTTATTTTTTTTTTTTTTTGTATTTGTAGAGATGGGGTCTCACTATGTTGCCTGAGCTGGTCTCCTAGGCTCAAGCTATCCACCCAACTTGGCCTCTCAAAGTGCTAGGAACACAGGTGTGTGCCACCATGCCCAGCCAAGAATGCCTTTTTTCTAAAGTGATATAACATGAAGTATTTAGGGGTTAAGTGTTGGGATATCTGTGACTACTTTCAAATGATTCTGCAAAAAAAGTTTGTGTATTTCACATATATGTATAGAAGGAGAAAAAGAGAAATCAAATGTGGGAAATGTTAACAAATGGTGAAACTAAAGGATATACTAGCGTTTGTTTGGGTTTGTTTTTTGTTTTGAGACAGGGTCTCGTTCTATCATCCAGGCTGGATTACAGTGGCGAGATCTCAGCTCAACCTCCTGGGCTAAAGCAATCCTTCTGCCTCAGCTTCCCATAGCTGGGACTACAGGCAGGCACCACACCTGGCTAATTTTTTCATTTTTAGTACAGACAGCGTCTCGCTATGTTGCCCAGGCTGGTCTCAAACTCCTGGGCTCAAGTGATCCCTCTGCCTCAGCCTTCCAAAGTGCTGGGATTGTAAGTGTGAGCCACCGAGCCCGGCCTACAAGTGTTTTGTTACACGTTTCTTTCAACTTTTTTGTAGGTTTAACATTTTTTAAAATAAAAGGTTGGGAGAAAAAGAAATTACAAGAGCTTGAGCATGTTATTTGTAGTATGCTAACTGAATGGAATCTCGCTTTAAAAACATCACATGTGAAGCTATTTACATTTATGCATTTCTGAGTATGTGGTCTGTAAAGTTTGGTCCCTACAAACACAGAACAAACATGTATATACAATATCATCTACATAAGATTTCATATTCCATACACAAAAGTATAATAGAGAATAATTAAGTCCCTAAGGCATGTTCTGGAAAGTTTCCCGCTGTAATGAGGGTTTACTCATGCAGTGGTAAGAGCGGAGATTAAGAGCTGTGAGTGGCCTGGCCAGGTGCGGTGGCTCACACCTGTAATCCCAACACTTTGGGGAGCCAACATGGGAGGATCGGTTGAGCCCAGGAGTTCAAGACCAGCCTGGGCAACACAGCAAAACCTCATCTGTATAAAAAATTAAAATAAGAAAAAAGGAAAAAACAAAGAGAGCTGTGAGTGGCCTCAGGAAACCATCTATTACAATTTTTCAATGAATGTCACAATTTTTTTAAAACAAGGAAAATGGAGAAATGGAAAGATCAAACAGGCAGTCTTTGATCACACTCTACACATATTTTTATGCAGTTGTAATCACAAGATAAATACAATTTTGTATCATTTGTCAGTATATATTTATACAAAATATTTTGCATGTGATAGTACCTATACTTTTAGTGGCTTTATAGTCTATTAAGTGAACATATCATTTTTTAAATTTTCTCCTACTGTAATTTTTCTAATTTCCTGATATAGTACACAACATTGCAATGAACATGTTTGTGTATATAGTTATTTTCTTCTATTAAATAATTTTGTTAGGATAAAATTCCTAAGAGTGGCATCATGGGATTATAAAGCATAAACATTTTTAAGGACCTTCAATTTGAAAATACCAGCTACTCAAATACACATGTTTAGACATAGCAAGCAACATCTGGCACATGTAATGGAATTCCTGCAAGGATAACAAGATCTAAACATTTAAAAACATTGCCTCAAGGTCATCCAGGCAGCTAAATCCTGGTTTTGACACTCAACACTCTATAGCCCTTTGCAATGCCTGAGCCATAATAAAGGCTACATGGGCTCTTCTGCTCATGGAGCTTTTTCTATCCTGGTCATAACCTTCCCAAGAGGGAAACCTGAAATGACCTGAAAACAAAACATGTGAGAACTCAAATAATTTGACCACCCACCTCCACCACCGACTCCCAGTTAAGCCATGACTTACTTTTCCAGTGCACTTCGAACAGGAGGCAACCCCCCACAGCTGTGTTTGTAGACTGTTTCCAGGATTTGACAACCATGAATCTGGAAAATACGGCCTTGTCAAACTGGATTCCATTCTAACAGTCCATGCAAGACAAATTCTTATTCCATATTCAACCAAGAGGGCACAATCTAGGAGAGACTGGGGATAAACTTTCTCCTAAGATTTACATATAGTGGTTCTCAAAGAGGGACCACTCGCCCATCAGCGGCATCACCTGGGGGCTCATTAGACACGCAAACTCTTGGTTAAAACCCAGCACTCAGTGGTTCCACAAGCCCTCCAGGTGATTCTAATGCACAGTAAAGTATGAGAACCACTGCACTTAAAGCAACCAGAATCATTTAGAGTTGGAACACGAAAGCTCTTTATTTCAAATTAAGGTCCAATTCAGTCTACTTCTAAAGTATATACTTTTTCAAAAATCCTCTGCCTCTATGTTCTTCAGACTTTTAATTTTACCACTTTGAGGTATAATTTACCATGAAATTCACTCGTTTTAAGCATACTGATCAACAATTTTTAATAAATTTCAAACACTGGGCAACCATTACCACAATCCAGTTTATAACATTTCCATTGCTCCAAAAAGCCCCTTTGTGCCTGTTTGCAATCAATCTCCATTCTCGCCCCCAGCCTAGAATCTTGACCGCCTGATTTGTAAAAACTCTGAAGAGCCTTGGTACACTAGTTTCTCTACCACCATCCTGGCAGGAAGGAAGATTCACCCATCTGCAATCCCCCTCTTTTCCACTCTCCTTCCCATAGCCAGCAGAAGCTGAAAGCCAACCAAGACGTGCAGCTAGGCCTGACTTCCTTATGCTGTCCTCTTTAGCTCTACTTGCCTAGAAGGTCCCCTTTTATTCTGGGAGATAGTTTAATCTAGTGGTTAAGAGCGCACTCTTTGGAGCTAGAGCTGGGATATAAACCCATTTACTACTATCTGTGTGACGCTGGGCACATCCCTTAACCTACTTAGACCTTTAGTGGATTGTGTGTGATATTGTATTTAAAGCACTTAGCACAGTGTCTAATACACAACAAGTGACAGTAAAAGCTGGATGTTGTTATTTGATGAGGGCAATTAGTTTTGAAGGGCCAATGAGCACCCACTACTGGCTTTGCTGGCACAGCATGAATGTAGCAGAGCACTTGTTTCTACACTTACACAGTTAAAAATGAAGCAGCAATGTGGCAGATTAATTGGTTTACTAGTTATATTAATGAAAATGAACACACCTAATAAGCTAAGGCACAAATAAAAATCTTAAAAAAATGAAGACTTGAACTAAAGATGTTTAATCCATTTGTCCACTTGATTCAGTTGTGGACCAATTCAATAGGACAGCAGATTCTTCTAATATGAAATCTCAAAGCATTTATTCCTCAGAATTATTAACTGCCCAGAAAGGCAGTCTCCTGACTTCTCAATACACCTGATAAAAACTTGTGATAAGAATAGGCTTATTTAATAAACATCTGGCCTTCACTCACTGATCTCAAAATTCTCAGAAAGCTGCCAGCACACTAACTGTAAACCTATTACCTTCTTCCTAAGAATTAACTTTCTGCTTCACACCCAACAGTTCTAAACTCTTACTGCAGGTTCCTCTCACCTGCAAACATCCACAGCATTTTTTTTCTTACCCCAACAACATTCTCGGGCACATCTACTAACATTTCCTCTATCTTCTGGACCAGGAGGTGTTTAAAGACAGAGTCATATTTTTGCATTCCTGACACTTAACGTGATAACCAGGCAGATATTGAATGAATGAATGAATAAATAAAAACTACTAAAAACTAGGGTCTTCGAAAAAGAATGTACAGCAAGATTAATTAGTAATATTTCCTCAGTGCTTAGCAAAGCAAAAGGAATAAGGAAAGTTCTCACCTTTTGACTTTTAATTTGTTCCACTACAACCATCACAGAGGGAAAAAGAAGCTGAAACTGCAAAGTAGAGAATAATTAGAAGGGTATGTAATCAAATGTAAGGGGAAAAAAATCAACTCAGGAAATGCTTTTGTTTCTAAACAGTTCAACTTAAGATAAAATGGCAATACCAAAGAACAGTCAAGATTCAGTATCCTAAGGCAACTGGATGTGGAGGTTCACTGCAGATAGGAAGAGGACGGCAGAGAGAAGCAGTTTCTTTCTTTCTTTTTTTTTTTTTTTTTGAGACAGGGTCTCACTCTGTCACCCAGGCTGGAGTATAGTGGTGGGATCCCAGCTCACTGCAACCTCCGCCCCTGGATTCAGGAGATCCTCATGCGTCAGCCTCCCAACTAGCTGGGACTACAGGTGCACGCCACCACAACCGACTAATTTTTGTATGTTTAGTAGAGATGGCGTTTCACCATTTTGGCCAGGCTGGTCTCCAGCTCCTGACCTCAAGTGATCCAACCGCCTCAGCCTCCCAAGGTGCTGGGATTACAGGCATGTATCACCATGCCCAGTAGGGAAGCAGTTTCTATTTCTGAGGCTGGCATACTTGTTAATACTGATGTCAATACAGAGCAGTAATATTAGCATTAATATCAGACATTAAGTTTTAACCATATTTGGAAATCTTTAAACAGTTTTGATCTAGTAAAGCATACAAAATGCACAAAATATAAAATGTTAGGCGCTGAATCCGGAAGAAAAAAGTTCTCAAAAATAGTATCATAAATTAGATTATTCTAACACTATCAACAGATTGCAAGGCATTTGGTTATTTGGTCAGCATACCTGGTCTAGGGAGTAGTTGACATGTGATATGGAGAGATGGGGATCACCCAGGAACTGCAACAAAACATGCTGTGATTAGGGCTCCACACAAAATATCTCAAATCTATTTGATCTACAAAAATGAGAAGAGAATCTCATGATGGCCTTAGTGTTAATTTTAAGCTATTGAGAACCGATAATTTAATCAGGTTATTAATCCTGATTTTCAGGCCATAAAGAAACCAAGCCAGGGCTCTTAAAACTCACCAGAGTCTGTGCCATGATCTGTAAGCCACTCTGATCACAGGCTGGGCAATCACTGAGAGAACACTGTCCCTTCCAGCCATGCAGGAAATTGCTCACTCTTAACTACCTGACCTTATCAAAGGGCATTTCAGATTCAAGAACATGCCCTAATCCACTATCCCAGAGGTGTTTCCTGTATCTCCTCCTTCTTACCTCTTGTTCCAAATCAAGCAGTGCTTGGCGATAAGGCTGCAAAACAGAATCCAGCCCTGTGCAGAAGGCCCTCAGGTAGATTCCATGTAACCCACCTTGGCCCTGCTGAGATGGATGGTGATCCTGAAATCAAACAAACAGAAGCCAACTTCTCAGCTCAGGCCCTGAAACTTGAGAAAGACATTATCTGGCTTGTTCCTTTTCAGAGTTCTATAAACAAACCAATTAGAGGCCTTGCCTTCACTTGAATATTTCCAGTGATGAGAAATCCATTACTTATTTCACATGAATTACCGATAAATTCACTGAAAGCTTGACACAGCTCCTGCCCTCTAGAGGTGTACACCCACCGAGAACAGGACCCACCTGTTGTTGCACATGGCCCGTGTACTGTTCAATGAACTCAATGAAGCGAATATAGTCTGTGCCGAGCCGGCAGAGTCGATTCAGGACACTGGTCTCACTGGGGTGGAGGAAAGGGAAGTCCTGCGATACCTGTGGGAAGAGGAACACTGCCGAAAACACTGCCAGTCACTGCCTCAACTCTCAGGCACTTCAAATGCTTCATACTACACACTTACCGTTTCTTTCTCAAGATGTCCACTTAAAGGTGTTAAGTTCTGGATAACAATGTATTTCCAAACCAGTTCAAAGGGGTTCCCTATCCCTGACCCAATTATTTGCTTCTTAAATTAGGTAACACACGCTAAATAATTTAAACAATACAAAATAGTGTACATTAAAAATAAGTCAACCACCCCAGAAGCAGCCACTATTACCTACTTCTTAAGCAATCTTCTAGGGATGGTCTATAAGGATATGGGGGTTTTGACGTGGTTGCCACTAAGTCTCAGCAATATTGCTCAAACGGGGGTCTGCAGACTCTGTGGGTTTCTCAGACATATTCTTAGGATTTACAAATTCTCTATTAAAGTTTTCATTCCAGTAAAAATCTAAAATTAAACATACTATTATCTGTAAATGTACCTTATAACTGGCCATATAAATTTAGTGTCCATATTTGCATTTGTATTTTTAATTTAAATGAAACCCAAATGATAGCCTAATATGCTATATATATAAAGGTTTCACAGCAGTTCAGGTAGAAAAAAGTAGTAGGAAAATATATTCCTTCAACCAACTTTTTAAAAACACTGTGGTAAAATGCATATAACAAAATCTACCATTTTAGTTATTTTAAGTATATAGTTCAGCGGTATGAAGAACATTCACACTGTTGTACAACCATCACCACCATCCATCTCCAGAACTTTTCTGTTTGCCCCAAATGAAACTCCGTATCCAGCCCCTGCCAAACACCACTCTGCTGCCTGTGACTTTGACTACTCTAGTTACCTCATACGAGTGGAATCATTCAGGCCGGGAGCAGTTGCTCACGCCTGTAATCCCAGCATTTTGGGAGGCCGAGGCGGGTGGATCACCTGAGGTCAGGAGTTCAAGATGATGAAACCCCACCTCTACTAAAAATACGAAAATTAGCCAGGCATAGTGGTGGGCGCCTGTAATGCCAGCTACTTGGGAGGCTGAGGCACGAGAATTGCTTAAACCCAGGAGGCAGAGATTGCAGTGAGCCGAGATTGCACCACTGCACTCCAGCCTGGGCAACAAAGCAAGACTCTGTCTCAAAAAAAGTGGAATCATTATTTCTCCTTTTGAGACTGGCTTATTTCAGTTCATCCATGTTGTAGCATGTGCCAGAATTTCCTTTTTAAGGCTGAACAATATTCCCTTGTATGTATATACCGCATCTCAGTTACCTATTCGTCCCTGCACTGACACTTGCTTCCACCTTTCAGCTATTGTGAATAATGCTCGGTGAACATGGGTGTACAAGTGTCTGTTGGGTCCCTGCTTTTACTTGTTTTGGGATATACCCTGAAGTGGAACTGCTAGATTATATGGGAATTTTATATTTAATTTTTTTTTTTTTTTTTTAAGAGACAGTTTCATTCTGTCATGCAGACTGGAATACAGTGGTGGGTTCATAGTTCACTGTAACCTCAAACCCCTAGGTTCAACCAATTCTCCCGCCTCAGCCTCCAGAATAGCTAGGACTGCAGGCATGTGTCACCATGCCCGGCTAATTAAAAAATTTTTTTTTGTAGAGATGTAGTCTTGCTCTGCTGCGCAGGCTAGCCTCAAACTCCTGGCATTAACTGATCCTCTAGCCTCACCCTCCCAAAGTGCTGAGATCACAAGTGTGAGCCGCTGTGCCTGGCCTTTATTTAATTTTTTGAAGAACTGCCATACCATGTTCCACAATGGCTGTAACATTTTACATTTCCATTACTATATCCCAGGTACTGTGCTAATACTTTCAGACAAAAGAGTGAACAAAATCAGATGCAATTACTGCTCCAAAGGAACTTAGCATATTATAAATGGATGGATATATAATATGGATTATACGTGGATGCCATTTTTACATGACAGCAAATGTGGTAACAAATAAGCAAAGAAAAATTTTTCTGTTACCGAGTCCATAGAAAATTGATTAGGAATCCAATTAATGTAGATTTTAATGACACAATGCTAATCACTTCTTCAAGTTAGTAACTTAAGAGGTTGCACAACACGGTGCTTAAGAACCTGGTCTCTGGAGCCTGACTGCCTGGGTTTGAATCCCTGAGTTGCCTTTACTTGCTTGAAAGCTTAGGCAAGTTACTATACCTGTCGGTACCTCAGTTTTCATACCTATAAACTGAAGAAAATAACTGTGAGGATTAAATGGCCGGGCGTGGTGGCTCAAGCCTGTAATCCCAGCACTTTGGGACGCCGAGGCGGGTGGATCGCGAAGTGAGGAGATCGAGACCATCCTGGCTAACACGGTGAAACCCCGTCTCTACTAAAAATACAAAAAAAAGAAATTAGCCAGGCGTGATGGCGGTCGCCTGTAGTCCCAGCTACTCCGGAGGCTGAGGCGGGAAAATGGCGTGAACCTGGGAAGCGGAGCTTGCAGTGAGCCGAGATCGTGCCACTGGGGGCGACAGAGCAAGACTCCGTCTCAAAAAAAAAAAAAAGAAAATAACTGTGAGGATTAAATAAGTTAATACATGTGTAAAGCACATGTCCCAAGCACACAGCCAGTGCTCAACACACATAAGCAATTTTATATTATTAACAAGACAGCTCTACCAGTTATCAAGTGATACTACTATTAAAATTGGCATTTGAGTGTTTCTTTTCGGCAGAGTTTTCGAAAAGTTCAATATCTAATTATTCTGAAACAGCACACAACATCTTGAAGTTACTGATACCATTCTATACAACATAGTTATATGAACAGGCTGAGAAATCCTGTATTAAAATAATGGTCATTTGAATTTATTGATTTAGTCATTTTGTTTACTTTTAATTTATAAAAATATTTGATTTTATAGTTGTTTAAGAGCATTATGCTTGAGTTTATAACTAGCTTACGTATATACATATTCAATATAATAAAATAATTTTCATCAACACTTGGCACTCATGACAACTTTTCCCTTCATTCAAGTGTAACAGACACTGCTCTGCAGAAAGTATGTAATTCTTGCTGTCTTTGTCTTCTTTTCTTCCATCAATACCTAAACACCTGCTATGTGGCAGAAACTGTGCTAGGTGCTCCAGGTAGACGAATGAAGAAGACCACTGTGGTCTTCGCTCCCAGGGGCAATCTATGTGGGAGAAAGGCTAAAAACAGGTAACAACGATACATTATGAATTGTGACAAATCCTATTAGAGAAATAAACAAGTTGATGGAGAATAATAGCATCGGGAGGATGCTTTTTTTTTTTTTTTTTTTTGAGACGGAGTCTCGCGCTGTGTCACCCAGGCTGGAGTGCAGTGGCGCGATCTCGGCTCACTGCAAGCTCCGCCTCCCAGGTTCAGGCCATTCTCCTGCCTCAGCCTCCGAGTAGCTGGGACTACAGGCGCCCGCCACCACGCCCGGCTAGTTTTTTGTATTTTTAGTAGAGACGGGGTTTCACCATGTTAGCCAGGATGGTCTCGATCTCCTGACCTCGTGATCCGCCCGCCTCGGCCTCCCAAAGTGCTGGGATTACAGGCTTGAGCCACCGCGCCCGGCCGGGAGGATGCTTAATTTAAAGATGTGCTCAGAGAAAGTTTTTCTGATAAAGTGACTTTAAAGCTGAGACCTTAAGGATGAAAAGGTAGAAAATACCTGATCGAGAATTTTTCATAAGAAACAAAGGAAGGGAAAAGATGAATTACTTGTTGCTGTCTCCCCCACCCCCTCCCTAGCTATCTTTCCTGTACTGTGTTATCTCTTTTTATTTTGAACCATCAGGCACCCACATACTTCCTGAATACTGTCCTCCTATATGCCTGACATTGTACTAAGCTCTATGGAGAAAAGTGAAATATTGAATTAGTCTTCAAAGACCTACAGGTGAAAGATAATTGAAACTCCACCACACAAATCTTCACCTATTTTTTTCAAAAATTCACCTAAACTCTCAAACTCCAAATACACATTCATAAAAAATAACGAAATGAATCTGTTTGATTGATAGGTTTTATCGACTAAGAATGTACCTTTTCTGCTCTTCCACAGTCTATTTGCCAATTCTTCTAAGAATAGGCGTGTCTTGGTGATCAGACGGACCTAGATTTCAATCTTGCCACTACCAGGACTGGCCAGCATAAAGTTCTCTGAGCTTCAGTTTGCTCATTTGGTAACCGGTAGAAACAATACCTAAATGACTAAATTATTGAGAAATTAGATAACATTACTGGAAGTAGAAGCAGGTAAGAGTACTTCAAATACTGAAGCCAGACAGACCTGGGTTCAAAACTAAGCTCTGTTAATTACTAGCTATGTGACCCCGATAGTTATTTAACATTCTAAACCTAGGTTAATCTGTAAAATGGATACAGATGGCTGTGAGGATTAAATAAGATAATACATACGGAACATCATACATTCCTGGTTACACAAAGGCCCCCTACTAAGTGCTTTACCTAGTGCAGAAATTTCCTGGTAAAGGAGTAATGAGGGAAACACCGCAGGCTCTCGATTTCATTTTTTCATTCAACAAACTTTACCGAGCGCTTACCAAGTGTTTGGGAGCTGTGTATTTGGCCCAGTCCTTGAAAACTCAAACAATGCACGTGTGAAAATAAACAGGAGAAAGTACCTCCCACACTTCTAAATCATTCCCCAGCAACTGACACCTGGACCTCAGGCCCTTTCCTCGCCCCGCCACAGGCGGGGCTCTTCCAGGTCTGCCCTCCGTTTTCTAGCGTAGGCCCAGCCTCTTTAGGTGTCACATCAGCCTTGACCCTAAGGGGCTGGCCTCCAGTCACCTGTCCAGGGACGTGTCCCTAGCCCTGGAAGCCCCGCCCGCTAGGTCCCTCAGCCTAGTCCCCCAGGTGCTGACTCAGGTCCGCTGCTCCTGCACTCCCTAGTTCCCGCGCTCTGCGCCGCACAGTACCTGCAGGCCACTCCGCTTGTTCCAGGTGAAAATAGACCCAGGGTACCCGCTCAGAGCCAAGAGCAGTTCGTGGATCATTCCCACAGCGGACCTCGAGTCCCTGGATACTTCACCCCCTCCTCCAGCGCACCTCCAGGCGACCACGAGGGGAGTGCTTCCCCTTCCACACGCGCACCAGCCCCTGGGTCGGGCGGTTTGTGCCGAATCAACCCACCGAGACAATCACTGCGGCAGACCGGACGGGAAGCTGGGAAGGGGTCGCGGCTGAGTTCCGGAAGTTCGGCGGCTCCACTGGGCCCACCCGCTACTCCCGCCCAGGCTCCGCGGAGACTGAGTCGCGGGCGCAGCCCTCGCGCATGCGCCCTCGGTGCCCCGAGCCGCCCGCTCGGACTTCCGGTTTGGGAGCTGTACTTGGGAGGCTGGAGAGCCCGGGCCGGGGTCGGGATTGGACCTCGAGTGGGTGAGACTGGCCCAGAGGCAAGAATGCGAGGGGGCTGAGGGGCAGCTCGAGAGGGAGACACTCCCAGGGATGGGCTGGAGGGCGCCCTCAGGGCGCCTTAGCCGGGTCAGAGGCCTCTGGAGGGACCGCACGACGGCTCTGGGTGACCCGGCCAGAGGGAGCGGAGACAAAAGAGGCCAGAATCCCGCAGCCGCCGCTCCTTGAGCTGAGAGCTCGGTGTCCGCGAACCGGCAGCACCTGGAGCCTCTGGCCGACTCCCGAGCTGGTCCTCAGGAAGCCCGTTACTACTGCCCCTCGGACTGTCCCCAACGCAGTGTGACTCTCCCCAAGCGCACTCGGTCCGCGCTGTGGAGCCAAAACCAGCTTCTCTCCTTGCGCGAGGTTTTCCGACAGGTAGCTCCTTAATCCTTGCTGAGCAACTTCTACTTTTACGCGGGGAAAACAAAGACCCGAGATTCTGGACGTGATTTTTGCCTGGAGTGGGCTTTGGGAGTTGTGCAGCCCGAGGGGGCGGGGCGGACACTGAAGGCCTCCGGAAGGACTGCGGAGGTACTGGGGGAGATGAGCTGCGACCAGCTGGACAGAAGCTTTTTGTTGCCTTCGAGCAGGATGGCGAATTGTCTTTAGATCCTCTCGAGCACCAGCTCTCCTATATGGTTCGGACTCACCGTGCAACATTGGGCAGGGAAATTAAATGGGATTGGATTTGGAGGAGGTGGGAGGGGGCAGACAGTAAGTAGTTTTATTCTCTGCTGCTTCCTGGGGCTGCCCTGAAAGTCAACCAGAAAAGCAGCTTTTGCAAAGTCTATTTACTGAAGATTGTGCTACCTCAGAAGGCCACTCGGAGCACATGGGAAGGCAGGCTAGCTCTGGCAAGACTTTAGACATATGAATGTATTCCTTCTGCTGATAGTGCCATCTTTCTCTGCCCTAGGAAGAAACTCCTCTTACAGAGAGTCATCTGCAGGGGACTCTCCAAGGACATGGGAAGATAGATGTAAGCCCTGGAACCCAGACTCTTAAGTGGAGGGAAGCTGCTTTCTGCTGTTAATGATGGCCAAATCCGCTCTGAGAGAGAATGGCACTAACTCTGAGAGCTTCCGACAGCGTTTCAGGAGATTCCATTACCAGGAGGTGGCTGGGCCGCGGGAGGCTTTCAGCCAACTCTGGGAACTTTGCTGTCGGTGGCTAAGGCCAGAGGTGCGCACCAAGGAGCAGATTGTAGAACTGTTGGTGCTAGAGCAGTTCCTGACCGTCTTACCTGGGGAGATCCAGAATTGGGTACAGGAACAATGTCCAGAAAATGGAGAGGAGGCAGTGACTCTCGTGGAAGATTTAGAAAGAGAGCCTGGAAGACCTGGATCTTTGGTGAGAAGGGAGGGGGAATTCAAAAGTGTGATACTGGGAAGGGGCAAGGGTGGAGGGCTAAATTAAGATATAGACAGGCTTTAAGAGGGACACAGTCTCCTTTGGTGATGCTTATACTTCTGGTCTGGTATAGGTAACTTTTTCAGATAGTGCTTGTCTGGAGATGCTGCCTGGGTGTACCTTCACCTACCCTGTCATAATGAGTTTTTCCTAGTTTCATAGTTTCTTAATAGAGAAGAAAGGGGATTTTGTTTTGTTTTGTTTTGTTTTTTTCAGCCTGTAGGTGGGTTTACTCTTTTGATCATTTCCTTCTGGAGTTTCAGCTGCTTTAAGCTAATGGCAATGGAATAAGATCCTTGTTCGCTTTAACCTCCCCCACCCCTACAACCCTGGCCACGGGTATTAAATAATCTTCTCTGGGAATGCCCCTCATTATGATCTTGCAGTGACAATTAATGGGGGTTGTTTCTAGGTCACAGTCTCTGTGAAGGGGCAGGAAGTGCGCTTGGAGAAGATGACACCCCCGAAATCATCACAAGAGTTATTAAGTGTTCGGCAGGAGTCAGTGGAACCCCAGCCCAGGGGTGTACCCAAGAAAGAGAGGGCAAGAAGCCCAGACCTGGGACCACAGGAGCAGATGAACCCAAAGGAGAAGCTCAAACCTTTTCAAAGGAGCGGTGAGGAGTAGATTCACATGGGAAGATAGACTGCCATTCCAAGTTGGGAAGTAGGGTTGGGGATAGTGAGTGGGTAAGGGATTTCAGGAGTAAGTGGAAATTGCAGAATATGTGGTTGTTGACATGTAGTTTAGCCCTGTGGTATTCTCATATCACCTCCTGATAAGTCCACAAGAGAATGGCTCCCTAGTTTTTATCAGAAAGAACTTGGAATTATTTTATTTCCTCTTGGTAATGATGACAGTAGGTCATTATTTTCTAGATAAAAATTATTTACTTGAAGGCACATCTTCCTTTTGGTTGTTCTCCATCTTCAAATTAAACTATATTTGTTACCTTAAACTTTCCCCCCAGAAGATCCATTCTTTAAACCTAAGTTTTTGTTGCTCTCTATTGGAACCTTTAAGTTCTCCAAATATCATGTTAATTGTGGGGAACTAAATTATGTGTATCATTTTCCTGAAAGTCTGTTAGAAGCTAAGTAAGAATTTTACTTCAGAATCTGCAATGTCTTGTATCAGTATAGCCCAACCTGTGATATTTTTTTTGTTCACTGGGTAACTTCCAGGACTCTGATAACTTTCCCCAATGCCTTTATACCTAGTTGATTATTCTTGTACTTGATTTTTGTAGAACTTGTTTTTCTTCTTTGTAGTCTATTGATCTCCATGTTCTATGCTTTTTTCTGTTACTATTTCACTTAAAATTTGTTGAGGTTGTTTTGAATTCTGATCTTATCCAAGACAACAGCCTTCTCAGCCAGTTTGGTAATGGTCTGTTTAGTCACCCAGATGAAATCCCTGAATCTTACACACAGACTTGGAGAGTTCATCAGTTTTTGAACACCTATCAAGGTGCTCAACACCTTGCAGGGTACTCTGCAATAAGAAAATGTGCCTATCCTCAACTTAAAAACATGATTGAGAACACAACAGCTAACTCTTTAAGTATGGGCCGAACTGAACTGTACTGAAACAGTGCCAGACAATGACTTGCTCAATTGTGTGAGTACCATATGGGTTTGGCAGAGTGGAAGATGAGGGAGAGCTGTAGGTAAGCCTTCTTGAGGGCACTGGGAAATACAGCCTCTTGAAGGATGGGCTGAAATTGGATAGGAGGGAATTAAAGGCACAGAGTGGTGAATAATAGTGTGCTGTGTTCTGGAGGGAAGAGTCTGACAGGAATGGGTATGGTAGGCATTAAGGTTGAGGTTCACCAGGGTAGCATGTGCACTGAGGAAGCAAGAGCCTGCAGTTAGGTAGAACAGTGACTGCTGCAATTATCTGGGTGTGAGAGGATAAGTAGTCTGGACTTGGATGGTGGCAGTAGGAATAGAGAGGAAGGACTACTAAGGTAACCACCTTTAGAACTTGGTGACTGACTGTGAAGGAAACAGATAAGTTAAAGACAGTCTTCTCTTGCCTCCCCCTTGAAATCACTCCGAGTTTAATTCTGTAGCCCCAAGTGAAGAACAATTATTCCCAGCAGTACTAGGACCTGTCTACAAATAGGAAGCTAAGGAGCAACTTGGAATAGAATTATCTGCTCTGAACACACAACAGAATCCTTTCCTCTCTTGTCATCCTGCTCTGGAAAATAAAACATTTCTCATCTTTTGAGGTTTCCTGTATTTTCCCCACTTTTTTCAACCCACTGAACTTTCTGAAAACGTTGCCCTAGAGACTTTGTTTATAATCCTCTTGGATGAAAAAGGCAGGACTGAATTTCAAGATTTTTGTGATAATCAGTCCAAACTATGACAACTTTTGTTTGCTTCCCTGCAAGCAGGATTTCCATTTCCTCAGTCCGGTGTGGTCTCCAGGTTGCAGCAAGGAGAGCCATGGATCCCAGATCTGCTGGGCTCCAAGGAGAAAGAACTTCCAAGTGGCAGCCACACAGGAGACAGACGAGTGCATGCTGATCTGTTACCATCCAAGAAAGATAGAAGAAGCTGGGTGGAACAGGATCACTGGAGCTTTGAAGATGAGAAGGTGGCAGGTGTGCACTGGGGCTATGAAGAGACCAGAACGCTCCTCGCAATTCTCAGCCAGACTGAGTTTTATGAGGCTCTCAAAAGCTGTCATAAGAACAGCCAAGTGTATGGGGCTGTCGCTGAGCGGCTCAGGGAATATGGCTTCCTCCGGACCCTGGAGCAGTGTCGGACCAAGTTCAAAGGTCTCCAGAAGAGCTATCGGAAAGTCAAGAGCGGCCACCCACCTGAGACCTGCCCCTTCTTTGAAGAAATGAAAGCCCTGATGAGTGCACAGGTCATTGCCCTGCCCAGTAATGGCCTGGAAGAAGCAGCCTCTCACTCTTGCCTGGTGAGCAATGATGCTAAGACTGAGGAGCCAGGGCGGAGGGGCTGGCAGCATGAGGAGGGAGCAGAAGAGGCTGTGGCTCAGGAGTCTGACAGTGATGACATGGATCTAGAGGCGACCCCCCAGGACCCCAACTCAACTGCAGCTATCGTGTTCAGAAACCCAGGTGGTAAGAAGCTTTTCTTCTTAGAGTTTTGGAATTCGACTTGGGGAACAAAGAGACTGGATGTAGGGTCAGAAGGCTTAATGTTACATGCCAGCTTTGCCACTTAGGGAACAAAGAAGTGCTTCTCAATTCTTTGTGTGTATTTCATTCTATTTTATGGGAAAATCAGTGAGATAATTGGGAATAAATTTAGATTTTTAAAAGAAATACACTCAGAAAATTCACAGTCCTGAGAAGGAGTATCATTCCTTCCATTTCTTTACTAAACTATTTTTTCCCTGATTTTAAAATCATTGCAGGCTCACTGAGAAAAATGTGGCACGATACTATCTTTAAGTAGAACCAGTATTTATTGAGTACGTCATATGAACTGGATAGTTTACATATTTTATCTTCCCCAGATCTCAAAGTCAGTTTATTATATTCATTTTTACTTAGAATAGCACAGTGAAGAATTGTCCAAAGTTGGGGAAACATTTTTTTATTTAAAAATTTTAAAATATATTTAAAACAGAGACAGGGTCTTGCTGTGTTGCTCAGGCTGGTCTCACTGGATTCAAGCAGTCCTCCCACCTCAGCCTTCTGAGTAGTTAGGACTACAGGTGTGAGCCACCACACTCAGCTGGGAACATCTAAGTTTCCTCTGAGATTCATAGTATACATTGGCATTTTAACAGGATTGAGAAGTCCTACAGTGAGAAAGCTTGTTTAACACTCTATTTAAATATTCTTGCCTATGGAATCCTTTTAAAAGTGTCACTTACTACCATTAATGTAATTGGTACAACTATGCTGTTATGGAAAGAGCACCAAAGTATGACTCAGGAGGCTTAGATTCTAATCCTGATGACCACTAATCAACTGGGTGACCTTGAACAGTTATCTAACCATTCTAAGCTTCCATTTCCTCAACCATAAAATGGGACAAAGCAGGAGGACTACATCGCTAAAGTTGCAGTTCCTTTGTAAGCAGTGGTCTTTTCCTTCTGTTTTTTATGACATGCATGATCTTACTTTAGTTCTGTTCTAGCTTTCTGATCTTTGTGTCTTTTGCTTTTTCATTTCTATTTTTCTTCTTGTTTTCTTCATTCTCTTTTTCCTTTTTTGTTGTGGACACAAATATATGTAGGTTAATTAAACGTGGCACATGTGCTAAATGTTATTTTCATTATCTTTGTTCTCTCACTTCTTTTTTTGAGACAGAGTTGCTCTGTTGTCCAGGCTGGAGTGCAGTGGTGTGATCTCATCTCACTGCAACCTCCGCCTCCCCAGTTCAAGTGATTCTCGATTCTCATGCCTCAGCCTCCCAAGTAGGTGGGACTATAGGTGCACACCACCATGCCTGGCTAATTTTTATGTGTTTTTAGTAGAGACGGGCTTTCACCATGTTGTCCAGGCTGGTCTCAAACTCCTGGCCCCAAGCGATCCACAGGGATTACAGACATGAGCCACTGTGCCTGGCCAGCTTCTTTTTTATATGGCTAAACAGAATTTGTAAATAAAGGTCTCTGTGAAATTGCTAAAGGAGATAAAGAAGCAAAACATTTTATACTGAGTTTGTGGGTTTTGGCAACACGAAGTATTTTTACTTTTTCATCTAGGAGCCTGAGCTTAGGTGAATTCTTTTTTTTTTTTTTTTGAGATGGAGTCTCGCTCTGTCGCCCAGGCTGGAGTGCAGTGGCGCGATCTCGGCTCACTGCAACCTCCGCCTCCTGGGTTCACGCCATTCTCCTGCCTCAGCCTCCCGAGTAGCTGGGACTACAGGCGCCCACCACCATGCCTGGCTAGTTTTTTTGTATTTTTAGTAGAGATGGGGTTTCACCGTGTTAGCCAAGATGGTCTCGATCTCCTGACCTCATGATCCGCCCGCCTCGGCCTCCCAAAGTGCTGGGATTACAGGCGTGAGCCATCGCGCCCGGCCGCTTAGGTGAATTCTTTTGATGCAGATGATAGGACTGAGGAATTCGGGCTGTAAACCTCTGGATTAAGTGGTGCTGAAATTTCTCTTCTGGTGGCAGGTGTACACTGGGGCTATGAAGAGACCAAGACTTACCTTGCAATTCTTAGTGAGACCCAGTTTTATGAAACCCTCCGGAACTGTCACCGCAACAGCCAGCTGTATGGAGCAGTGGCTAAGAGGTTACGGGAATATGGCTTTCTTAGGACCCCGGAGCAGTGTCGGACCAAGTTTAAAAGCCTGCAAACCAGCTATCGGAAAGTTAAGAATGGCCAGGCACCAGAGACCTGTCCCTTCTTTGAAGAGATGGATGCTTTGGTGAGTGTCCGGGTTGCTGTCCCATCCAATGATGGCCAGGAAGAAACAGCTTCTTGCCCCATCCAGGGGACCAGTGAGGCCAAAGCTCAGACGCAAGCCGAGGCGGCAGACGAGACCACAGAGGAAGATTCTGATGATGAAGAAGATACCGAGATACTCCCAGGGGCTGTCATAACCCGTGCTCCAGTGTTATTCCAGAGCCCCCGTGGTAAGATTCTTTCACTGTTATGGTACAAATAACAAAGGGAAGACAATGGGACTTAGGAAAAATATCAGATTGAGGAGAACTGGTCTCTACACCCAGCTTTCAGGATTCTTCTTGTGATCACCCATATTTCTTGTCTATTAAAGCAGCTCACTGAGGGGATATAAATTATTTATGTGACTTGCCTCCTCTCACTAGAGCATCAATCTGAGATAGCTGCACATTGTAAATCTGCTGTGATTTATTCATGAACTGCTAGGTTTCCAGCCAGTTTACCAAGCAGGGATTCTGAAAGCTCACATTTCTCAAGTAGCATGTCATGTACCCCATAGTAGGATGAAGTTGATTTTAAAAGTTCATTCTCTTTTATGTAATGTTTTCTTCTAGTTCCAGCTCATATACCAGCTGTATGTCTGCTTTATTCACGTTTATGAAAACCTGGTAACTCTTCTTCACTTTTACGAATCTGAGGTTCCTGAGAGAACTGACCCTTTGAATCTTAGTTGCTAGATAAGAAAAAAATACTTCACAAGGGCTTCCCTCCTTGTGAGAAGAATTCTGATTTCAGAGTCATATATGTGTATGTATGTGAATCTGGGCTCTGTTGTTTATTAGCTAAGTGACTTAGAGAAAGTTACTTAAGTCTGGGCACAGTGGCTCACGCCTGTAATCCCAGCGTTTTGGGAGGCCAAGGCTGGCGGATCACCTGTCAGGAGTTGGAGGCCAGCCTGGCCAACATGGCGAAACCCCATCTCTACTAAAAATACAAAAAATTAGGTGTGGTAGTGTGTGCCTGTAATCCCAGCTACTCGGGAGGCTGAGGCAGGAGAATTGCTTGAACCTGGGAGGCAGAGGTTGCAGTGAGCTGAGATTGCGCCACTGCACTCCAGCCTGGGCAATAACAGTGAAAAAAAAAATGTTACTTAACCCCCAAGTTTGCTTATATATGAAGACGTACCTCACAAGGTTGAAGTAAATGAGGTACTATGCACAGTGCCTGGCACATAGTAGCCATTTAATAAATAATAGTTTTCATTTTCATAAGCCTTTAAGATCAACATTCTTTAATGCTGTTCCCTGGAATATCAATTCCATGGGGTATTAATATATTCTACTAAAAAATAACTTCTAGGTTTGGGAAGATGGTAAATACCCCTCTTGGAGGCTCACAATACATATTCACATATTTAAGCATCTTAAGATTTATTTAATCTAGTTAATATTTCATGAAATATCTCATAAGACTAGGCTTCTGGGTGGAAATACTGTCTCAGTAGGTACAAACATGGGTTGATACTCAACATGCTTTTACTCCTAGATTTAGAATAGGGAATATGGGATTCAGAGTTTACCTGAAATATCTGAATAAATGCAAATTTGCATAGCCTAGGCCCAAATAAGCCAGGCATTTGGTTCTTAAGACCTTTTAGTTCTTTGAAAGACACTACATATTTTTATATCCTGTTTTTACTTCCAATGTATATTGGAATGTGAGGGGAAGGGGACTCATGAAGCTCCTCTGGATATAAAAGTTTCCAAAAATGTTTTCCTGAGCATGTCCTTCTAAACCTTTTAGTTACTGGTGAAGAACATGAATAAGAATACTATGACAGACCCGAGATGTGGCAAAAATATGTATTAGAAAGTGTCTTTCCTGTAGAAACATGGAAATTATTTTATCTAAAACCTGGTGAATTTTCTGTGCTGTACTGAGAGGATTTTCCAGAGATCCTAGGTGATCAAGAGGAATTAAGAGTACATATTAATCAGACCCTATGTAGATGAGAAGCACATGATAGGTTAACAAGTAGAGAAGTAAAACATTGGGATTTTAATAAGATAATGGTAGTTATTTGGGATCTAGGGCTCCCTAAATTTTATCTTTAATCATCTGGTGTAATGCTTGTTTTTCCCAAGTTTTACATTCCTGTGGCACATATGATTAAGAAAATAGATGACTTCTAAAATTCTATTTTACATCAGGTTTTGAAGCTGGATTTGAGAATGAAGATAATTCAAAACGGGATATTTCTGAGGAAGTGCAATTGCATAGGACATTACTTGCAAGGTCTGAAAGGAGAATTCCCCGGTATCTTAATCAAGGTAAAGGCAATGAGAGTGACTGTAGATCAGGAAGACAGTGGGCAAAGACCTCAGGGGAGAAAAGAGGAAAACTGACACTCCCAGAGAAGAGCTTAAGTGACGTCTTAAGTCAACAGAGACCTTGCTTGGGAGAGAGACCATATAAACATCTCAAATACAGCAAAGGCTTTGGTCCGAATTCCCTTCTCATGCATCAGGAATCCCACCAGGTGGAAAATCCATATAAATGCGCTGATTGTGGGAAAAGCTTCAGTCGGAGTGCACGACTCATTAGACACCAGAGAATCCACACTGGAGAGAAACCTTATAAATGTCTTGACTGTGGAAAAAGTTTCCGTGACAGTTCAAATTTCATCACCCATAGGAGAATCCACACAGGAGAGAAACCTTATCAATGTGGTGAGTGTGGGAAACGCTTCAATCAGAGCTCAAGCCTTATCATTCACCAGAGAACCCACACAGGAGAAAAGCCCTATCAATGTGAAGAGTGTGGAAAAAGCTTCAATAACAGTTCTCATTTTAGTGCACATCGGAGGATACACACAGGAGAGAGACCCCATGTGTGCACTGACTGTGGAAAGAGTTTCAGTAAGAGTTCTGACTTACGTGCACATCATAGAACCCATACAGGAGAGAAACCCTATGGGTGTCATGACTGTGGCAAGTGCTTCAGTAAAAGCTCTGCCCTTAATAAACACCGAGAAATCCATGCACGGGAAAAGCTTCTGTCACAGTCAGCACCTAAGTAAGCCCCTGAGGATATATAAAGGAAAGAGGCTCAATAAATGTATTGTTTAGAAAGTCTTCCAGTAGTGAGATCCATCTCCTATTCTGTGTCCAGCTAGCTTAGGAAATTCTCTAGGATTTATGCCACTGTTCCTTGTTTTTCCTGATCTAGAGTCAAATCCCCAAGGCAGTCTAAAGAATGAAAGGAAGATTTTAGTCCCTCTCCTTGCCTGCATCTGAACTGATGGATAACATCTTTTCCCTCTCAGTGCCTATGGTGTTCCCTTAATATAAGCAGAGAGGACATGGTAGCAGATCCTATGAATTTGATAAGCATCCTTCTTTACTCATTCTGTCATGCAGCTGCATTTTGACAGGAAAAACCCATTACATTTCAAGAAGAAGTTGTGAGACTTTGCTCATTAGGTGGGTCTAGCTCTTTTTTTTTTTTTTTTTTGAGACGGAGTTTTTGCTCGTTGCCCAGGCTGGATTGCAATGGCACAATCTCAGCTCACTGCAACCTCCGCCTCCCAGGTTCAAGTGATTCGCCCGCCTCAGCCTCCCAAGTGGCTGGAATTACAAGCATGCGCCACCATGCCCAGCTCATTTTGTATTTTTAGTAGAGACGGGGTTTCTCCATGTTGGTAAGGCTGGTCTCAAACTCCCGACCTCAGGTGATCCGCCTGCCTCTGCCTCCCAAAGTACTGGCATTACAGGCATGAGCCACCGCACAGGGCTTTTTTTTTTCGAGATAGAGTCCTGCTCTGTCACCCAGGCTGGAGTGCAGTGGCGTGATCTCGGCTCACTGCAACCTCTACCTTCTGGGTTCAAACAGTTCTTCTGCCTCAGCCTCCCAAGTAGCTGGGATTACAGCCGCCTGCCACCACACCTGGCTAATGTTTGTATTTTCAGTAGAGATGGGGTTTCACCATGTTGGCCAGGCTGGTTTTGAACTGACCTTGTGATCTGCCTGCCTAGGCCTCCCAAAGTGCTGGGATTACAGGCGTGAGCCACTGCGCCCGGCCCAGCTCTTCTTTATACAATAATTGAAATGCTAACATGAATGACTCTTCCTGCTCACTTAAACCTGTGCTCAAAATGACATATTTGTCAGGCACCCTCTTCATTTACCTTAAAGAAGGAGAGTTTAATGTCCATCTTTGATTCTGCCCTATGAATCGTCTTGTCAAGAACAGGTGTTCTTATGCAGAAACAATGAAAACCTTATACTGAAGTGTGAACCCTGGATTTCTTAGTTTCTTCCGAGTCCTAGAAGAAGGGTTGGAACAGAATAATACATTTACAGGATTTAGTTTGGTTTTCTTTCTGTACAGTCTCATCTGAATTTCATCTGTCCCTTGTGGTCCAGAAGTTCCACAGAGCAAGGCAGCTGGAAGTGGTGACAGGTAAAGCAGTTAAAACTGCCAACAGGAACTCATCCATATTCCACACACCTAGTATAGTGTTATGCCCTCCACAGGCACTTCCCTGCAATAAGTAGAAGCCACTGCCACATTCCCACGTATTGGGAAAATGGACTACTGTGTGCAAACAGGCCCTTCACCCTAATAGCAGGGAAGATGGATTATCTTTGGCCAGTGGAGCTGCCAATCTAGACATACACATTCAGCTGAATACAATTAAAAGCAGTTCTTTAAATGCAAATGTAATTACTCATCTTTATGATACAATAGTATTGAATTAACTGCCCATATATTCAAAGTATGATGAGCCCTGTATAGCATAAGGTCAGCAGGTCCTCTCCTTGTCCTTACAGTCTAAAGCAGATGACACTGACATGGACAAACAAGTGCACATGCATAGTTGCAGCAGTTTTAGAGAAATCTAGAAAGCTAGGTAGCAACACTATGCATAAATGTTGTGGTCCAATGCATTAGTTTGCTTTAACAAAAATCCAGGAGGTATTTTCTTCTCTTTATTCAGGAAGGCTTCATGAAGCAGGAAGTGTTTAAAGGAGGGAAGGTTACTGGTTAAATTAGGATAGGAAGAACCTTCCGTAACTAGTTGCAAAAGTGAGTGCTGGGTGGGTTGAGGAATGGGAAAATGGGGGAGCAAGGTGTTTTGTGTAGATGGAACAAAAGGCAAAGGATATACTGTAAGGAAGGCCAGATAAAGCTTGGAGTAGCATGAGAACTTGAGGAATAGTATGATATGGGCTGTGCAGCAGGCAGAGAGAATCACCTTAGCTGAAACATGGGTGTTAGGAGCAGACCATGAGGTGGCAGTCCCATCATCTATAGTAAATCAGGTACTATGCTATAACTATTGATAAGGAAACAGCTGACTGACACTGGAAGAATAAGCAGTTTAAGGGGACTAGCTCCAATGGGAGACAAAGGTCAGAAATCGTAGTAACTGATGAAGATATTTTGATGAGCAGGTGAGAAGAAAGATAAACATGGCCAGATGGCCAAGGCCTGGGATAAATAGCTGTTTCACATTCAATTAGAATTCTGTGGCTGGAATAAGATCGGGGAGAGCAGCAGGAAGATACAGTATTCTGTAATTCATAGCTTGTTGTATTAGAGATTAATTAGGATTCTAGTGTTGAATCTTAGTACAAAAAAATCTAATATTTATTAGGAATTAAGGGAAGATGGTATTTCTGTTATGTTGCCTAAGCAGACAGGAAGCTATAAGAAACCAGTCTGAAGCAGTGCCTCAGGATCTGAGATGATTTAGGAAGTGTGCTGTAATGTCAAAAAAAAATATATATATATATATATGTATGTATATATATATAGTCTTTAGTGTATCTATGTATAGTCTTGTGGGAAAAGCATTGGTTGGGGTGTCAACAGATATTCTGGTTCCAGATGTCTTGTGTGTAAGTTAACCTGCCTCCATTTCCCTTTCTGTAAAGCAAAATAATGTTTACACCTAATCTGTCTCTCAGGGATACCATATTAATAAAAATTATGTCTATAAAGTGCCTGGTGTTTCTTCAAGTGAAACACATATATATACACACACACACACAAATTACAATCAAGTTGTGGATGGTAGGAAAAGATCAGTCTTTCTTTTTTTTAGCTCCCTGTGTGGGTTTACTAGAAGTATGCTTATCTGAATCTTTACATTCTAGAAGGAGGAGTAAGTCAGATTGTGGTAAAAGGGGAATTAGAATGCAAATCCTTCCTTTGTATCTCTAGCCATATCCACAATAAATTAGGACCCAAGATAACTGGGCATGCAGAGACTTATTTTTTAAATTTTTATTTATTTTATTTTTTAGAGACAGGATCTCACTCTTGCCCAGGCTGGAGTCAGTGGTACCATCATAGGTCACTGCAGCTTCAAATTCCTGGGCTCAAGCGAGCCCCAGCCTCCCCAATAGATGGGACTACTGGCATGAGCCACCACACTCAGCTCATTTTTTAAAGTTTTGTATTGATGAGGGGTCTATGTTGTCCAGGCTGGTCTTGAACTCCTGGCTTCAAGTGATCCTCCTGCCTCAGCCCCCCCAAGTGCTGGGATTACAGGCACGAGCCACAGTAACCAACTCAGCTGAGTCTTACTTTAAAAGACCCAGAACCAGCTGGGTGCGGTGGCTTATGCCTGTAATCCCAGCACTTTGGGAGGCTGAGGCAGGTGGATCATGAGGTCAGGAGTTTGAGACCAGCCTGGCCAAAATGGTGAAACCCCATCTCTACTAAAAAATACAAAAATTAGCTGGGTGTGGTGGCGGGCACATGTAATCCCTGCTACTCAGAAGGCTGAGGCAGGAGAATCACTTGAACCCGGGAGACAGAGTCTGCAGTGAGCCAAGATCATGCCACAGCACTCTAGCCTGGGTGACAGAGCAAGACTCCGTCTCAAAAAAAAAAAAAAAGACCCAGAACCAACACTCCAAACTCCAGATGAAAAGAATGTGCAGAAGGAATAGGGCAAGGGCCAACTTGCTTACCAGGTGAAAACCCAGTTCATCTCAAACTACCTCACAAACCATTACATGCTGCCCAACGTGCCATTCCTCAGGATGGAAGCAGCAAAACGTATCTTCAAACTTTGTGAGAAAGAAACCAAGCTCACTGTTGGGCATCTCTGCACCTCTAACTTTTTAACATCAGTAAAGCCTTTGTGGGAGAGATGGGGTGGCATGTGCAGCAAAGGATGCAAAAAATGTGTATTAGCAGAAGCTGGACAATCCTGTTCACATCAGTTGTTTCCTTAGCGCCATTACTTTTCTTTTCCCCCATACTATCATTTTTCCTTTTATTGTTTGTTCTCTATGGCCAATGCCATAGAATGTAACATGTTTTTGCCATTCTCATTTATTGTAATCTGAATGTAGACTCTTGAGTCTTGTCAACGTAGTATAGCACTATTTTTATGGTGACCAGGTAAGAACAGGATGATGAGGTAAGATTGTAAAGATACATCAGTTCTTTCCCCATTATTCAATTCAAAATCCAAAACGAAGACTTTACTCCTATACACTCAAATAGCTATGTAATGACATGCATGTCTCAAAAGTTTTGACATATAAAATGTTATGTAGAATTCTTTGAAACCAGGTGCTTAAACTACCAGGTGTGTGTGTGTGTATTTTTTAAGAGCTTAAATTCTTCCTTTCCTACCACACCCAACATGGTGCTCTTTTAGAAACAAAACTTTGGAACAACTAGAAGTCAGGTTCAACACTAGAAACAGAAGTCCAATGTACCTCAGAGCTCAAAAAGGCTCTGGAGAGCAGAACTTCACTGTGGTCAAAGAGTAAAGTAAAAATATTAAAAAGAAAATACATTGATTCCCAGTTGACTCAGTTCAACCTGTATAACCCAATAGATAAATCAGGGAAGTAATTTTAAAGTCCTCCATAATTAATGAGTTCCTCAAATTATTTAAGTAGAATTTAATTTACAAATATTTTATTGACATCTTTCTTAAATATAGTACAGAAACCAAAGATACTCACATCATTGTACACAGTGAGGTCTATATTCCAATAACTTATGCTGTGAGTCACCAAGCACCTGAATATTTCTTAGGCCTCACATATTTCTGGTTGCCCAAAGTTGGCATTTAAGAGTTTTTAACAGATAAATGCAGGAGCAACATTTACAGAGACTAGGCCAAATTCTAATGAACTTAGTGCTCTTGATGTGGAACTAGTGTAGGCAAAATGAAGCTGCATTCCAGGTCAGTCCCATAATACTTCACCTCTGGGTTCATTTATGTACAGATAAGACACAAGCTATATATGGTCTTAGCAACAGAGAGAGTGAAAATAGCAGCTATGGTGGTGACCAGGTAAGTCTGGGATGGGGCTTTGAAGATGCAAATGGTATGCATGTACAGGGTTACCTGGTATTAACAGTAGGGGGCAGGCGTACTTTCCAAAATGCTAGATCACTGAAGGAATCCAGGAAATAAGGTTTCAGAGAGTCTATTCCAATCTACATACACTGTATACAGTTTTTGTAACTTTTAATCTTGATATAATTTCAAACTTACAGAAAAAGTTCCAAGAGTACAAGAAACTCCTGTATACCTGGATTCACCAACTATTTATATTTTGCCTATTTGCTTTTCATTCTCTATGTTTGTGAATGTGTGTGTATATACACTTTTTTTTTTGTTTTTTGAAACAGGGTCTCACTCTGTCACCCAGACTGGAATGCAGTGATCTGATCATGGCTCACTACAGCCTTGACTTCCTGGGCCCAAGCCATCCTCCTACCTCAGCTTGTTGAGTAGCTAGGAATACCGGCATGTGCCACCATGCCTGGCTAAGATTTTTTATTTTATTTTATTTTATTTGTAGCGATGGGGTCTCCCTATGTTCTCCAGTCTGTTTTGTTGTTTTTTTGAGATAGTCTCACTCTGTTGCTCAGACTGGAATACAGTGGTGTGATCTCAGCTCACTGCAGCCTCGAACTCCCAGGCTCAAGTGATCCTTCCACTTCAGTCTCCTGAATAGCTGGGACTACAGGCATGGGCCACCATGCCTAATTTTTTTAAAAAATGTTTTTTTGCAGACGGGGTTTCCCTATGTTGCCCAGACTGGTCTCGAACTCCAGGATCCTCTTGCCTCAGCCTCCCAAAGTGCTAGGATTACAAGTGTGAGCCATGGTGCCTGGCCCACATGTTTTTTTAAAAAAAAATTCAATATTTCACCGTTAAATTTGATGTTGGCTGTAGTTTTTCATAAATGCTCTTTATCAGCCAATCCACATAAATTCTAGAACCTCAAACAAAAAAACTTATGCCATCCCTTCCCTCCGTTAAGAGTAGCATGACTTTTATAGTGTGAAAAGAATTTCATAAGGCTAATAAATTAAAATCATACACTTCAATAGCTTTTGTATACATACTAAACAAAAAAAGGACTATAAAACTTTATAATCATATTTTCATTGAATATATTATCATGAACACTTTCAGTCATTAAAATCTATTCTACATCATTTTTAGTGACTGCAATAGATCCACATTTTATGAATAAACTTTGATGTTTTTACTATACAATTTCTCTATGAGTAGATTGAGGGTAGAAAATAATATAATGCTATATATAATGCCACACAAAGTTACAAACACATATCTAAGAACTTCAAAAACCACAGAACTTCCCTCTACCCTGTTCCTTAAAACAAAGTGTGAGTGGAAAAAACAAACTTTTTTCCTCTGCTCTCACACCACAATAAAGACAGAAAACTTCTCTGACCAAATGTGTGGTTTTTTCCCCATCACCAAGCAAGCAATCAATTTTGCAGCAGATACCATCTAGGTGTCCTCCAATTTCCCATGCTATCCCCTAGAGATGGCATTTGATCCCACAGACTGAGGGCCTAGCCCCACAAGACTGCTGCCCACTTCCAATGCCAAGTTCAAACCCCAGGTGGTTTTCAAATCAGGGTTCCCATGACCCCTCCTTGAGTTTAATTTGCTAGTAAAGCTCACAGAACTCAGGGAAACACTTAGGTTCACTGGTTTATTCTAAAGGACAGTACAAAGGATAGAGATGAAGAAATGGATAGAGCAAGGCATGTGGGAAGGGACAGGAGCTTCTATACCCTCTTCAGGTACAGCACCCTCTAGGGACCGCCACATGCTCAGTTACCTGGAAGTGCTCCAAAATCTGTTCTTTTGGAGTTTTATGGAGGTTTCATTATGAAGGTATGATTACCACTGGTCACTGGTGATCAACTTAACCTTCAGCCCTTCTCCCAAGAGTTTGGGGGAGGACTGAAAGTCCCAACTCTAATCATGCCTTGGTCTTTCCAGTAGGGGCTGCCAGCCAGCAGTCAACTCATCAGATACAAAAAGGCATCATTCTGGAGACATTAAGGATTTTAGGAGCAGTATGCCAGGAAACAGGGTCAAAGACCAAATAAATACTTTACGATATCACAGAAAACCTATCAGAAACCCTTAGTAATTTAAATTAGGGTTGTCATCAGCCTTAACTTCTTCTGATACCAGGGAAAAACACACATTCTAAAGAGCAAAGCAATTCAAGCATAACTTGGTATCTAATACCCTCGTTTTTTGTTTGCTTTTTTTTTTTTTACCTTTCAGAACTGTCTTAGTTTGTCGCTTGTCTTCAGCTGAAATGGTCACAGTATGTGTGTTTATGTAAGCCTGCACCAGTGGTCCATCCTGTAGTGGTAGGGTTACAAGAGGCCCAATGAACTCTACTTAACACAATGTTGCCACTACTAGAGGTATCTTTTAGACCCACCAGAAAGTGAGTACCAAGGTGGAAATACAGCTTCCACAGAGAAAATGTAATAGAAGCTGTTTTAAAACTGAAAGCTGCAGTGATCTGTGATCAAGTCACTGCACTCCAGCCTGGGCAACAGAGTGAGAGCCTTTGCTGAAAAAGGAAAAAAAAAAAAAAGAAAGCTGCAGCTATTTCTGTCTTTCTCACCCCTCAGCCAGTTATTCTCTCCTCTTCCAAAATTGGAGCGATGACTTCAATCTCTTTCTAGTACTGATGGGACAATCGTAAAGAGGGCAAAACCAGACCTCAGCAACTAGCTTTGTCTGTCACTAGGGTCATCCCCAGGCATTCACACAATCCCTGGTATACAATGTGACCTGGTGTCAATGGTCTTGGGATCTTGGAGAATACTTTTTTTTTTTTTGAGACAGGGTCTTACTCTGTCACCCAGGCTGGAGTGCTGTGGCATCACAGCTCATTGCAACCTCGAACATCCCTGGGCTCAGGTCTCCTCCCACCTCAGCCTCCCTGGTGGCTAGGACTACAGGCGTGTACCACCGTGCCTGGCTAATTTCTGTTTGTTTGTTTTTGTAGAGACAGGGTTTCTCCATGTTGCCTAGGCTGGTACTGAACTCCCGGGGTCAAGCAATCTGCCCACTTTGGCCTCCCAAAGTGCTGGGATTATAGGCATAAGCCACCACATCTGGCTGGGGAATACTTTTAAAAACTTAAAGCAAGTGAAGGGAGTCTGATGAAGGTAAACACAATAAAATATAAAGCTGTTTAGAAGGCTTAAAGGTCTTGGCAGTAACCTAATTTCCCCACTTTCCTAACTTTATACTAGGAATTCCAAAACATTTCCTGATGAGAAACTTTGATTTCCCTGAAGTTTTATGATCACTAATGGGGAAGGACTACTGAGTCACAATAATCACTGATGGAATGGGGATTTAATTAGCAACAACAGTCAAATCCCACCCAGTAAGCACCTGAGAGCTTGTGAGTCAGTTGAAGACACATATTTACTGAGCACCTGCCACATGTAAGGTGCTGGTGATAGAGCACAAGGAACTTGGCTGCTATGCTTCCAAGGAGTGGTGGACTGTTTCACTAAGTGGGATATGGCAGGACCTTGATTGCAACACATACTCAGAAGTAGTTCACCTCAGTACAGCTTAAAAATGTAACACTCTGGGCTTCAGGTGATTCCATTTCTTCCTCAGTTCAGATCTGGTGCTGTCAGAAGCAAAGATGTAGTTGATGGATTCATAAGACAGATCCCACACCTGAGACTGGGTCAAATTAAATGTTTCAGCTGCCAGCTGGTACTCTTGAGACAGGTGTGTTGCAAAAACACCCTTATCATCAGTCTGCCAATGTAAACAAGAATGTTTCAAAATGAAAAAGGAAGGATTTTTCAGAAACGACCATCTTTTTGTTTAGAGTCTATTTTCCTATTTACTGTACTTCTTTCAAGAGTCTAAACAAGGGCCTACAAATTTATCTGTACATAGCTGTAACTAAACAGACTTATTTATACCTTAAGATACCAGAGCAGTGTTTCAACTCTGGCTGTATACTAAAATTATCTAAGGAGTTTTTAAAGCCTATCTATGCCCAGGACTCACCCCAGATCAAATAAAACAGAATCTCATGGGATGGGTGTGGAGCATCAATTTGTTTGTTTTTGTTTTTAAGTCCTCTCAAGTACCTTTTGCTATAGAGCCAAACCAGAGTCACCCTGGCCCTCTGCAGTCTCTCATGTCCCAGTCCCTTTTCTTTTTTTTCTTTTGAGATGGAGTTTCACTCTTGTTGCCCAAGCTGGAGCGCAATGACATGATCTCCACTCACTGCAACCTCCTCCTCCCGGGTTCAGGTGATTCTCCTGCCTTAGTCTCCCAAGTAGCTGGGATTACAGGTGTGCACCACTATACCCAGCCATACCCCAGTGCCTTCTAACTCCTCTACTTGGGCATTATCCTCAGACATGCAAGGCAGTCAGCTAGGTAGTGAACATCTGACTTAATGCAACTCAGGGAACAAAAAGGAGCAAAATACTTCACACGGAACACCTTACGCAGATCACAGAAGGATGGGCAATGCTGTACCAGAATCCGAAATGGTGCTGGTCATAAGATGGAACTGTCTGACTTTTGACGTTTGAGGTCAAACAGAGTTCTAGATGAAGAGGGGAAAAAAATCTCTTATTAAAAGCAAATAAGTGAACTCATTGTGTTCACCAAGTAGATACATAAGAAATCTTTCCAAAATTTGCTAATTTAGTTTATTAGTTTACAAAGCTGACCTTTCCTTATGTGTGAAAATTTGTAGTTCAATTTAGTGTAGTTGTATAGGAAATATGTGCTGCAACTTATGGCAACAGCGGTACCAGGCAAAGAATTAATATCCCTTTCACAGCCATGCACTTCTCTTTCTTTGACCAAAATAGAGAGGAAAGAGGAATGTCATGATGAAAAAAGCAGAGAATTATCAATGATAGGAGCAGAAGGGTTTTTTGAAAAGCTACTGCAATCCCTCCTGGTCTAACAGTGGAAGCCAAAACACAGGTAAGAAAACTGTAGTACTGCATGTGAGAGCATTATGAAGAGCTAAGAATGAGCAGGGACTTTGCCATGGCTTCTAAGAACCCCTAAACACTTTCACCCAGACAATCATTCATTCACCTCCTTCTGCTTCTAGGTAAGTTAAGTCCATCTTAAGAATGACTCCTACTATTGACCGGGTGCGGTGGCTCACGCCTGTAATCCCAGCAATATGGGAGGCCAAGGTGGGTGGATCATAAGGTCAGGGGATCAAGACCATCCTGGCTAACACAGTGAAACCCCATCTCTACTAAAAAAAACCACAAAAAACAAAATGAGCCAGGTGTGGTGGCGGGTGCCTGTAAGTCCCAGCTACCAGGGAGGCCGAGGCAGGAGAATGGCGTCAACCCAGGAGGCAGAGCTTGCAGTGAGCCAAGATCGCGCCACTGCACTCCAGCCTGAGCAACAGAGTGAGACTCCATCTCCAAAAAAAAAAAAAAAGAGAGAGAATGACTCCTACAACTAACAAATTCCTTCCTGGAAATATTACCAGTATCCCCAGCCAGAGTAAATACCTGACTGACCTGATTGATGGCATCTGCTCACTTGAGTAAGGCAGCCTCAACACAGGCTCCCTCAGTTTAAGGGATGACAAACCCAAACTGCCCCCTCACTCTGTTGGGAGCAGAGCCGGGCCACCACACCAAGTAAGATCACTATGCCAGTGGTTCCTATTCTCTCCACTTTGGTGGATATTTAAAATTTTCCTTAGCTTAAAAAAAAAAAAAGGCCGGGCGCGGTGGCTCAAGCCTGTAATCCCAGTACTTTGGGAGGCTGAGACGGGCGGATCACGAGGTCAGGAGATCAAGACCATCCTGGCTAACACGATGAAACCCCGTCTCTACTTAAAATACAAAAAAATTAGCCGGGCGAGGTGGCGGCGCCTGTAGTCCCAGCTACTCGGGAGGCTGAGGCAGGAGAATGGCGCGAACCCGGGAGGCGGAGCTTGCAGTGAGCGGAGATCGCGCCACTGTACTCCAGCCTGGGTGACAGAGCGAGACTCCGTCTCAAAAAAAAAAAAAAAAAAAAAGCAAATCTCACCCATTATGAATTGCTGAAAACTCTATAGTTAAAACATACTCACACAAGCATTTTTATAAATTGGTAAATTTAGCAAATTGATCATTCTGTAAAATGGTTTGCAGCCAACCACTTCTTCCTTCTTTAGAAAGGCCTTTCCTAACCATCCAATCGAAAGTGGTTATACAATCACTACTATATCAGCCTGTTTTAATTTTCTTCATAGAACACTGATACTTTCTTGTGTATTTGTTTACCGTCTTCCCTCTGCTAGAATATGAGTTTCTTGGGAAAGAAAGCTTGCCTGTTTTGTGTACTGCTCTATTGACAGCAATGACAACAAAGTAGGCACTTCATAAACACAGACAATCAAGTGTGTAATGATCAACAGACATGTGAAAATATACTTGGGATTTTCCATGTTTAAGTTTTAAATAATGTTACATATTTTCATAACACATGTCAATTTTATTAAAGTCATTTCAAAATTCTAGATGACCCTTTATTCCTTTAAAAAATTCTTATTGAGTTCCAAGCATTGGAGAATGTAGCAATGAATAAGACAAGCAGGGGCCCTGCTCTCATAGAGCTTATATTCTAATGGAAGCTAAAGCTTTCTGTTACTTAAATAAGGCTCAGAAAGCACACACTCCATGCATCTTTTAATAGCGAGATGACATTCGTACTTTTAGAACAGTACTTCTCTACAATCCCCAGAAAACCTGGGGATTGGGGGAGGGACAGAGAGTCATCTGGAAGACCTGAAACTCCAAGCCTTACCCAGTGGTATCCGATGTTGCCTCACAAAGTCCACCAGATCCAGGGATCCTCTCTCACCGGAGTTGAGAAATGTTCCATGCCCGATTCTGTCAGGAAGCAGATCCAGGAGTATTTGTGTTTCTTTTTTTTGGTTTGGAATCTAAAGAAAGGGGAGGAAAAGGGATCAATGGCCTCTTTCAGTGGTTCTTAAAGAGAATTTTTTTTCTATAGCTAGGTGCTCTGCCCCTCTGTGTAGTACTTAATACAGACCTTTTGGAAAACTGAACTACTACTGCCTTCCTAGCTCTCTTTGACTTTTATCTTCTCATTCTTTCCTCAATATTCTTCTAGATTCATTTCAATGATAATAATAAACACTTATTAAGAACCTACTTTGTGCTTTTTCACAGAAATTATTTAAGGCTTCACAAGAATCTTAAAAAGTATTAAGATGAAGAAATTAAAGCTGAGAAAAATTAAGTAATTTTCAAAAAATAAAACTTCATAACTCTATATGTATATGTGTGTTCTGTAATATACATGTGTTCATATATATTATAAAAAGTTCTCAAAAAATATAAACACAAAACTGTTAACAGTATTAACTCTAGGGAGCAAAACAAATAGAAATTGGGCTTTTAATTTTTAATACTTTCCTACTTGACACTTGGATTTTTTTCAGGTACACATAACTCTTACAGTTAAAAATGTAAAGCATTTTTTTAAAAAAGTTGTCCAAGGTCATAGAGCTAGTGAACGGCAGAGATAAGGGTGAAACCTAACTCAGTCTGACTCCAGGGCCCAGTTACTTCCCTCACATAGTGTGCTCATCATGTTTGATTCTGGCAAGGCTGGCTATGTACATACCACAATCACCATGAAAATGTCTGGCTGTGCTCTTTATCTCCTGGATTGCCCAAAACACAAATTCTTAGAACATTTTTAATGAAAGGTTTTATATCCAATGGACTGGATGATAAAAGCAACAGAAACGAAGGTAAAGAACAAGTTCTGATGTTGCACACAAGGCCAGAGATAACTGGTCACTGTCACACGTGCTATTCCCTTACAATGACCAATGGTTTCTATCACGCATCAGGTAGGTCAGCCATAGGATGTCCTGTGGATGAAAGGTCTTTCGAATTAGAGTATGGAAACATGGATTCTAGATTTTAAGTCCTGCCACTAGATTACTGATGTTCTACTTATAGACATGAAAGATACAAGTACTGGCAAGGGGTTCTGATTTTTTTCCTTAATCTTTAAATCATGATGCTACGTAAACTTTATACATTACCCCTTTAATACAATAACTCTGTGAGGTAAGTAGACTAAGTATTATTTTCTGCATTTAAGAAATAAATAGATAGAAGTATTGAGGTAAAAAGTAAATCCATCTATAAAATGGGGAAAATTGCAGCAGAGTCCCTCACAAGGGGTTTGCCTCACAAGGATGTGCTTACGAAAGTGACTACTTCCCAGCAATTATCTGTCACTACGTTCATGCTACCAGTGAGCTTGGGGCTGATGAGGGAACTGGACCTCTTTGCTGGGCTTTGTAAAATGACGAGCTGCTTCCTTTATTGCCATTGGATGTGATAAAAATCAGGTCCCTTCTACTATGAGGACAGGTGAGATAAATTGGTGCTTTTCTTAGAGTCAGCTTGCCAATGACAAGACAGATGTTGGAAATGCATGCATTTTCTCTAGCAAGATGTCATTAAGCTGCTTTTAATGACACAGCTGGCATTTGAGTCAACAGCCACTCCCAGGAACCACAAAAGGATAAAAACAGTAACACTAGAGACTAAAGCAAGTCATGTATTTAAAAATATTTCTACTTTCCCTTTTTTAAAAATGTTTTCCCAATCTAGGTTTATTCCTAGTCACTTACAAATGACCCTATTATTTTCTATTACAATCTGTCCCTTTTGGCCTAAGACAATATTATTTACCTCTGAAAGATGCAATGCCAACTTCAGACCTGCTTTCTTAGCTTCTAAAAGAGGTTCCATGAAGTCTTTTGCTTGTCCTACCTTAAAGATAAAAGTTAAAATGAGGATGCGTGAGAATTCTGGGAAAACCGAGGAACTGAGTACTCCATTCCAATAAACAACATAATGGCAGAAAAAATTATGGGAGATTAATTTCCCATTTGCACATCTTGTTTATAAAGCACCTACAGTGTGCTAGCCACTTTGCTGAACACAAAGCTGGCAAAGGCACAGTCCCTGACCTCGAGAATCTTGTCTAGTAACAGTAAACTGAGGTCAGTCAGCTAAGCTGGATATAGTAGTCACCAAATTTTATGCCTGGAAGGACACCTAGATATCCAGAGCTAAGGGGAACTCACTCACTTGACTCAGGAACTCTCATGATTACTCAAAACACTTCTGTTAAACAGGTGGATAAAAAGAAGGGCAGAATATTCTAGGTTTGGACAAAGCCATAAGAATCAGTTTCATGGGACTCTCTTATTCAGTTGTTTTCAACCAGGAGCAATTCTGCCCCCCCAGGGGCTATTTGGCAATGTCTGGAGACATTTTTGGTTGTCACATCTGGGAGAGTGCTACTGGCATCTAGTGGGTAGAGGCCAAGGATGCTGCTAAACATCCTACAATGCATGGGGCAGCCCCACAACAAATTATCCAGCCCCAAATATCAAGATTTCTGCTTGAATCTGACATTCAAGAAGCTCAGGTCAACATTTCTCAACTATCCATGAAATAGTTAAGCCCCAACACCCTAAGACATCCATCCATTGTATGTAATGAATTACATTATAGTGCAGATAGTCTGGTACTAGCTGTGCACCATCTTTAGAAGAATGGAGAAAACAGTCATATAGTCAGGCAACTGTTTTTTGTTTTTTTTTTTTTAGTGTACTTAATTGTTTCACAGAACCTTGGATGAGAGCTGCTCTAGGCATTCTGGTCATCCAGGGCAGAACAGGCCTTCATCCACACAATGGAGTGTCTGCTGGACACTCTGCAGAATGCAACACAAGATGCCCGAAGCTAGTCCTTATCCCACTAACTGATTCTACCTTTTAGAATTAAAATATATGTAGGAAAAATAACTTACAGTCGGGTCTCCACTGAGGTCAAGGCCAAGAACTATACCCTCAGTAGAAAGGAAGAACTCCTCGGCAAGTTTTACAGTCTCCTTGGCTACTAAAGGGCCACCTCTTCTGTCAACTGCTATCAAATACCTTTAACATAAGAAAGACAGAGTTGAAAACTAATATGACACAGATGAAAAAGACAATTCTGAGTACAGCCAGACAGAGATGGCAGTCTCTGTAATACATCTCACTAGGAAAAGTATAGCCTGACTGAATGTAGACAACCTGACATTTTACTTTGCCATATGGACTGAGACATGAATTCCTAAATAGCATCAAGCATCTAGTCAGTGTACAGATCTACAGTTGTCTTTTGAGGTTTTTTTGTTCCTGTATTTGTTTCTTCAGTTTGTTTGATTCAGGATCCAAACAAGGTCCATACTTTGTGTAAGTCAATGTGTCTTCTAAGGCTGTCTTAATCTACAACCATTCCTTCCTCTCCTCCCACCTCCCACCCTGCTTTTCTTGTACCTTCTTTGTTGAAGAAACCAAGTTGTTTGTCCTACAAAGTTTTCCATGGTCTGGATTTTGTTGATTGTATCCCTGTGTTGTTAACATGTTGTCCTATTTCTTATATTTCCTATCTAGTCTAGAGGCAGATCAGGTTCCATTTTTTGGTAAGAGTAAACTGGTGATGGTGTGCTCTTATGAGGCTGAGATCCATTATTTCATTAGGGGTTACAAAATTAGAAATATTCTCATTCGAAAATGTATCAAATATCTGATAAAAGTTCATTCTTCAAATATTAGCTGGAATTCTATAGGACTTGAATACCCAGAGAATCTCTGTTAATCCTTTTTTCTTTTTTTTTTGAGACGGAGTCTTGCTCTGTGCCCAGGCTGGAGTGCAGTGGCTTGATACTGGCTCACTGCAACCTCTGCCTCAGCCTCCTAAGTAGCTGGGACTACAGGCGTCTGCCACCACGCCTGGCTTTTTTGTATTTTTAGTAGAGATGGGGTTTCACCATGTTGGCCAGGATGGTCTTGATCTCTTTGATCTCATGATCTACCACCTCGGCCTCCCAAAGTGCTGGGATTATAGGCGTGACCCACCGCACCCAGCCAATATTTCTTTTTTTTTGAGACAGAGTTTCATTCTTCTCACCCAGGCTGGAATGAAATGGCACGATCTTAGCTCACTGCAACCTCCACCTCCTGGGTTCAAGTGATTCTGCCTCAGCCTCCCGAGTAGCTGGGATTACAGGTGCCTGCCACCACACCTGGCTAATTTTTGTATTTTTAGTAGAGATAGGGTTTCACCATGTTGCCCAGGCTGGTCTTGAACTCCTGGCCTCAGGTGATCTGCCCGCGCTGGCTTCCCAAAGTTCTGGGATTACAGGCATGAGTCACCGTGCTTGGCCTGTTAATATTTCTTGAATACCCAGAGAACCCCTATAATTTTTCTAAAGCAGTTATTAGCTTACTATTTATTCACAAATTCCTTCAGCATTTGTTCATTTATTCATTTACAAAATTTAGATCAACAATATATAAAATGCTGTATCTTTTTTTTCACTTAGCAACTTCCCATGCCATTAAAATAATGTTAGAAAATAGTATGAATGATGTGAACATACCATAATGTAATTATCCTCTGAATGCTGGACATTCTAGGCTATCTTCTAATTTTTGTTATAACATTATAATAAGGAATCTTATGCATAAATCAATCTATTTCCTAGGATGCATTTCTGGCACAGAATTGCTGGGTCAGAGGGAAAAACTTTTTTATAAATTTTGACATACATTGCTCTTTAGAGAGGCTTTTTCCTCCCCTTACCTGTGTACCAGTGCAGGATTTAAAGAGGTTTTATTAATTACATATGCTTACCAGCAGTGTGTAACTTTACAAACACTTGCTATTACTTTTTTTTAGCCTACGGAAACAGCATTGTAATATATGATTAATGAGTTTAGTAGTTTTCTATGTATTTCTATACATTTACCAGCTCTTTGTATGTCTTCTTCTCTGCATTCTATTCTTCTGCTTGGTTTTTTATTGGGGTTATTAGTTTAGTTAAGCTTAATTTTTAGAGACTTATAACCTGAAACTATACAGCTAGCTTTTTTTCTTTCTTCATTTAGGGCTTTGTTGAGCCCATACTGTGTACCTACTTTATGGTAAGTACTAAAGATGTACTTGTGAATCTACATGTACATGATTCACAAGTACATCTTTAGTACTTACCATAAAGTAGGTACACAGTATGGGCTCAACAAAGTGGTGAATCATAAAACAAGGTCCTTGGCTTCACTACACTTATACTCTAGCGGGTGGGCATACATACAAACTAACACAAGATAATTCCTTATCTTGTTACAAATAATGCCATAAAGGAAATAGATGGGTGACTAGAGGATTAGTGGGGCACTTTAGACAGAGTCGTAAAGGAAGGCCCCTCTGAGGAAGTAACAGCCAAATTGAGATCTGAATAATGAGAAGAAGCCAGCCAGTTGGGCAGGAATCTCGTAGAAATGTGTTCTGGGGAATACCAAACAAAGGTGCTGAAGGGGGACAGTTTTCTTGTTTATTTTAGGAAGAGACAGCACACCCACGGTAAGGGAAGAGGAGTGGTCTAGATGAGCTGCTGAATTAACAGAGGCAGCCAGATCATGTGGGACCTTGTAGGCCACAGTAAGAAGTTCATTTTAGCTTAACGGCAAAGGAACACCATACTTTACTCATGTAAAAATACTCAGAATTATATTGCCTTATGAATAAATTCAGAATTGTGTTCTCACTTTAAACAACAGGGTTCTTGATTTTATTTTTCTATTGTATAAATCAATGAATGATTAATTCTAAAAAATCCATTACACCCACGATCAAAACAGTAAAAATTAACATTCTGGTTTTGTAAATGTTAACTACTAAGGTACAATCTTCTTACCTAACATCAATGTCTAAGTTTTCTTGTTTGGATTGTTTTATACCTTCAAGTATAGATTCCACATAAGTCTTTTTAGTCATTCCTGGAAAGGACACATAGAAAATACATGTAAAGAGATCATCAACTATTTCATCCTTCACCTTCAGCAATCCTATATGAACAAGTACATTTTCACTTTATGCTATGACAAGGGCATGGTTAAAGATGAGTGAAAATATGGCCCTTATGGGTACATTTGAGTAAAAGTAAATTATACTTTAATAAAACTGGGGGAAAATGAAGTGTTACAGAAATGAAATGAAAAAAATAAAGACTTTTTTTTTGAGACAGGGTCTGGCTGTCACCCAGGCTGGAGTGCAGTGGTACAGTCTTGGCTCACTGCAACCTTTGTCTCTCAAGCTCAAGCCATCCTGCGACCTCAGCCTCCTGAGTAGCTGAGACTACAGACGTGTACCACCACGTCCAGCTAGTTTTTGGATTTTTAGTAAAGACGGGGTTTTGCCATGTTGCCCAAGCTGGTCTCAAACTCCTGGGCTGAAAGTGATACGCCCGCCTTGGCCTCCCAAAGTGCTGGGATTACAGGCATGAGCCACCACACCCGTCCTGCTTTTTTTTTTTTTTAAAGGGACATTTTCTCTCCTGGTCCAGAAAAAAAGTCCTAACTTGGATTCCTTTCCCCTCAATCCTGCTCGGGCTTAGTGTTTCTCATCCAGGGAACCAGGATGTTCTTCCAAGTATGAGCGCTCTGCTCTCTGGGGCGATCTGCAAGGGCACTCTCCAGAGCAACCTCCTGTCAAATACCTTTTTTTCTTTTTCTTTAGGCTACATTGGGAAAAATAAAATACCCTTTTACCCAGATTATAAAATGCTTATGTTTGGTGGAAAGTCTCTGGTAAAATACATAAAGTTATAAATAAAAATAAAAATAAAAATAGGGTGTGGTGGCATGCCTGTAATCCCATCAACTTGGGAGGCCGATCACTTGAAGTCAGGAGTTCGAGACCACTCTGGCCAACATGGTGAAATCCTGTCTCTACTAAAAATATGAAAATGAGCCAGGTGTGGTGGCACGTGCCTATAATCCCAGCTACTCGGGAGGCTGATGCAGGAGAATCACTTGAACCTGGGAGGCGGAGGTTGCAGTGAGCCAAGATCTTACCACTGCACTCTAGTCTGGGTGACAGAGCAAGACTCTGTCTCAAAATAAATAAATAAATAAATAAAAATAACCCCACCACTGAGAGGTAACTACTGTTTGTTAAATACACATATACACATTTATTTCTATGTCTTATTTCAAGAGACCTTTTTTAAGGTCTCTCTGCTGCTCAGGCTGGAGGGCAGTGGCATGATCACGGTTCACTGCAGCCCTTGGAGCCCACAGAGGTAGGGTCTCATGATGTTGCCCAGGCTGGTCTCGAACTTCTGGCGTCAAGTGATCCTCCTGCCTCAGCCTCCCAAAGCGGTGGAATTACAGGCATAAGTCATTGCACTCTGCCCACATACACATCTGTAAATAGAGGAGATACTACTAGGTATATATGTACCCAGTTCAGTCATTTAACATGATTCTGAGTATTTCCCCATGTCATTAAAATGTCTTCACCAGTATTTTTAATAGTTGTCTAATATTCCATTAGCCTTTATTTAACCATTCCTCTACTGTTGCATATTTAGGTTAATATCCTTCTTTTGGAACTCCATCGAAAGAGCCCTACGAGTTGGCTCTTCTCTCCTTCCCTTTCACTACTCTCACCAGTACAACGTGGAACCGATTCTACGGTTCAAAAATGCAAGATGAGGGCCTTCTCCTTATCTTACGTAAACACTTATACTTTACAATAATAGTTTCAAAAATTTTACCCCCAAATGATTACTAAGCTACACATATCAGGAAACAAGATGACCTACGTCTCTTTGGGTCATAAACAAGGTGCTAAGAGGGCCCCAATGTCTCCTGATGCTGATTATAGAAGGAGGATCTCAGGAAATTC